>NW_027493532.1:0-432035 GCF_021521415.1 Bidens hawaiensis | reverse complement strand
GAAGGGATGTGAGTGAGTTATTATTTATACTAAAATGAGGAGGTTACCCATAAGATTATTTTAATAAAAAAATTGATTAGGAGAGTGCTTTGGGGAAGGAGGTTTGACCAAAACTTAAATGGTCTAGGAAGATATTTTTAATCTTTTAAAAATAAATAACTTTAGGTAAAAAAAATATGACAAAAAAAGTGACACAACTAAATTAAAATGATGTACTTTGGTTATGCATCAATAATGTTATTTATGTGATATTTGAATAAAGAAAAAAATCATGAGTGTTATAATTTTTATTTATATTTATTAGTAATGATTAATATTATTATATAACTTTAGGAAAGAAAAACTATTACGTATGAAAAATGTAACATATGAGTATATGTATAACTAACCAAATCACATCGAATAATAAAATGGGTCGGTTTAACGAATACAATACAAATAATAGAAATTGACGAATGTAACAATGAAATACATGAAACGAAACTGGAGATATATATATATATATATATATATATATATATATATATATATATATATATATATATAGGTGAGGTTAAAATAAAAAGTGAGATGTGTCTAAAAAGTGTAGGGAGAAATTATGTCCATTAGATCAATCCTTTTAATGGCTAAGATTATTTGTAGGTTAAAACCAAGATGTATTTTATTTTTAATGTAAATTTTGTTTCCAAAAGGTTATTATGGTCCTTTTCTCTAATAAATTTTCAGATCAATCAACCCACAAATATCTCATTGTTCCTTTCTTATACATAAATGGTGAAAGAAAATCTTTTAAGTTATAGACCCATAATCCATGACCGCCACAAACCCACGATCCATAAACGTCAACAGCCATCAACCACCATCATTTTTTATTCTCCGGTCATCGGCTCCCTTCTCCGTATATATGTTCCTGCTGATCTGAAAGCTTCTCAACCTTTTCCAATGGTTTCATCGGCGATGGTTGCGACGGCTACAAATCTAAGTCTTGGTAACAATAAAACCGATCTAGGCTAGGTGTTTTCAAGCAAAAATGTTTGGGATCTCATTGATTAACCGGCTCGGGTTAAGAAGTCGATCCCGACCCAATGGGTATTTAGGTGTAAAAAGGATGACCGTGGGGTAATCGTGAGGAATAAGGCACAATTAGTTGTTCATGGTTTTAACCAACAAGAAGGTATAGATTAAAATGAAGTATATGCTCTGGTTACTTGACTGGAGGCTATACGTATCTTTTTGGCCTTTGCAGCTTTCAAGACCTTTAAAATGTATCCAATGGACGTTAAGAGTGCGTTCTTGAATGGGGAACTTCACGAAGACGTGTATGTGAATCAACCTCCTGGTTTTTAAGATTCGGACTATCTAGAGCGTGTTTACCACTTAAACAACGCTCTATATGGTCTTCACCAAGCCCCGAGAGCTTGGTATAGCACGTTGGCTGACCATCTTATAGATAGTGGCTTCAAACAAGGGATTGTGGATTGTACTCTCTTTTATAAGACTGTGGAAGAAGATCTTATCCTAGTCCAAGTATACGCCGATGATATTATTTTTGGCTTGACAAACTAAAAGTTGTGTAAGGACTTCGAGAAGACGGTGCTGAATAAGTTTAAGATGAGTTCAGTGGGAGAGATGAATTTCTTTTTGTGGTTGCAGGTTCACTAGTCTAACTCTGGCAACTTCATTCATCAGACCAAGTATGTGAACGATGTCTTGAGCCAATTCAAGATAATTGTCGGAAGAGTCCCATAGACACCTTTTCCCGTGGGTGTAACATTCGTTACTATTCAAACCCGAAAACCCGACCCATTTTAATTTTTCGGTTTTGTTTCTATTTAAATTCATATACTTTAATAATATTATTAATTAATCTCAATTTTCGTTATATGTATTTTATGTGATCATTTCTATGCAAATATACTTTTTACCATCCTTTTAGTATTGCATACTCATTTAAAGATTATTTATTCATGAACTTTTCCCAAGCAAATAATTAGAATAAATCTTGGATTATTATTATTATTACCATCTTTTTCATATGTTATTTTTTTTATTAACTAATAAAAATAAAGCAATTAATGTTTTAATTAAATAAAATTTACTAAAAGAGTTAAAACACTTTGAAAAACTTTTAAACCATTTTTATTTTTGTTTTTAATTATTTTAAATATGATTAATTTTCATAAATCTCATACGACATAACTACTTCATATCTTCACTATAAAAGGAGGACAAATCCTCCATTATTTTCACACCTCAATCCACTATTTTCTTAAGATTGAAAGCACTAACAAGTAAGTTTTATGATTCCATGCATTTTATAGTTTTGTTTTGATTTAATGTTAAATGTTCATAATTTGTTCTTCATGATCATGTTACTTTTATCATAAAAATTTTATATTTTGGTCTTAAAGATCATTATGATCATGGATATCCAAAACAAACACTTTCATTTTTCTAAATCTTGGATCAAACCTAGTTATTGTGCAAGAACAAGCATGAATATATATATTTATCTAAATCTTTTGATTTGTTGATCATCATAAACTTATATACTTTCTTTTAAATATAATGATTTATAAAAATTTCTTTTATTTAAAATATTTTACGATAGATATAGCATACTTCATATCTTTAAATTAATAATTTAGTAAATTAATTATTGTTTATGTTATTTCAACATAAACTAATATTTATAATTTCTTTAAAAGAATTTCATGCAAAACAATTAAGTTAATTAATTAGTAAATTAATTAATTATGTCACTAGAATAAACATAAATTGTTATTAATATTTTTATTTAATATTATATTAATAAGTTATAGTTATTTATTTACAAATCAGTCTTCAACTAATAAGCATCAAATGATTTATATAAACTTTATTCATTTTTGTTAAACTCATTACAAATCCCCAAGTCCCCATTTGCCATAGGTTAATGAAATATATATATTAAAATTAATGCCTCATTCCTAAAACTAATATTATTTAACTTTTATAATTGTCAGGTCCCCGATTTCAGATGGATCTTACTTAAATCATGCCATAACTCACACAAATAAATGTGTTGACAAGAGAGTTAATGTCGGGTTGCTATATTTAGAAAGATTACCGTTTGTTAAAGGCGGAATCAATAACAAACATACGGTTGCTAAATCAGTATTCAAAGGTAATAAACATAAACAAGATTAACTCAAAAGATTTCCATTCATATAATATCAATCATACAAAGTGGATAATCAATTTAAGGTTTCTTCAAGGACAACCGTCACACACAATATTCTTTCTTAATTAATGTGTCTGTCTGCCTTGTTGTGTGTACCGTTGTTTGTGTTAGGAGGTGTGCCCTAAATTATTCTATTTATAGCCCTGACACCTCCTTTACAGCTATCATTCCTTCTAGAAACCCTATCCGATAATACATATTCAAATTACATATTCAGAAATAATCTAAGTGTAAAACAAGTCATCCGGGTAGGCTTTGCATCAATCTTGTCTTTCCGAGTATGCTCTGCATCTTTTATGACTTGGTAATATAGAAGTGTGCTCGGGATCAGTTTTCGGGTAGACCTTACTTGAAGAGTATTTTACCAAGTAAAATACTCACCGGGTAGACTTCAATCTTCTTGGCTATATCAGACTTTGCCCGACAAACCCTTACGAGCAACCTCGTTCTTCAATGTTCCTATCAACTCCTTGCCTGGAATAAGCTTATTAGCAAAGTGTTCTTGGAGGCACTTTACCTTGCTAGAGTTGAATCCTGCCCGATGATACTTGTGATATTTCATTAAACACCAGGCATACCCGGACCATCTTTATTAATGAATACCTTGCCCGATCTCAAAATTCTTGGTTTCTTGAGCTTGGTTAGCCTAAAGCTTACTCGGAAGTGAGCTTTACTTGGATATGAAGAACAAACCTGCTTGATAAAGTGATCCTTGCCCGGACTTGCATATACTAGTGAACCATACCCGGTAATGCACTAATTAGCAAACCCTGCTCGGATATTTACTAAAGAAGTCTTAGAGAAAATAACCCTGCCCGATAGACAAAATATCGTGCCCGGCCAAGTAAAACCTTGCTCGGAGGTCTAAGGTGTGCCCAGATCCATACTTAGTGAATTCTGAGGAGGTTGAGAAGATTCCAATCTTCTATCTGATTAGTTTTGTGTCAAATCTTGACTCAACAATCTCCCCCTTGATTGGAACACCTTAGCTGACCCAAAACATTTCTAAGGTTACTTACACTTAGTCAAAAATACACATCAAATTAAAAGTCAAATTACATAATCAATTAACATAAACAAATTACATAATCAAAAAGCTGTCATAAGACATTACAAAGTAAAAGCCTAGTCTAGGAATTTTGTCTTTTTCCATGCACTGTATGCGGCTTGCCTTCTGTTTGTTATCACTGATGCGGCTCTCATTCTGAAAATATCAAGGGCTCGGTAATGATTGTGACCTTATGGTATGACCCAGTCCCTAAATCCATTAAGTCTTCATTATGTAAGCAATTCAAGTCTTCATCCTTCTTGATAATCCCCAGTATTTTTCCATCAGAATTTCTCAGCAAGTAATGGTCATCTTTTTCTTTGTATTCAACTTCAGTAATGATGCCATTTCTTTGGACTGTGTAGTTGGGGCATATCATTCTTCTCTCAAGACTTATGCATGTGTTCATGTTTGACAGTGGATGCTTGTCTCTGACATTCATCTTGTAGTTTGTTTCAGATATGTCCATCCTTCTTAACTTTGAAGTTCTCTTTGACCTGTGAAGTTGGGCAGTCTTCCAGTTTCTCTTTTCTTTTAGGAATCTGAATCCTCTGTCTGCTTCATCTCTTAAGAATTTAGAAAGATTATTCATCTGTTTTCCAGCCACTCTGTTTCTGTTTCTAAAATCATACAAAGTGAGTGTTGTCATTCTTTCTATTTGTTATTGAGTATATTCATAGAAATCACTTCTCACAACTATATCTCTTAGTTGTCTACTTTCCATAATCACTCTTATGCATTCACACACAGAATCATAGTAGATTTCTCTAGGAAGATCCACATCTGACTGTGGTCTTGATGTTCTTTGTTGTGCAGATCTACTTGATTCTCCTCTTCCACCTTCACCTCTTCCACTTTGACCTCTTCCACATTGTGGATATCTTCTTGAAATTGGTGGTCTGAAAGGAACAAACTTCTTGGGTTTTCTAGGCCCCAAATTGAAGAATTTGATGTAGACTGCTTCTACCATTTCAGTTGGAAGGTTGGCAAGCTCAATAACATTTGCTCCTGCATCTCTAAGAGCTAGCAACATTTTCTCCATTCCAGGAGTTTTTGACAAACCAGCATGCATAGTATCTAGGGTCCTCACCTTCTTTTAAAGCTTTCTCCCATTCAGCCTTTTGGATATGGAAGAGATATTTCAAATCCTCCTTTTCCAAAGCTTTGAAAGAGGCTTCATCCATTCCTCTTCAAGTAATCATTATATTCCTTAGAATGTTGATCATCTCTTCATTTTCCCAAGGTATATAAGGTTCATCTTCAGATTCAGGATCCACTTATTGTGGAGTAGGTATTTCAACAACATGATCTTCCTTGGATATTCCTTTTCACTTTGCATCTTCTGTTTCTCCCTCAGAGTCATTATCTTTCTTCTCTTTATTGGAGGTTCAACAGATGTTTCAGCATGTTTGGTAGAGCTCTAAGTTTGGACCCTCTTCAATTTTTCTTTTCTTTTCAATTTATTATACTGATCCAAAACTTATTCTCTAGATAGGTTCTCAACCATCTCAGGCTTTAACCCTTTCTCAAGCAAGTATCCACACATACCTCCAAATTTCTTCTTCAAAGTTTCCAATTTCTCAATCTTCTCATTCTCTTTTACACACTTTTCAATCACTTTTTCTCTTTCACTGTTGTAAAGATCTCGAAGTTGGTCAACTGTGAAGTGAGATAGATCTTTCTTTGAATAATTATGCCTTCTGAGATATTCTCTATATTTCTGGCAATCTCTGTTCTTTTGTTCCATTCTTTTCTTGAAACCGTCCCTCTCCTTATCAAGTCTCTTTTGCAACTGATCATCATCAAGATCAGCCAAAGCTTCAAAACTTATTCCATGCTTTCTCAGCTTTACAACCAAAGGATTTTTCCTTTTGGCTTTCCCTCATACTCAACTCAATGTTAGCTCTCTACTCATTGGTTAATTCAACTTGTGGAGATTCAACATTGGTGGCTTTAACACCTTTTCTTGGATTATCATCAGGATTATCATCCTCATCAGACTCCTCAGACTCATCCTCCTCTTCAGTTAGATTATTCATAGCATCAATCTTGGGT
Source organism: Bidens hawaiensis (assembly GCF_021521415.1). Classification (NCBI taxonomy): domain Eukaryota; kingdom Viridiplantae; phylum Streptophyta; class Magnoliopsida; order Asterales; family Asteraceae; genus Bidens; species Bidens hawaiensis. The sequence goes on along the minus strand of NW_027493532.1, from coordinate 425,709 downwards.
TCATCAGAGGGTGGATGCTCTGGATTTGATTCAGTTTGAGCAGGCACATCAGGGACACCTGGAATCTGTTGACCTGGTTGCAGTGTCTGTAGTGGAATTGCCCTGATTGGACTATTATCATTATCACCTTCATCATCAGGAGTCTCAACATAGCATTTGTTCTTTTCATCCCATCTCCCCCTCTTTGTTTTCCTCTCATCATTCCTTTTCTGTTCATCAAACTTCCTCTTTCTTGTATACACTTGTTCAAATCTTTTGGCTCTTTCCATCCTGATTCTGGTGATATTAGCCATCATTTCTTCAACAGATTCACCAGTTGGCCTTTCAAGTTCCCTTTCAGGTTCTTTTTGTGGCAATTCTTCATATTCACAAGCCTTTTCATATTCCTTTTCAGGTTGAATCTGTGGTTGAAACATACTAACCACCATAGCCAAGGAATTGTCAGCTTCCTCAGTTCTGTTCATCATAATCAGGGTTTCAATTGCTTCTTGATCAGCCACCTCTTCAAAAATTTCTTTAGCAAGATTGGCTTGATTGATCAAATTTTCTTGCTCTGCCATTTCTTCTGGAGTCAGTGTTTGAGCCAATATCTCCCTATTTGTCTCCCTTAAAATATTCTCTTGTTCTTTTAAGGCAGCAACAACAATTTCATCATCTGTAAACAACACATCTTTCTTTGGATATGCCTTAATAGGCTCTTCTTCATAGAATTTTGCTTTACCTTTCTCAATTCTTCTTCTCTCATCATCTTCATCTTCAGACTGTACAAAGTCATCTATTTCTTTCTCAAGTGCTTCCAGTTCTAGATCATGCTCTACTCTCTTGGAATTTTCTTGTTAATCAGTTTCTGGTTCAGTGTGTATAAGTTCCTCAGTAGCAGCATTTTCATCAATCATCACTTCAGTCTCTACTTCTGTCTGTACATCAGTCAAGACATCAGTAGCTATGTCAGTTAAGACATCAGTAGCTATATCAGTAGCATTGAAAACATCAATAGCTAAGTCAGTAGCAGCTACATTCTCCTCAACATCTGTCTTTTTAATCTCATCCCCTGTCCCTTCATCACTCTCTTCACTCCATTCAACATGCATTATTTCATCATTAAAGTCATAATTTTGTTCTTCCACATCTGATTTGTCACCGTCATATTCATCATCTTCAATTCTTCTCTCTTCACTATCCTCCTCACAATCATCATAAGCATTTAAAATCAGTTTCAAACTATCTACAGTCTCTACACCTGTCTCAGTCACAATCTCAACATTCACACAAGAGTCAGTTGGCATTATTTCATTCTCCCCCTGTTTTGGGGCAGCTGAGGTCTTCTTAACCTCCTGCTCCAGGGTTTGAATTCTCATTTTAGCCCTTGTCAATTGATCTAATAACATGAAATTTTTCATAGTGACCTCTTCATTTCTTCTCTTCAATTCAGCATTCTCTTTTAACAGGGACAACAGGTCAATGTCAGTGGGTGGTGTTGTAGGTGGTGATGTAGAAAATGGTTCATACTCAGTTTGTTCATGGGTTGTGGTGTGAGTTTGGAAAATGGATTGTGGAGGTGATTGTGTATGGGGTGGGCTTGGAATAAATGGATTTGAGTGAATTGGGCTAGATGTTGGTGGTGTTTGTGGTGTTGGTGATATATGTATTGATGTTTCAGGTTGGCTTATGGTTAGAGTTTGTGGTGGGGATTGAGTAGTTTGATGTGGTGGAGTTTGTGGTGGTGATGGTACAATGTGTTGGTCAATGTGTAATGGTGATTGTGGTGGTGTTGGAATAGGTTGCTCTTGTTCTTCAAGTTGCTCCCCCTGATCAGGTGCATCATTATTCATAGCTACTCCAGGTCCCCTTAATCTCCATCAACATTATCATCTTCATCATCAGAGCCATCATCATCACTCTCTACATCATCTCCTCCTTCCTCCTATGAGCTTAACTCAGGCACTGGCATCACATTCAAGTCATGGTTCAACAACCAAGGCAAGATCTCAAATGGAACTTCATAATTGAATCTATTTGCAACTCCAGGATTCTTAATTCTGTTGTATGTATCAAGATTCTGCAGTAGGTGTGTAATTCCCATAGTGGGTAAATCTCTTAATTCTCTGTTAAAGATTATCTACAGGAACCTTGGGTATTGCAAGAATCTGTCATTCTCTGCCTTCTTCAAGTTTGCTACCAGTCCATCAAATATCATATTTGAAAAGTTGAAGGGTAGGTCATACATAATCCCAACAGTGGCATTTGCTAAGTCATGACTCATCAAAGTCCATGACCCTTTTCTTAGAGTAAACCCTAGTATCACATGATGAATGAGGAATCTATACATCATTGGAAACATCCCCTTTTGAAACTGTCCATCATGTACAGTTCCCTGATAACCCATTGTCTCTTCAAATATTCTCATCAGGTGTGCTATATTGAAGTTTATATGATAATGGTTATCATCATTCAACCGTAGGCATCTTCTTATCATCCTCTCAGTTATATGTATTTCTTGTCTTGCCACAGTTGCCTCTATTCTTTTTCTATTGACATCTTCAACCAATTCAGCAGATCTCCAGAAATCCAGTGAATGATTTCTGTAGATGACATGGCATTCAGTAAAAGCAAAACTGACATTTGATCGAGCCATCCATGTAATCATTGGAGCCACCGGCTCGTTGTCAGGTGTGACTTGCAATAGAGAACACATGTTATGCTTCTTTTCAAAAGCATACTTGGGTTGATCCTGTTCTGCCATATCTGAACATCAAAAACAAACATATTCAAAGGAAATTAGCACAAAAGTTTATAGCTTTACCCAATTTCAAATTATAAAAATGAAGAAGAGAGAAAAAATCTTCAAGAACCTGTTCTTCGACAAGTTTATAACCTAAACACATAAACAAAATATTAGTAATCAAATACATAATCAAAGCCCATTATAGTCTAATCGTAGTCGGAAATCACATTATTAATGCTTACTGAGTCGGAATTAGAGGGCTGATTCAAGTTAGGGTTTGGAATAATAATGAATGCGATAGGTCGGTTTGGGTTTCTTTGTGAGAAAGCAGTTGCAGTGGAAAGAGAGAGAGAGAGAGGGAAATATAATGTTGAAAATTTTGCCTAACTCCCTCTTATATACCTTTTGAAAGTGGGTTTTAAATGCTTTTTGTCGTTTTGTGAATTATTAGCTGTCAAACAGTAACATTATCCACTTAACATTTTAAAACAATTTTAAAACATATAACTCTTTGTCATTTTAGGCTTAGCAAACCTTACTCGGAAAAGTAATCCTTTGTAAAGTCTACTCGGTACATTTCCACTTACACAAAGCTTACCCGAACAATATTAAATCTTTCTTGACAATATTTTCTTTTAGTTTTATAAGGTTTACCCGATCCCTTTTAATCACAAACCTTGTTTGATTAAGCTATGTAATTTAAAGTCAAGATACTATGAAGAAAGCTTACCCGAAATACCAGATTTCTTGAGAACTTAATCACAAGACAATTAATCAAATATGAAATATCAAATAAACATTCTTGCTAGGAATCAATTAAGATGCCCATATAAATTTCTCAAATTTAAATTAAAATCTTAATCTAGCATAAACCCTATCAAAAATAAGAATCATATTCAGTCAATCATAACAAAAGCATATTCAATCAAGCATACTTGAAAAACATAGTGTGCCCGAGTAACCTTCACAATGTCAGTATGCCCGAACAACCTTCTTATACAAAGTATACCCGAATAATCTTCCTAGAGTACAAAGTGTGCCCGGAAAGGACTTCTAGCAGATAGTGTACTCGGAAAATCCACTTTTGAAAATTAACAAGTATATTAGGGGAACAAAAGTGTACCCGAAATATAAAGTGTGTTCGGAAAACAAAGTTTGCTCGAAAACACTTGTAATTCCAAAGAAAACATATTCACACACACAAAGCTTACTTGGTGTACTCAGTGAGTTCACAAAGTTTGCTTGGAATATCAATCAGCATATAAAATGCAAAGCTTTCTCGAAATAATCATCTCTTGTTAAAAGCTAGCTAAAACACATAATCATCTCAAGACTTCAAGCTTGCTCGGGAAACTTGTACAATGGTGTACCTTACTCGAAAAGCATAAACACTTCAAAGCATGCCCGAAAAACATAAACTTAGCCAAAAATGACAAAGCTTGCCCGGGAAGGATATGAATCATCAAACCTTACCCGAAAATGCATATACACACATATTCAACTGTTTTGTACCCAGAAAGGTTTGAGAATATCATACCTTACCCCGAAAATACATATACACACATATTCAACTGTTTTGTACCCGGAAAGGTTTGAGAATATCATACCTTACCTGAAAATACATATATAAACAGTTTGTGCTTGGGAAGGTTTAATAACATCAAACCTTACCTGAACTTACATATTCAATCTATTTTGGGCAAAATGCAACACTTTTTGACTTAAACCACTTGCCAAATTTGTCAGAACAATTTTATCTTTAAATATCATAGTTTAAGAACAAATGGTGCATTTAGAGATCAAATTTCAGTTATTTTTCTTTTCAAAACAAATTCCTTTTGTAAACTGAAAAGATCTCAGGAATGGGATCATATTGACTAAGTAGATTTCTCAATACTTCATTATCAGCATTATTATGACTACAAAGACAGGTCAACAACAGATCTAGACTTAACATGATTTTCATCTCTTTGGTGATATGATTAAGTTTCAATTAAGTTGCAGAAAATTTAATGGATAACACATATTGTGTTCTGATGCTCCTTATCTATCCTCAAGGCTTATTTGGCTTTCTCCAGATCACCCCAATTTGACTTTGACCCCCTGGTTTTGGTTAAAACTTTTAATGAAATAACATATTATAACAAATTTAAAAGATATTTCTTTTCAAATCTACAAACATATGTGAGGTTGAACGTTGGACTTACATGCCACGCAAGTCGGACTTACAGGCCTTTCATTCAGGATGTTTAAAGGACTTATATAATTGCCTCCACCCTTGTAGTTCTGTTATTAACCCTCATGTTTGTGTTTTCCAATAAAAAAATTTATGAACATATATCAACTTTTGGTTGACTAAATACTTGAAATTAAAGTAGTTCACATCAGTTCTTTGTCATTTCTTTTAAAGATGTTTCATTTTGGGTAACCAAAGACCAACAGGCTTGTGTATGACTGGATAATCACTTTTCTGCCTATCATTTGAAAAGATTTATCTAGGAACATGCATAGACAACAATGTAACTCCACATAAATCTTAGCATTTTCTTTATATTTATATCACCTTAGATTTTACATATCATGAGAAAGCAACCATACATGTCAATTACTGTACTAAGAGTCCTTTTAGCCTAATAATTCCATATGACTGGCTAAGTAGATAATGTACTATCATTTCCCATTTATATTCAGTTTAATATTCAAACACCCCAATGTCTCTTAATTGTCAGGTAAATGGCTATTCTGTTTGACCACTAGTGGTCAACATGACCAAACATACATTTTGAATATATGTCATTTCAAAGTCAGAGCTATTGACATAATTTTAAGTGAAAGAATAGAAAACAAGTTATAATTGCCCTAAATGCTTTCAGTTTTCTGGTTAATGGCTATCCTTTTAATCTTTGCAGATTGCAGGACCAAACATACATAAGTGTATGTCCTTCCAACTGGGCAAATGACATAATTTTCAGCAAAGATAACTACCTGAGACTTTTCATTGAAAATTCTTCTTTTAAGCTTCTTTAAAGCTTGAACTGAATAAGCTTATCATATCTCAACACCATTAACAACATGTTCATGTTTTGATTCAAGAATAGAGTATTTATGCAAAATTCATTGGAAAATTTCACTTTATCTCTTAATTTTGACATAAGACTCATTTTGGCATAAACAGTTGTAACAAATAATCAAATCTTAATCAAACTTAATATTATCAGGACAAGTAGACAGTTATAACATTAAAAGTCTATCCTATCTTAATAACATTAGAAGATAAGATAAAACACATATTCAAGCAATTAAGCAGTGATGTCAGATAAGCATTTAACTGGTAATTCATAACATGACTACTCATCTTAACATCACAAATACACATTAACTGATAAACATGCAAACACTTATCATTCTTTGCACACACAATCAGTCAAAGCACATAACAGTCAGCATATTCAGTAACATATTCAGTATCACACTTAAACATATTCACACAACATTCAATTTGTAAAACCTCTAAACAAAGTAATCAGTTAGAACATAGAGGTATACAACCAAGCACACATACTTAATCAGATTTCATCAGAGTTGATCATTCCCAGGGCTTTCAAAAGAAAGTTAAACCTGGTTCTATCAAGTGGTTTGGTGAAAAGGTCAGCCAAATTGTCACTTATATCAACTCTTTGCATTTCAATCAAACCTTTTTCACTACAATCTCTAATGAAGTGATGTCTGATTTCAATGTGCTTAGTCTTAGAATGTTGAACTGGATTCCTAACAGTAAAATATGCAGCAGTATTGTCAATAAGAATAGGGGTGTTCAGAAAATTCAAACCATAGTCCAACATCTGGTTCTGAATCCATAGAACTTGTGCACAGCAGGAAAATGCAGCTACATATTCTGCTTCTGCAGTTGAGATTGAAACAGTTGTTTACTTCTTGCATTGCCATGACACTAGCCTTTCTCCCAAGAATTTACATCTTCTTGATGTTGACTTTCTGCTCATGTTGCAGCCATCATAATCACTGTCTGTGTAGGCAATCAGATCAAAAGATTGATTCTTTGGATACCAAATTCCCAAATCTGGTCTTCCCTTCAAATATCTGAATATTCTTTTAACAACATTCATGTGGGAGACTCTTGGACTTGACTGGAATCTTGCACACACACATACAGCAAACATGATATCTGGTTTGTAGCAGTCAGATACATCAGAGATCCAATTTTTCTCTGTATTCATGTTCATCTACAGGCTCCCCCTTTTCATCTGCAATCATCTTTTCCTTGGTATCCATTGGAGTTGAGGCAGTTTTGTACTCATGACAGTTGAACTTGTTCAAGATGTCCTGCACATATTTATTTTGATGAATGAAGATCCCTTCAGCCTTTTGTTGAACTTGTAATCCAAGAAAGAAATTCATTTCTCTCATTGAACTCATGTTGTATTTAGACTTCATTACCCCTTCAAACTCCATACACATTTATTTATTTGTGGAACCAAAGATGATATCAACATACACTTGTAACAGAAGCAAGTCTGATCCCTTTCTTTCGTAGAAGAGTGTCTTGTCAATAGCTCCTCTTTTGAAACCATTTTCAAGAAGATGATTTGATAGCTCATCATACCATGCTCTAGGAGCCTGATGCAATCCATAAAGGGCTTTTTTTAGCTTATACACCCTGTTTGGATACAAAGGATCCTCAAAACCTGGAGGTTGAGCTACATACACCTCTTCATCAATCTTTCCATTTAGGAATGCAGACTTAACATCAAGCCGGAACACCTTAATGTTCTTTGAGGCAGCTATATGCAAGAAAGATCCTGATAGCTTCAAGTCTTGCTACATGAGCAAAGACTTCCTCAAAGTCTATTCCTTCCTCTTGAAGACATCCCAGTGTCACAAGTCTAGCTTTATTCTTAATCACCAAACCCCTCTCGTCCCTTTTGTTTCTAAAAACCCATTTGGTTCATATTGCATATATGTCAAATGGCTTATCAACAAGATCCCACACATGTAGATCTCTGAACTGTGCCAATTCTTCCTGCATGGCTTCCACCCAACTATTGTCTTTCAGTGCTTGAGCAATATTCTTAGGCACTATTTGGGATAGAAAACAGGAGTAATGACAGGTGTTTGAAATTTCTGAGTGACTTCTTGTAACTCTTTTATGCAAATCTCCAATGATGTTTTTAGAAGGATGATTCTTTTCCACATAAGGAGTTTGAAAAATCATATCTGTAGACACAGTTGTTTCAAGATTTGACTCATTGAGTTCTAGTTCTTCAATTATCAAATCAGTCTCTACATCATGAAATTCTGGTGCTTCATCATTATGTTGTCCTGAAGTAGATGCACCATTGTTTCCAATGTTCAAGCATTCAAATAAATGCTGAAATCTTGCAGTAGATGCAGCTTCTTCCTCACTTGCTTGGTTGCTTGAGTCTTCCTTACTCTGAACTTGATCATTCTATACATCTTGATTATCTTCTTGAACTTGTTCAGCAATATCACTTGAGGAATTCTTCACAAAAGTATGTTCTTTTTCTTTTTCAACAACCTTTTTCCACAATTCTTCTAAGTCCAGTTGTTTCTTCTTTTTCCCTTCCATTACACTGGTCTTGTTGAAAGAGTCATCAAAGTCTTCAGGATAAATCTTGAAAGACCTTATTAATTTTTCATGATCAAACAGCCATGCTGCACCATCAACTGTATTGAATTGATTCTCATTAAAAATGATGTCAGATGATTCTATAACACTCAAATGGTCTTTCACATATACTCTGTAAGCTTTTGAGTGTGTAGAATATCCAACAAAGAAACAATCTAGAGATTTTGTTTGAAACTTGTTCAAATAATCTCTAGTGTTCAAAAGAAAACATTTGCATCCAAAGGGCTTGAAAAACTTGATATAAGGCTTTCTGTTGTGGAATATTTCATATGGAGTCTTGTTATGCCTTTTGTTTACAAGAACCATGTTCTGAACATAGCAAGCAGTGTTTATTGCTTCAGCCCAAAAAGTAACAGGCAGGTTAGCATCTGCTAACATGGTTCTTGCAGCTTCAATCAAAGTTCTATTTCTTCTTTCTGCAACACCATTTTGTTCAGCAGTTCTAGGAGCTGAGAATTGTTGAAGTATTCCCTTTTCAGCATAAAATTCTTGCATAACTCCATTCTTGAACTCAGTACCATTGTCACTTCTCATCATTTTAACCTTCATATTCAACTTGTTCTCAATCATTGTTACACAACCCTTAATCAACTCTGCAGTCTCATCTTTGGTACTTAGGAAATAAACTCAAGTGTATCTTGAATAGTCATCAATGATCACAACACAGTATCTTTTCTTTCCTATACTTGGCACACTCACATGACCAAAAAGATCCATGTGAAGTAATTCAAGTATTTGATCAATTGAGTTGATTAGCTTAGGCTTATGAGTAGATTTGTGTTGTTTTCCTTTTTGACATGAATTACAATGATCTTCCAATTTGAACTCTCTTGTAGGTAAGCCTATGACATGCTCACCTTTGACAAGTCTATTCATGTTCTTTAAGTTCACATGACACAGTTTCCTATGCCACAATTTTGATTCATTTTCAGTGGTTTTGGATACAAAACATGCACCCCCTCTTGAAACAGCTTCTTTCATATTCAATTCATACAAGTTGCCATTTCTTGGTGCCATCATCATAATCATTTCAGGTGGAATGACAAACTCATGTTTTAAGATGAAACAGTGGGAATCATCAAAACTGACTTTGTATCCCTTATCACACATTTGTGATATACTCAGTAGATTATACTGAAGACCTTCAACATGAAATACATTGTCAAATGAGACTTTTCCATTTGTTAAAATTCCTTTCCCCACAATCTTTCCACCATTTTCATCACTCCCAAATGCTACAGGTCCTTCATATTTTTCTTCATAATTAAAAAGTGATCTTTTGTCACAAGTCATGTGCCTAGAACAACCACTATCCATATACCATATTTCATTCATAGGAGTGGACTGTTCCTGCACAGAAGAGAAAATTTGATTAGTTGAGTGATGAAGTGCAAGCTTCTACAGCTTGCAACTCATCAATTTCAGTTTCTATGACAGCTTGGGAAGTGAGTGTTGTTGGTTCTGGATCTTCATGAGTGACTTCTAAGTTGTCTGAATTATCAGTTTCATGACCACACTCTCTTGGGGTTTTAACAAGTGAAGTTGAGGTCTGTAATTCAGCTGAGTTAGTGGCATACTCTTTGATCACATAATCTTTCTTTTCAGAGTATTCTCTCACATCAGCAACTATCTCAACTTTAGTTTTAGTCTTGGGTTTCCATAGGAAACCTTGTGGTTCATATCCATGTTTCAGCAAAAACTTCTCATCACCAGTGAGTTCTGTTGGTTTCTTTCTAGGATATACACCTTTTCTTCTTGTCTTCTCACTGCTTGATGATTCTTGAGATTCTTTAGATTTGACTGATTGAGTATCTTGTTTGATTCTCAATGGCTGATAGTTCTTTTTGGTCAATTTCTCATGCTTCTTAGAAGATTTACTTCTTCTTGCTGATTCAGCCACTTGCTTCTTTGTTTTATTTCAGCATTCTTCTCAATCCTTGTCTCCTTTTCAGATTTCTTTTCTTCTCTGTTCATGGTTTCATTTCCACACACCTTTCCTTTTCCCAGATATACATCATACTTCTGTTTGTACAGGACAAAGTCTTGACCATACTTTGTTCCATCTGGGACATGAAATGGTTGAAATTTCAATCTCTCATTGCATGAGTCTGTGTGATGACCATATTCATCACACTTCTTGCACCATACCTTGCCTTTAAATTTTTCATGCTCTATTGGTTACTTGAACCTTTCACTTGGCTTAGGTGACTTGACTCCTAGAGTCTTCTGATTCTTCAATTTATCAAAGTTAATTGAGAAAGGCACAAACTCCTCAAATTTTGATATCCTATCTGTCAAGTTTGCTTTTGAGAAAGACAACATTTTCCATAATCATAGGTTCTTCATCACTACTCTCTCTAAACCTTGACTGTCTCTTCTCATACTCTTCCATAGTTTCCACTTCTCCAACATCCAATACTTCATGACTAGAGAAAACTGGATAAACTGGGATAAAGTTTTCTGAATCAACTTCTTCAGTTATTCTCTTCTTTTTGTTTTGCTTTATCCTTTCCAACACAGCCTTGCTTGGTGGCCTGACTGCATTGTAGCTTATCTTCTTCTTTTCACAAATGTCAAAAGATACCTGTTCTCTTTTCATCTTATCATTTTGTTTCTTCATTCTCGGTGGGACTGGTGGATACTTTGGAAGTTGATCAACATATTCTGGTTTCTTGTATTTTCTTCCTCTTTCAGCAGTTTTGATTTCCTCTTCAGTAATTTGATCACTCAAATCACTCAAGTCATCTTGATTCAAATCAATTGACTCAAGGTCATCTTCAGAGACTTGAACTCCAATTTACTTTTCTTCTTTCAATTCTTTCTTCACAACAAACTCTCCTTCTCCACTCACCTCAACATTCTTGTACAAATCCACAAGTTCTTCTTTGTCTTGAAAAACATATTTGAATTGTTGTAGATATGCATTTCTTTTCTCTTTATCAACTTTTGGCATAAAGTTGTTGTTGAAAGGTGGTGGTACTGCTTTGTACTTGTCTTCTTCCTTAACTTGATTTAGAATTCCACAGATGTTTCCAGTGGAGATCAAGTTCTTCAAAAATTCATTATCAGCTTGTAGTTTTGTGTTATGTACCTTTTCTTCTATAACCATTTTCTTCAACCCATCTATTTCAGTTGTGAACCTTTTCTGAGCTCTGTAGCTATTTACACAGTCCTCTTCCAAACTTTTCATTCTTTCCTCACTTATCAGTTCACTTGCCTCATATGTATTGATGATACTTTGTTCCTAAAACACTCACTTTCCAGCTTGCCTACTTTTGTTTTCAATTCATTGATAAGTTCATTTAAATCAACAGTAGGAGCAGATTGTACCTGAGATGAAGATGCAGTTTCTTTCTCAATTATGGCCATGAATGCCACATTTGCTCTCTTGATATCATCTGCAATGTCTTCTTCATGATTGCTCCAATCAAAGTTACCTTCATGTTGTGTAGTCACTGCCACATTTCCTTGGTTTCTTGGTTGATTTTGGTTGGCTGGAACAGTGTTGTTTGGAACATTTTGAACTGCTTGAAGGTTCTGATTATTGTTCATTTGAAATCCTTGATTCTGAGGCACCCCTTGATTAAGATTATTCATTTGAGGCTGAAAGTTGTTGAAGTTGGGATTGTAATTGTTGTTGGGATTAAAGTTGTTGTTGAAGTTTTGGTTGTTGTTTCTTTGCTAATTCTGCTGGTATTGCTGCTGACCTCTTGGCTGTTGATTCTGTCTGATAATTCCTTGGCAAGTTGCATTCTCTTGCAAAATGTCCTGGCTGTTGGCAATTGTAGCAGATTGCCTTTGACTTGTCAAATCCAATCCTCTCATTAGGACCAGAAACCAGAGATCTATGAGTTCTATTATACAACCTCTTATTTCTCAAAGCTAACATGGCAGCTTGCCACTTCAAATCCATGTCTTCCAAATCATCTGCATCAATTTGCTCTAAATCATCTTGTACTACACTTGTGTGAATTAGATTCTTTGCAACAAATGCATTATATGAATCAGTAAACATAGACAGCAATGCATGTGTTTCATTGCTTTGACCATTTCCTCCACTAGGGTGAGGACCATTCCCACTTGCCATTGAGGCAGTATCAGTGTCATCAATCAGTTGCACATTGAACCTCTGCTGATTTCCTTGATTACTTGTGCTACCACCAATAAAAGACTTTGGAGTATCAACATTGTGCTCAACTGGTTCTTCAATAATGGGAATTTGTTGTTGATTCTTGGTAGTCAAACTTCCCATGGGTGCAATCAATGCACTTGAAACATTGAAGCAAGGTCTTTCTTCCTTAATCATTTCATTCTCTATCATCTCCAGTTCTGCAGCCTGAAGGAAGCATACTACATCATCCAATTTCAAGTCATTGAAATTATGCTTCTGAAGGATGAACTTGCAAGCAGTATACCATTCCTTTGGCATTGAGTTGAGTAACTTTGTGTTTAAATCAAAATTAGTCATGACATAATCAGTTGCCCTCAACTCATTCACAATACCTAGAAAATGTTCTAGTATTGATTTCAACCTTTCTCCTTCCTTATACTTGAGCCTTTCCAACTGTTGCTTCAATTTTTGCTTCTTTATGTTCTTCAGCTCAGTATTCCCTTCATACATCTCAAGGATAGCATCATACATTCGCTTGGCAGTTGTGTGATGTGCCACCTTGGTTAGAATCTCCTAAGACAATCCTAGCTTAATCATAGCTAAGGCCTTGTCATCCACCTTTCTCATTCTTTCTTGAGCTTGGTTAGCCTAAAGCTTACTCGGAAGTGAGCATTACTTGGATATAAAGAACAAACCTGATTGATAAAGTGATCCTTGCCCGGACTTGCATATACTAGTGAACCATACCCAGTAATGCACTAATTAGCAAACCCTGCTCGGATATTTACTAAAGAAGACTTAGAGAAGATAACCCTGCCCGATAGACAAAATATCGTGCCCGGCCAAGTAAAACCTTGCTCGGAGGTCTAAGGTGTGACCGGATCCATACTTAGCGAATTCTGAGGAGGTTAAGAAGATTCCAATCTTCCATCTGATCAGTTTTGTGTCAAATCTTGACTCAACAATAATCCCAATAGTTAGTATTTAAATTTTGTATTTCCTTTTTAATTCTAGTTCGTGACGTTCAATTGCTTCGATTTCATTTACGTACTTCCATTTTTATTTCAAGTTTGTCTTCAACATCTAGGTGAGTTTCTCACACCCCCTTTTTACTCTTTTTAACTATTTTGGGGGTAGCATATATATCCTATCAAAAAATTCAATTTATTTATTTATTATCTACAAACTACAATTCGCATCATGGACTTGTGTGTTTACTTGTTACTTGCTCAATTATTACGTGCATGGATTTGTTCGATAAGTATGATCATACACCCCCTTTGCACCCATGGACCATTATTTGTCTGGTGGAAAAGGGACTCCGATCTGAGTTTGTTGGTGCACAATCACAACTGGAAAAGACCTTCATTTATTCTTTATACTCATGGACCATTGTTTCTAGTGTAAATAACCCTTATGTGATTTTCACAAGTTTTCATGGAATTGTATGGTTTTTATATATTATTTTCAACTGTGTGAACTCACCAACTATTCAGTTAGTTGACTTTATTTTATATATGCTACAGGTACTTTCGTTTGAAGATGAATTAGCGAAGATACTAGAAGTTAGGTTATTTAAATAATAAACAAGAAGACACTTGTTTTGTTTCTTCTTCTTTGTGTTTGTTAATGATAATATTGTCACTTAATAGTGTCACATGTGTTTTGAGCAATCTGTACGTCACACTCAGGCGTTTCCGCTTTAGCCGGGGTGTTACAGTGGGTCACAATTTCTCACTGGAGGAATCTGTTGATTCAATCATTTATCAAGACATGATTGGTTCTTTAATGTACCTAATTGCGTCTCATCCTAATATCATGTTTTATGTTTGTTTATGTTCCAGGTATCAATCGACTCCCCGAGTGATTCATCTGGTAGTTGTTAAGCGTATTTTCCAATATTTGAAGGGTAATCCTAACATCGGGTTATGGTATTCCAAGGATAATAGTTTTGATCATACTGCTTATGCAGATTCTGACTACGGAGGGTGCAAGATTAACTTCGAGTCTACCACAGTAGGATATCAAATTTTAGGAAATCGGCTTATTTCTAGGTAGTGTAAGATGCAGACAACAGTCTCTACTTCAACCGTCGAAGCCGAATATGTGGCAACCTCGATTTGTTGTTCACGTGTTTTGTGGATCCAGTAACATTTGCAGGATTACGGTTTGAAGTTTTTTACTACTCCCATATTTATTGATAATTATGCAGCAATAAGTATCACTAAAAACCCCGTTCACCACTCTAAAAAGAAACATATTGAAATATGATATCATTTTATCCGTGATTGTTTTGATAAGAACATAATAAATGTTGAAAAGATTCACACGGATTTTCAGAAAGCTGACCTTTTTACCATAGAATTTGACAAAACGAGATTTACTTATATGCTTGGTTTATATAGTTTAAAGAGTTTAAAAGAAATTACATTGCTCGGTTAATCATTTTTCATTTGTACATTTTTTTTTCATTTACTTTATCTTTTTTTTAAGGGGAGAAATTGGGAAAAACCCCAAAAATATTCATATAATTTGAAAAGCCAAAAACAGTAAAAAAAAATGCTGCTCAAAATGAGTTTTGAAGCAAAAAGGGGAAATGATAGTACATTGATCATTTATATCCTAAATCCAGTAAACAAAATAGGTGAAAAAAACTGTTTGCTTAATTGTACTAGTGCATTGGTAGGTCTTAAACAAATGAGTAAGGAAGAGTACGTGATATAAACACAAAAATTGCCAAATTGAAAGAGGTGTTAGTCTCTTGCAAAGTCTTGGTGATGGAGGCATAAATGTAATAGCTTGACATACTCAAGCCTTAAATCAGTTTGATCACCAAAATTGTTACAAATTTAATTTATTCAGCTTCTAGTTAATGGTTAACCCTTCAACGATCTATGGTCTTATGGCCTTAAATCCTGTATTAATAGGATGCTTCGATTTTTCAGACTCCATTGGGTCTTTATGCAGTTTCTCATCTGGGTATTCATTTTGGTAAATATTATAATGCTCAAAAAGCGAACCTGCAATTTATCTGCCAATAAAAGTGATTAAACTTGATCACTACTATACTTTATACAAACTCACTACTTTCTTGATCAAACCACGTTGTGAGTCCATTGTCCCCATGCTCTCATCTTATTACCATTAAGAAACGGATCACATGGGACACAATGTATGTAAGCCATATAGATGAAATCGCGCATACTCATCCATGTGAAAGGAACTCGGGGTATTTCTTGATAACGGGGGTAGGGGTATATCTTGTAGTGTATATCATTTTCTAATATGCTATCGTAAAAACTAAAATTCAAAATGTTTTGATCTGCTGAGTTTATGGTTTAAGTCAACTTGGAATGACATAGTAAAAATCAAAATAATCCTTAATCGAGAATAGAGGCCGATAGGTTTTTATATTCTGTGCCCTAACTGAAACTTAAAGCATATCACAGAAATTTCTAAAAAATTTGTTACAAGGCTTAGGTGTACAACAATATCAATGACTGACTTCACACAAGTCATACTAAAGCTGATATATAAAACTATGAGGGACAGAATTCTTGGTCAATATGATCACCTGCTTGAACTCACAAAAATATGTACTGTTTTCTTTTAGTTTAAATTTTAGTTTTCATTTAGTTTTGACTTGAATATTTGAAAAATATCAAAAACATTTTTGGTTAATTTTAATATAAAATTTTGAAAATTCCAAAAAGATTTTATATTTTGTTTTATTTTCGATTACCGAGCTACGCGAATTTAAAATTTTAAAAAGAAAAAGTTTACCCACGAGTTTAAGTTAAAGAGGTTAATTCAAGACTATTAAGGTCGAAGTTAAACTATTATAAGTTAAAATGACATCATAAAGTTGGTTGGGATGGTTAATTTAAGGGTTTGAATGGTAAAAACTATTCATTCGTTACAACAGTATAAAGAATGAGTAGCCATTCGTTAATAAACTGAATGTGCGTCATTCGTTAATCAGTTACAATCGCTTCCGCTATGCATAAAAAATGATGGGTCATTCGTTGTTTGGTTAACGAATGAGTAATGAATGCTTGGTTATTCGTTAAAAGTTTAATGAAGGAAGAGTTATTTGTTTAATCCTTAACGGATGAAGAGTCATTCATTAAGTTCATTTAAACGAATGAGACATTCGCTTGTCTTGGGAAATGTGCAAACGTGTACGTCGTATATAAACCATAATCAACAAATGGAAGTTCATTCATTTACCACCGTTTACCTCGAAAACCTCTCTACATAGCCAAACTCTTGTCAAATTTTTCCAGAAAATTTGTGGTTCATAATCGTCTTATTTCATGGGTAGGGTTGTTCCCATCCAACTGATATTTTTGGGTTTTGATGTTTGGATTGAAATACTTTGTAAAAGGTTTTTTTACAATTTATTTGTTCAAGAATTATTATCTAAATTTGTGATGTTGTGTTCATATGATTGCTTGATATTTACTTTATACTTGAATGATAATTGATATTAGGAATATTAACTCATTATTGTAGTTTGTGAATATAAAGAAACATGTCTTGATGCGAAGGACATAGTGGAGGCCGTGGGGAAGGAAACATCAATCTGAGCCCGATGGAATTATCAGCTTTATTTAACGAGCAGGTCATGACAATAATGGCTGCGGCCCAAGCCTAAGGCCAAGTACCCGGAGGTAAAAGGTCATATATGTTGATCAAAACCAGGTGATTGTTTTCCTAAGTTATTTTTTCCCGATACAGATACTTAAGTGTAGTTATGAAACTAATCCAGGTCCAGCAATTTACACATTTAAAAACTAGATGGATTGCAAACCGCAATCTTTCAATGGTCTAGAAGGAACGGTTGGATTGCTTCGCTAAACAGAAAAATTTGAGTCCGCATTTGCAATGTGTAACTATCCTGATGATAGTCAAGTGAAGTTTGCTATGGGAACACTCGAAAGACCATCTCTTACTTGGTGGAAGTTCCAGGTGTAGATGATGGGACTTAATTTAGCAATGGGCAGAGTTTATTGATCTGCTGAAGATAAAGTATAGTCTGAGAGATAAAGTACAGAAACTGGAACTCGAGTTTTAGAATTTACGCATGAAGGGTTCAGATATTGAAGCTTACACAAACCGATCACACGAGTTAGCAGTTTTGTGTTACAAATGGTGAACCCAACATATAAGTGAATTGAAAAGTATAATGATGGGTTCGCCCTAGCTTTGATACCATCTGTAACAACCCAGTTACCACCGTACTATAAAAATGTCCGTTTGGCTAGGAAGTACCACCATCGCCTCACGGATTTTCTTTTGTTTACCCAGGTGGAGACTTCCTAGAAGGTCACCCTACCTAGTATTACTTCCACCTGAGCATGCTTAACTGCAGAGTTTTATCACTAGTTAATTACTCTAGTTTTCGTGATGCAATAGTGTTGTACTAATTAATTACAGGTTTGTACTGCAGGTTAACTAGCAGGGTGATATTAAGTAGTACTACAGGTTTGTACTAAAGTTGAACAATGTTTTATCACTAGCTAATTGCCCTATTATTCGTGACGCAATAGTGTAGGTCCCATTGCGACCGAAGCTGACATGTTGTTTGTGCCTCCCACCTAGCCTTTACCATAATTTGACAATGTTTAGGTCTATGTTACACCCATTTGACCTCCAGTTGGGTTTTAGCACATATGGGGTTTGTCAAACCCTATAGTGCTACTTAATATCACCCTGCCAGTTAACCTTAGTTAACGGTCTAATGTGTGTGGACTTTCAGTTGATCAATACACTAAGTATACGTGTGATAAAAACAATATTACAAGATCCAAAAAGGTTTGTGCATGCTTTCTCCCCCAAAATGAGTAAGTAAAAGAGAGGGGCAGTGAAAACGTACCTTGAATGCGTGCTAAAAATAAAGTCAATTGCTAAAACAATAGTCTCGTGCAAGTACCCTAAAGTATACAAGTACTTAAGTAATGTGTAGTGGTTCCTAGAACCCCTAGTTTCCAAACAATCCCATTGTTTATTTGTGTTTGACCAAAGTTAGACTTTTGTTGACTTTGACCAAAGTTTGACTTGTTGACCTTTGACCAAAAATGTTGACCTTTGACCAAAATGTCCAACTTTTGTTGACCTTTGACCAAAAGGTCCAACTTTGTTGACCATTGACCAAAAAGGTTCTACCGAGTTGACCCGACGACCCGTTGGTGACTTATAACTAAATATATTAACTTATATTTGATAAGTGTCATTTCTATTTACACGCTTACCAATTATGCATGGCTTAAACACCCATTCACTTTTCATGCGAAAATCATGATCCAAACAAGTGTTTACCACAACCTAATACTTTAAGCAAGATTAGCCACTTAGTAAAAGTAATTTCTAATTGCCAAATCAGGTTCTAAGCATCAATAAAGTCACTTACTGCACAAATAATCATAAAGATCATCATATTGCATGCATAACAATTATGAACTTAGAAGGCATATTTTAACCTTGAAAGCCTATTTTTCTACCCCCATCAAACCACCGAATTAAATTGTGAAATTTTTACCACAATAAACTACACGTCTTAGGTATACCCAAAAAATATTGATGTAATTTTCCATTATACAAAAAAATCATTAAAATTCATACAAGACAGCAATGTACGTGTAGCTATTACAACGCACAACGTAAAGTATTAATTCGGTTGAAATTCTTTACTGAACCAAATCATACAAGTCCAATTGGGTTATAATCTAACTCAATTTATGATCTTCGAGAAGTGGAACCCAATTTCCTTTGTCAAACTCAAGATATGTAGTTTGGGATTCTAGACCAGAATACAAACTCCCATAACAACCTAGACACTAAAGTTTGTAAAGTCATAAAAACTATCAAGGTCAAGTCAAAAAATTATGACTTTTAGTTTTCTGGAAACTAAATTCAAATTACTAAATCATAGAATCAAGAATCACTCAAATACCAAATTAACCACATTTTACAACACCAACGACAAACATGAACGAATCTGCTAGCAAACTGATTTGATTTACAAAACATGTAATTCATATTTCTAACATGCATATAGTTAACTAATTCACCAAATAATCTTCATCCATCATCAAAATAATATATAACTATCACAATATAGAATTCTATTGAACCATTTAGGGTTTTTATATCAAACCACAAATCAAAACAACAATGATTAACATAATTTAATCTTCAATCTTTCAATTTTAAGTTGTGGTTCAATTGATTAATTAATATTTGGATCCTAAATCCCATATTCCCGTTTTATAAAGTATGTGAAAATAATAATAAAAAAATAATTACTCACTTGGATGATCACAAACTAGTCTGGTCACAATAACCTTCTAGCACTTGATTCAAGAACAACAAAAATTATCTCAGTTAGTGAGTGTGTGTGTGTGTGTGTGATGCTTTAGAGAAAACAAAATAATGTGTGTTGAGATGGCCGGCCACAGGGGGGAGAGAGAGGAAAGTGTTTGTCAACCAAAAGTCTTATAACTTCTATTCCATTACGCACACATAATATGACATAAATCCCTCATTAAAATACTAATCATTCTAATTAATCAATTTAAACTTATGATAGCTAGTTATACTTAAAATGTGACATGTTACTTTCCTTATAATGTATTTTCTCTAAGCATAACACATAACATAAGGTGGTGATCATATAATGCATAATATGTAGCATGTGTAACATGTAGCATATAACTAAGAAGGTTCATATTTAAAATGCAATACTGATATATTTAAATGCATTTAATTTTTATTATTCATGATTTATTTTCATGTTTTACCATCAACGTAAGTGAACAGACTCATGTGTGTGTGGTCATGTGATACGTGACATGCATGTGCGTCTTTTTACGGAGTTAACAAATTTAACCGAGTTTAGTTAGCGGAGTTACCCTGAAAATTAGCAGTTGCCACAATCTTGGATATTTCTTGTGTAACACACCGGCTTTAAGCGGAATATGCCCTGGTGCAACGTACAGATCACTCATAAGATCGTAACACTATTAAAAGTGACAATATATTATTTTATTTCATAATTTCACAAGTACACAAATAGTTTGATAGTGAGACAAAAAGAACATCACATCTAAATGAAGCAAATATTATTCATTGAAATAATCCCATGGTATAATTAATTTTCTTGTCCTGTCACTTCATCGTATCAACCTGCAGCACGTTTAAAATAATATATTTTGTCACCAACACATGTTGGTGAGTTTTCATAAGTTTTTGCGTGTATAAATATATATTAAATATGTGATTCAACAATCGTCATTCAATAAACATTTAAACATAATGTAAATGAAATCAAATAGTGACGTCCTCACGTTCATTCAGCCGAAGCCGTAGAAGTCAGGGAAATGAGAATCACCTTACGTAAACAACCGAAGTCGAAACATTAGACGGCGCAGGTACGTCCCGTCGGACCCTCCCACTATGTGTATGCGTTTGCGTTTTCTTAACTTCCATCATAAAAACAATAAACATGTTGCAAGCAAGTTCACGTATAATCATAAATACTATGCAAGAATAATATTAACATGCACGATAAATGTGAATCGTTTGTAAATAAGCGCATAACTAACGAAATAAAAACTTGTGACATGCTACACCCCAAAATTATTAAAAGATTTAAAAAGGGGTTATGAAAAACTCACTTGTTAAGTAAGGGAGTCGAGAGCGAAAAATTTCTTTAAACGAGTGAACCGAAAAAGTTCGGTTCAACGAACGGCCCTAGATATATAAATAGCTAGGCTTAAAAATAAGTTGCGTAAAGAAAATAATTTGGTGAGGACGTTCGGTTTATGGCAAAGCAATTTATAAGAAAAAATATATATATATTGGGTTTATAAATAAAAGGCTTTTGGTTATTTGATTTGTTAAGTTAATTTATTTTAGTCTTAGAAAAACAAAAGGGTTATAATAACTATTAATTAATTTAGATGAGTCCGGTTTGTTCCAACCGAACAATTAATTAAGAAAACTAGTTTAATGAGTAGTTCGTTTTTTGGTCGGACACGAACCCGGTTATTGAGTCGGGTTTGTGAGTAACATAATTTGAAAAATATGAAGTAGTATGTTAAAAAAAATGTATGTTCTTAATTATTAGTTTGTAAAAATAAAACTTGACTTTTAAACATAAAATTCATAAACCGAACATAAGCAAGCCAATTACGCAGGATGATATGTCTCCCTGAATGCCGTTTGGGTTGTCATCATGGAAATAATCGTTATGCGTAATGACAAGAAATAAATATTACCCGGGGATAGTATCACAAAAGAAGAAGAAAATAATAATTCTTGAGAAATTGACTTTTGAAAGTCAAACTTGAGACTTGAGAGAAATTGACGAGCATGAATAATTTTGAGTGTAAATTAGTTGTGCAAGGAATGTAGAGAATGAGTGAGCTTTATATAGGCTCAAAATCGTTAATAACAAGTTCAAGTGAGTTAATTTGATGGCTAGTCAAGAGGCTAGTCATAAGGCTGGAAATCATGGATTTTAACTAATTGAATGTTTAGACCCATTAAATGTCTTTGACTCAATTGATTAAAGAAAGATAATATAATACTTAGAATTAAATTTGTAACATCAAAAATAATAAAACAACATTATAAACCTAAACCACATCATGAACATAAATACAAAAACAATTCACCATTTTATTAATAAATGAAGATCCGAAAGATGTCGAAATTTTAAAATGGGTCGGGTTTTTGGCTTTCAAATGACGAATATCACAGGATTCACAACTTTTAGAAATTTTGTCCCGAAATTAAATTAAAAAAAACAACTACTACATGGAGTTGTTAAAAGTTTTAACAAATTTTATATATATGTGAAAAATAAAATCAACAAATAAACAAATTAATAACACTGATCTTTGAATGACTAATAAAAAAACGCCACAAATGGGATGTATGGCAAGGGCACTTATATATAAGATGTACCATCGGCGTATCCACCATGCTCTTATCATACTTCATTTGTCCCGTTTCCCAAAATCATTCCAAGTTCCGAGTTATTCCACACAGCCGTACTTATTATGTTTTCCATGCGAGGACTTCGATAATTACGTGTCGACCCATAATTACCTTTATCGTCGGATGGTCTACATAATTCGTCCCATTGTGTGGCTTTTAAGATAAATAAATAAATTCTTATATGAAAACTTTTAAAACAAGAAAAATGAACTTTAAGGATCAAAACTAAAAAGAATATATAAGCAAACCCTTAGGGTCAAGGATTACACAAAAATATTAGGTAAAAATTAATAAATTAAACTATTGAAGTTTAACATAATAAACCATGTTATTGAGTTTAAAACGAAATAAACAATGTTATTAAGGTTAAAGCGATATAAACGATGTTATTGAGGTTTAAAACAAAATAAACGAAACTATTGAAGTTAAAATGAAATAAACAAATCTCTAGAGTAACACAAAATGATAAACATAATGAATGAAATATTAAAGTCATCAACATTGCAATAAGTAAATGGAATAATGTTGGTCAAGAATAGATGGGTGACTTGAACTAACAACATATAACCAAGTAAGTCGATACAACGTTAATTTCAATAATAAACGACACTTTTGTTGTCAAAATATCAAAATAGATTAAGTCTTTTTTGTCAATAATGACACTCTAAACAAGTGAAAATTTCAAGTGTCATCATGAATAAATGCAACCCTGAGATTATAAATAACAAAGTGAACAATTGAAACTTCGAGATTGAGAATAACAAGGTAAAACATTGGACTCAAATTGATGAAACATTAAGATCAAGAATAACAAGATGGTTCGATAAAACATTCAGCGGAAAAACAACCAAACAAATAACCCAAAACAATTCATGTAAAGTAAATATAAAATGAACATGTGACTTCTACTAGATAGCTATAATCATAGTCCTGGTTATAAATAAACGAATCCGTTTCGAGGTAACCGGTAATGGATAGCCAAAGGTAGAAATACGGTTTCTATTAGATAACTATATACACAACCATGTTCATAGTCCCACCTTCCACTAAACAATTACGTTCATGGGAAATCGATCATAGACCGGGAGATTGAGGTAACAAAAGTAAACCAATTCGAACAAGCGACTATATGTATTATAAATGATGCATGTAATTGTGTGTTTCGTGCTTGAGAGTAAACATGAACGAAAATATGTCAACAATCAATAAATAACCAAACTCAAATACAAATTTTATAACCATTTTCAAAGAAATTAGATACATAATATTATTTTGATTATATCCAGATATAATTATATATATAAAAAAGTGCATAACAAAATGAAGCTTGCGATCTTGTCTTCTCAAAGGTAGGTGGGTTTGAGGTATGAAGGCTAGGGTGAGGGCGGTGCCATGATTTTTTAACTGAAACTCGTTGGCGTTGAGGAATGGGGGAAGAAAAATGATTTTTAACATTCATTTTAATTCGTGAAAATCGGTTGCAAAACATGATGTTTTTATAATTCTAAGTTATAATTTCTGTATGATAAATGAAAGTCCTTAATTAGTACTAACGCTTGCGAACTTTTATGAAATTTTTTTATGTAAAATAAAGGATTCCCTTTTGGTGGTGTCCTATGAAAACTTTATAAAGAATGGCCAAATAAAATGTCTCGTTTTGTTAGAAATGTTATAGTGATAATATAATAGCCTCATGAGATTAGGACTTGTTTGAAACAAAAGATTTTATTTAAAGATTTCATTTAACCTTAGTAAAATATTATATATAATAAGAATAATAATAGGGATAATTATAGTGATAATAATAGTAATAATAGTAGTGATGATAACAATAATAACGTTAATAATAGTATTGATATAATAATAATAATAATAATAATAATAATAATAATAATAATAAACCATTTAATTTGACTTAAAGTATTTTTGAAGAAAATCAACTTAATTAAATACTTGTGAATTAGATATATTAAAAGAGTCGATGATTTGAAGTTATAAGTGTAATGTATTCATAAAAAAAATGAATGCAGAGAAACATGTGTGGTTTAAAAAAAAATTTGGTATGTTTGATGAGTAGGAAGGGACTAAGTATTGGCGCAAGACTAAGAGTGAGCTTCAAGTGGTCAGGGAATGCAGTTTAGGGTATTGCATGGAAAAACACAAGTTAGGCGTTCCTGAGCATTGTTGGTGTGTTTGGGTCAATATAATGTAATAGGCTCGCAACATGAGCATATGGTAAAACATAAGGTGTGGTAAATGGTTGAGTAATGGGTCGTAGGAAGCATTTCGATATTGTGAGTTGATTAAGTGGTGACGTATAACGAGCTATACCAAGGTTGTGTGTTTCGTGCAGGGATTTTTTTTTTGTTCGGTTGGCTTTGGGTATATTGGGTTTGTGTTGGGTTTGAGATTGGTTAGGACATAGATTTGGTGTTTGTGTTTATTGTTGTCGTTGGTGTTGATGAGTTATGATGCATTTGGGTCACCATGGTCGGGATAACTACTGCCTATTGCTTGAAAATTTGGGCTGTCACTTTACGGGTTAAGTTTCGAGGGCGAAGTCGAGGAAAATGAGAAGACATGCTGCGAAGCGGAAATTATTTGCGTGCACGGGACGTAAATATCAAATTCGAATTACCAACCAAAAGAAACACTACATAAAACATTCAGAAATCTTAATTACTCTGCATAAATCATAAAAAAATAAATAAATAAAGTTACATGAAGCAATATTTGAATTTGAGTTTGAAATGTCCGTGACCCAACATGAGTTTTCGCAATTCAGTAAGAATTTCATGAATAATAGAATTAAAACTATATAAACTTTGAAATCAGAATATCCATGAACCACGATAGATTTTCGTATCCCAATAAAAACTTATATAAACAGTAAAATCGAATTGAAAATCGAGTGTTCATTTATCACCATGATTTTTCGAATTTTAAATTAAAACCATAATAATAAATGAATATATAACTAAAGAAAAACGAATTGAAAACTGGACTATTCATGTGTCACCATGACTTTTTGAATTTTCATTTAAAACCATAATAAATGAATATATAAATAAAGAAAACGAAATGAAACTTGACTATTTATGTATTGCCATGATTTTTTCGAATTTTCAATTAAAACCATAATAATAAATGAATATATAACTAAAGAAAACGAATTGAAAACTCGACTATTCATGTATCACCATGACTTTTCGAATTTTCAATTAACACCATAATATAAACAATTGAGTCTTTGGAATCATACATTGCATATACTACCGTGACTTGTATGCAATTTTTAAGAGTAAGATGAAACCACTTTCTATTCACAAAGGAAAAATCACATTTGATAACTTAAAGTAGTAGTTCGTATGACGTTTGGTATGGTATGGTATGTTTTGGCCTAATAAGTTTCAGCACCTTTCTGAACCCTCCATGTAAGCAACCAGGTCTCGCGGTTGATTGTGATTTATACGTATCGCTTATCCTTAGGTTTAATAATTCGGTTTCAAGGTTTAAAAAAAATAAGTGTAACCTTCCAGCTACTACATACTCGTCATGTAAAACCATCATTAATGACAACGAAAAAATCGAAATATCGAAACATGAATTATTACATTAAAAATTCGTTGAAAAATATAAAAGATTTAAAAATTGCTTAGGCATAAGCCTTAGAGTTTGTTTGTGAGTAAGTGTACATGCGACGTTATAAAATGTTACAAAAAATACTTGAAGCATATGAACAATCTTAAAAGATGCGGGCACATAACACATAAATCGGGGCCCTAAAATTAAATTATAACTATACTAGGTCGTTACGTCTAAACACATATCTTATAGTCACGGCTCTGATACCAATCTGTAACACCCCGGCTTAAAGCAAAATATGCCCGGGTGCAACGTACAGATCACTCATAAGCTCGTAACACTATTAAAAGTGACAATATATTTATTTTATTTCATAATTTCACAAGTACACAAATAGTTTGATAATGAGACAAGAAAAACATCACATCTTAATGAAGCAAATATTATTCATTGAAATAATCCTATGGTATAACTAATTTTCTTGTCCTGTCACTTCATCGTATCAACCTGCAGCACATTTAAAATAATATATTTTGTCAACAACACATGTTGGTGAGTTTTCATAAGTTTTTGCGTATATAAATATATATTAAATATGCGATTCAACAATCGTCATGCAATAAACTTTAAAACATAATGTCAATGAAATCAAATAGTGTCGTCCTCACGTTCATTCAGCCGAAGCCGTAGAAGTCGGGGAAATGAGAACCACCTTACGTAAAAAACCAAAGTCGTAACGTTAGACGACGCAGGTATGTCCCGTCGGACCCTCCCACTATGTGTATGCGTTTGCATTTTCGTAACTTCCATCATAAAAACAATAAACATGTTGCAAGAAACTTCACGTATAATCATAAACAATATTCAAGAATAATATTAACATGCACGATAAATGTGAATCGTTTTGTAATAAGCGCGTAACTAACGAAATAAAAACTTGTGACATGCTACACCCCAAAAATATTAAAAGAGTAAAAAATGAGTTATGAAAAACTTACTTGTTAAGTAAGGGAGTCGAGAGCGAAAAATGCCTTTAAACGAGTGAACCGACAAAGTTCGGTTCAACGAACGGCCCTAGATAAATAAATAGCTAGGCTTAAAAATAAGTTTCGTAAAGAAAATAATTTGGCGAGGACGTTCGGTTTATGGCAAAGCAATTTATAAGAAAAAAAATATATATTTTGGGTTTATAAAAAAAAGGTTTTTGGTTATTTGATTTGTTAAGTTAATTTATTTTAGTCTTAGAAAAACAAAAGGGTTATAATAAATATTAATTAATTTAGATGAGGCTGGTTTGTTCCAACCGAACAATTAATTAAGAAAACTAGTTTAACGAGTAGTTCGTTTTTTGGTCGGACACGAACCCAGTTATTGAGTCGGGTTTGTGAGTAACATAATTTGAAAAATATGAAGTAGTATGTTAAAAAAAATGTTTGTTCTTGATTATTAGTTTGTAAAAATAAAACTTGACTTTTAAACATAAAATTCATAAACCGAACATAAGCAAACCAATTACGCAGGATGATATGTCTCCATGAATGTCATTTGGGTTGTTATCATGGAAACAATCGTTATGCGTAATGACAAGAAGTAAATATTACCCGGGGATTGTATCACAAAAGAAGAAGAAAATAATAATTCTTGAGAAATTGACTTTTGAAAGTCAAACTTGAGACTTGGAAGAAATTGACGAGCATGAATAATTTTGAGTGTAAATTAGTTGTGCAAGGAATGTAGAGAATGAGTGAGCTTTATATAGGCTCAAAATCGTTAATAACAAGTTCAAGTGAGTTAATTTGATGGCTAGTCAAGAGGCTAGTCATAAGGCTTGGAATCATGGATTTTAACTAATTGAATGTTTAGACCCATTAAATGTCTTTGACTCAATTGATTAAAGAAAGATAATATAATACTTAGAATTAAATTTGTAACATCAAAAATAATAAAACAACATTATAAACCTAAACAACATCATGAACATTAATACAAAAATAATTCACCATTTGATTAATAAATGAAGATCCGAAAGATGTCAAAATTATATAATGGGTCGGGTTTTTGGCTTTCAAAAATGACGAATGTCACATCTTGGCTATGGAAACTATGATGGAACAAGGATATTAAAATGCGACACCCTTAGACAACCTAGTGGATCCCTGATCATTCTTCGGATGTAACCTAAAAGGAAACCTTAAGAGGTGTGTAAACATACCGCTTGGTCGGTTACTTTTCAATCTCTCCAACAATGCTAAAGTACCCTAAAACGCAAATTATCTATCAGACTCACTATCTCAAAACACCCTAAAGTGTAAAGAGTAACCTAAGAACAATCGATAAGAAAAGTTAATCATTATGCGTGTGTTAAAAGGCCTCAATTATTTTTTTAGGTCCTCCCTCACTTTGATTAGTAATTGGTTAAAATCAAAATCAGATGGACTTGTTTACATTTCTTACAGGGCCATACAATTTAATTATGCAACGTTAAATTTCATGGTCTTTTACCCATCACGTGACTTTAAAAATAATAATAATAATAATAATAATAATAATATATCTAGTATTAGATCAAATATGTTATACCATTTACTTGTTGGTCTCATGTTTAGCAGAATTATTCCATTTTAGTTCGTTGTTTCTTGAAACCTTTAAAACCTAAATATAAACCACTTAGGAGTAATATCAAATAAAAGTAGCTTAAAACTAACTCAAAAGTGTAGGATTTACTTATAATGTTTATATTGAAGCTAGCTTATATATATCAAAGGTCAAGGTTGAAAAATCAGAGGACTGTAACAAGTGTGTAAGGAAGCATCATGAGGAATGTCGACTGGGTTCTAACCTTTGCTATAGATGTGGGACAACAGAGTATTTTTCGTATGAGTGTCCTAAGGCTAGATGTGATACTTGTGGTGAGAATGGACACTCAACTACTAGATGCACCAAGGATAAGGAGAAGTCTTATGTGAATGCCAACAACAAACCAAAAGCCAAAGCCAGGGCTTTCAACCTCTCTCTAAAGAAAGATAAGGAACAACCCGACGACGTGTTAGCTACATATCTAGCTAAGGACATTCTCGCTACCCTTTTCTGTGATTAGAAATATTGCAGAAGTTTCTTAGTTATCTTGTTCTCTCGTGTCTTAATTAAAACTTTCTAATTGTTACACGCTACACTTCAAGTAGATGTTGCGCGTGGTATATCTGTGAATTAAATGAAGATTTTAATGGTCGTCCTATGGAATTATTGTGTTGAAACATTCTACTAGATTATTCTATATGACCAAAGCTGTTAAGTGACGAGACTTATCTGATTTATAGAAGTCGAAAGGCTTTCTCAGTGAGGGTGACAGGAGCTAAGCCTGCTGCAAAGGCACCCTATCGTCTGACTCCATCTAAAATGAAAGATTTCTAGACTCATTTACAAACTTGCTTGGTAAAGAGTCATCTGACCGGACATCTCATCTTAGGTGCTCTGGTACTCTTCATAAAGGAGAAGGAAGGTAACATGTATATATACCTCTTATCAACATTAATGTTGAAGTTTGAGCTGCATAGAGGCATCCATAGCCATACTTGACCAAGAGGAAAAACCCCACTCTTAGTTTTCCTCTCTATGGAAGGTTTTGATGATGAAACATGTTGTGAGACGGGTAGACTAGTAACGCCCAATTAAAAGTAAGAAAGAAAACGTTCAATAATAGCTATAGGGTGAGAATTTCATTTAAGAACTTCTTAAGTTAATGACTGTTATGTATATTTTGGGCCCAACCCAACAGCCTAATTCCAGAAGCCCAGCAGGCCCGGTTAGTGTTTAAACCATTCATTGTCATATATAAGCTAGAAAGAAAAGAAAAGAGGATGACGAATATGATGAGTATGTGTGTTATGCTTCTTCTTCTGATCTCTTTCTTTC
Source organism: Bidens hawaiensis (assembly GCF_021521415.1). NCBI lineage: Eukaryota > Viridiplantae > Streptophyta > Magnoliopsida > Asterales > Asteraceae > Bidens > Bidens hawaiensis. The sequence goes on along the minus strand of NW_027493532.1, from coordinate 395,706 downwards.
TGTACCGTCAGATATCTCATCCCCTTCTCTTCTTTGGTTCTCAATTGTAATTATTCAGTTAATCAATAGATTCATATCTACTTACTTCTTAATTTGATATTAACTAGTTATGTTTTTTAGTACACAACAATGGGGTACCTAGATGGCCTAATTGAAATTATATTTATCACATCCATTTATTTAAACTGCGGCCTCCTCAATTCCTCCGACTTCTTGTTAAAACCCATTGGCAATAAGCCGAAAATCTCACAATCATCTGCTACCTACGATTCAAGGTAGTTGTTCACGGTGAGTTGTTCATTTAAGTTCTAAATTCATTGTTCGAACCGTCACGTCTCGTATTAACCAGTTTACATATACCATGTGTGGTCGGCTTCGTTCTTTAGAACCCTGTTGTGTCCTTTTAAAGCTTGATCTTATACCGAGATAATCACCAGGGATGGTTTTGGACCTGTGCAGGCTAGGCAGCTGCACAGGGCCCAAAACCAAGAGGGGCATAATATATTTTTCACACTCAGTACTAGTCCAATAGCCAGAATCCTGAATGGCCCAAATCTGTTACAAGAAATAATGATAGGTAGGCTACATCGTATCAGATTCTGCTACGAACAAGAGTTGCGAGCAGCAAGAGGTTTCTTAAATCAGAATTGTGAGTATTCCAACGATTCACGAACCTACAAGATGATGAATCGGAAATTAATCAGGTCTTAGTCATTTAATTATTTTACCAGTAAATCTTTGATCTAGCCTTAAAATTAGGTTTTGGTTCTGAAAAGGGTTTTTTTTTTTAATTTGAATTTGAAGCAACTTTGTGATTTCTTTATTTAAGTTTGACATCTGATTAAGCATAGGTTGACAACAACAATCATTGTAGAAACATATTGAATTATTGAGGTATTGGTAATTTAGTATATGTATGTATATATATACAGTAAACCGAATTGAAAAAAAGAATTACATGAGGATCAAACTGAGTGGTGTATTGAGGAGGAGCAATTTAGAAAACTCTTTTAACGCATGCGCAATTTCTTTTTTCTTTTTTTTTATTATTGGGATTTAGAAATGGATTTTGTTAATTCTTGTTTTACGTCTTTTTCTTGAGTTTTTTAACCAATGAAAGAAAATGAAAGAAGAGAGAAGGATAAGAAAGGGAATGGAAGGGAAGGAATTTTTTTTTAATTAGGTGTGTTATTGAGTTGAAAGAAAATTAGAGGAAAGGAAATGATAACTATGTTAAAAATAATTATCCTTAGTAATCATCCCATTTTTTGGAGGATAACTTATTGGGAAAATACATTAATTTAATCTCTCATAACTCCTTCTACTCATTTCCTTTTCATCTTAAAAAAACTCAAGAACACCCATTTTTTAACTATCCTTAGTTTTCCTTTCCTTTCCCTTCTTTAAAAAAACTCAAGAACAGGGCGTTACTAATACACCACTCATATTACTTTGTGTTGGTATATTAGTAGTTTTGTATATTTTTCAGAAGCTATGCCTCCTAAACATGTATCATGTTACCAAAAACGTAAAAAGAGAAAATAAAATAGATGAAGCCATAATAAATTTTTGGGGCCCATTTTTATAACTCGTACAATGCCTATGAAAACCATCAAACTCTCGGGGACGCCATGATAATCACTGCATTATCGGTGATAGTCCTTTTCAATCAAGGTGGTCTCTATGGCTTGCTGTAGGTTCATGAGTTTAATTTGGACCACTGATTATGTGAAATAATTTCATGGCCAAAATAAAATTAATTTTCTTATAAATGGTTATTATTCATGCATACTTAACTATTATTTGATTATCTTCAATAAGAATAAGATGAGTTTCTACGAGCCTACGTTTAAATTTTTTATTCTTTTAGTTATGATATATATGCTTATTAAATGTGTTTATTAAACCAATGTGTTGGTTTAATATTAAATATATGAAAATATATATTCTAATTATATATATATATAGAGAGAGAGAGAAAGAGAGAATGGTTCAAAAAAGAATAAAGAGTTTCCTATGAATGGTAAGAACCAACAAAGTTTTGACATTTGGCATTACAAATTATTGTGAAGGAACAATTCTAAGAAACTATGTCGGTTATAATGATAAAAGAGTAATTCTATGATACCATGTCGGTTATTGGAAATTTTAAATCTCAACCATTAATTAACATGATCCAATGGATATGATTTATTCCTAGTATTTCTAGGAAACTACTTATTTTTAGGATAACCCTCCTATATATATATATATATATAGGGGTGGGATCTAGAGAGAACTCTTCTAAATGAGAGAACTAGAAAACTCTATTATTTTCATTAATTTCACCTAATCAAAACTGAAAAAAAATCTGACAAGAAGTCCCGTTTTTATTAGAAAAGGGCAATTAAGGAATTACCAAAATATAACAAAAACCCTCCCAAAACCACCGCTTCCTATCTATCCCCTCTCTCTCCAGATCTCACGCACATCTCAATTCTCAATCGTCGTTCATCCAACCTAGGGTTTATTCAAGACCAGACGAACACAATTCAAACCAGCCGGCCGATTAAACGCGAATAACATAAAATTGAAGCCGAGTAACACTATCAGGTAATCATTAAAAGTCGATTCTCTGTTTTTCGTGACTTATATCTAAAAATCGGGTTACAATATGCTGATAATAGCTCGTATACGTGTGATTGCACATATGTATTACATGATTCGTTAGCATATTACACATAATCGAACGAACATATGATATTATTGCGCGCTTTGTTTGTGAGTCAAACATTATTTTGTGTATACCACTACACATACGCATTATTCCCTGTTTTTCGTGATTTATATCTCAAAATCGGGTTACAATATGCTGATAATAGTTCGTATAAGTGTGATTGCACATATGTATTACATGATTCATTAGTATATTACACATAATCGAAGCAAACATATGACATTATTGTGCGATTTGGTTGTGAGTTAAACATTATTTTGTGTACACCACTACACATACGCATTATTCTCTGTTTTTCGTGATTTATATCTAAAAATCGGGTTACAATATGCTGATAATAGCTCGTATACGTGTGATTGCACATATGTATTACATGATCCGTTAGCATATTACAAATAATCGAACGAACATATGATATTATTGTGCATTTTGGTTGTGAGTCTAACATTATTTTGTGTATACCACTACACATACGCAGTATTCTCTGTTTTTCGTGACTTATATCTCAAAATCGGGTTTCAATATGCTGATAATAGCTCGTATACGTGTGATTGCACATATGTATAACATTATTCATTAGCATATTACACATAATCGAACGAACATATGATATTATTGTGCGTTTTTTGGTTGTGAGTCAAACATTATTTTGTGTATGCCACTACACATACGCATTATTCTATGTTTTTCGTGATTTATCTCTGAAAATCGAATAACAATATGTTGATAATAGATCGTATAAATGTGATTGCACATATGTATTACATGAGTCATTAGTATATTACACATAATCGAAGCAAAACATATGATATTATTATGCGTTTTTTCATCAATAAAACGTTGATGAAAATTTACTATTTTTTCGATTGCATATACGCAGCACAAAATTACCGTGACTGATTGAGCGTTTTATAGATAAGTTTGTAAAAATACTTTAATGTTGTCTTACATGGTCGTACAATGTATATAAATGCATAGGTGTGTTACGTTATAACATGAATAGAGTAAGGAATTGTATGGTGTTTGTTTAGGTATATGTACATGCAAATATATGAAACTTTTATCATGTTTACTAACATGTGGACATACTTTATATAGGTAATAACAAGAAATGACAATTTTAAAACTTACAAAGAAAGGCAAACGGCACGAAACAGTTGCTGAAACCGGAAGGCCAATACAAGTGCCTATAGCGGACAACGACGAGCAGACGGAACATGTGGTCAAAAAGATAAGAGTCGTATTTAACAAAGAAAAAAGTAAAACACAGCCGGCTGCTGATATAGACACAAGTAAGATATAATGTTTATTTATTTTTTTCGTTATTTTTAAAAGCATGAAATGGTCAACTGTATATTTTTTTGTTTGTTTTTTTTTTTTAATTTTATACGTTTATTTATTTCTTTTACACCTATAGAAAAATCAAATAAGTCATGGTCATCAGGGCATAAAAGGAGCAGGACATCGAATAAAGGAATATCGTCGGACGTTGAGGATGCAAGTCCAGGTAAAAAACTCTCAAACACACACATACTTGTTAACACGTATTATATACATATATGATATTTCATATATTTTACAGCAAAAGTTATATCAAGATCATCAAAACGTGCATGCGTTTTGAGAAGTGGAACGCTGGATGTTGACGTATCCAAAAGCAATGAAGGTGAGTACACGAGCTTTATATGTTGTATTACACCTATGCACTACCAATTTAGGTAGATACAGTATTAATCGTCTTATACGTTTACGCATATAGCACATACTCATTACAGATGAGTCGAGCATTTACGCGGATATGGTGTATTAAACATTAATGTAAACTTCATGTAGTGCGCATATGCATTGATTACGCATTATTTGTATCGTTAGTGCAATACGTATATGCATTACATGATTTAACGTGTCTTATACGTTTAGGCGTATAACAAATACGCACTACCGATGTGTTAGACATTTACGCGCATATGTGTGTATTAAATGTTGATGCAGATATAACGTACTGCTTCTATGCAGTGCATATGTGTTGTACACATCATTATTGCAATACGTATACGCATTACATTAAGAAATGCACATGCGTACTACTGTTGTATTTCACGTTTAAGCGGACTCATTGTATTACGTGTACGAAAGTGCGTGCATATTACGACATGTTAGATGTAGGCCATAATCATGTATGACATGTGTTTTAGATATGTATACATATATGCGTTATTAGTGTATTAAACATACGTGTTACTTGTGTTTTAACAGGTAGAAAGAAAACTGCAAAGAGAAAGAGAATAGTGGCAAAAAAAGTATGAAGGAGGTAGGTTAAAGACTCGCTCGTCACCAAAACAGCTATTTTCATGCATCGAAAAGCTTTCAAGGACACAACGGGCCGCCGTTCGAAGTATAGGGTTTGGGAAAATGCTACAATTTAAAGTAGACGGTATACCGGCTGGGTTAGGGCATTTCGTGGTTGATAAGTTCAACGCGGCTAATATGGAGATTGATTTGGGTGCCAATAAGCTCAAAATAGACAGCAACACAATCCATCAACTGCTCGGGATACCAAACAGCGGTATATAGTTATCGTCGACTGAGTGTACCAAGAAGTTTGTAGGAATACAACAAACTTGGAAAAAGAGGTATCCGGGAACATATGTCACACCAACCGAGATAGCTGCAAATATTGAAGATAATCGTGATGACGGTGGGATGATGTTCAAGCTTGACTTTTTGGCGATGTTCCTTAGCGCGATGGGTGAGATTCAACAGACGGGGAAGTGCAAGCTTGAATTCATTCATCACATAAGAGACGACACAAACATATGTGATATTGATTGGTGCTCTTTCATCGTCGATTCAATGAAAAAATGCAAGCCTGGTTGGAGAAGATGCAATCTGAAATCAATATTCTCGATCTGAAATCAATATTCACTGGCCCGCTGACGATACTCGTGGTACGAATTTCATTAAATAAATGATTTTAAATTTTTTTAGCATTATTAAACGTGCGTGTATCTAACGCTTGTAAAAAAATGACAATTAACCTATGTGGATAGAGTCGCATCTCCTGGGTTTAATGTGGAACGTAGCATGAGCCCGATAAAATTTTGAAGCATGGCAAATCTGAAAAAAAAAAAAAAAAAAAAAAAAAAAAACAAAGATTAGAAAAGAAACATGGAGGTTTTGGACAGGGTGGGATTAGGGACATGTATTTGGGTGTGGATGGAGATGAAAGCGAGGACGAAACAGAGACTAACACGTCTGCAAATCTGTATAGCCCGAATGATCTGACGGTACGACTTACAACCATCACACGTGTATATATTTAGTATAATGGGACTATTAGCATTAATAACTTAAGATGTGCCTTTTTATTAACAGGGACATGTGACCAAGCTTGACACGCTATTCGAATCTGCCATCAAAGACAAAAAAAATAATCGAAGGAGCTCTGCGTGAAGCACGTTCAGCTTTTCCAACAATTAGCGAGATAAAGACTTTTGTTGACAGGTATAAAAATTTCTACAAAGATGTTGTAAACGTCGAGGACGACAATGCGAACGTTGATGGTGAGAAGATTTAAGTCGAGGCTGAAGAGGAAGATGGTGACAATGCGAACGTTGATGGTGAGAAGATTGAAGACGATGCTGAAGAGGATGAGGGTGGTTTGAAGCTGGATGACGTGATAAAGAATATCACAGATAAAACAAAAGAAGTCGATTATGAAAAACCGAGTTTCAGTCTCGGTTTCAGCTCCCAAGAATCAGGTGGCATGGATAACGACACGAATGCTAATGAAAACACGGGTATAGGGTCGTACCAACCCGTTGACATAGATCAGGTGATGAGTGATGAAGAAATGATGGTTTGTCGGTACCTAAGAGGACTGGTAGAGTTTAAAAAGAATAAGGAAAGAAAGAGCACAAGGTTGAAATCTACAGAACTTTCGGAGAAGGATGAAGACGGGATTGTTGATAAAACATTCAGGTAAAAATGTTTTATTAATTTTTTATACACGTATTATGTTTGTAATTACATATGAAAACATAGTAGTGTGTGTATGTAGCAATATGCACACATATAATGCATACATGTAACACGTTAATATGGCAGCAGCGTGTATGTATACGGTTCATGAAACATTATGTAAGTATTGATGTTTCACGCATACACGTTATTAAGCTGGCGCATATGTACACTTACTATATTACTGCGTATACGTATTAAATTGCGTATACGTGCTGTTAATTATACATGCATGAATAATACATATATGTACTATATAAACATATGGGGTTTTCAATTTAATATATATAATGTTAGTGTTTGTTATCAATTTAATATTACACAGAAAGGATATGTTTGATGCTGACTATGGTGTTTTCACGAGAGCTTATTTGTTGGAGTCTCTGTTGCCGGGTAATCCGGTTCAGCGAAGCGTGGTTGACTGTTGGGTCACGGTTTTAAACTATCAAGAACAATTTAGAAGCCCAGGGTCAATAAAAAGTTTATTTTGTCGCGCATCAACGATTGTAAGTTTACAGTATATATAGCCTTAGATTAATTTGAATAACGCTTATATAAACTAATGTTGAAGTGGCATTAATTAAATGTGCAAGATTGGATGGATGCTTACAAAAAAGAAATCAACACATGAACAAAGAGTAAACGCGTTTAAAACAAACTTGTTGTCTGTGCTATATAAGGATGAAAGCAAGATGGATTTAAGAGAGTATGATGCGGTGTTGTTTCCAATTTTTGAAAAAAATAACTTTTACGTAATCGCTTTCGACATGAGGGAAACTGGTGTTTATGTTTTCGACAACATGGTGAAGACCGTTCATGGAGTTAGAACCAGCACAGTTTACGCGAACAAAAGCACGCCGTACAAAGTGGTAAGTCAAGGCACAGTATAAAAATATTATTAGCGATGAATTAAAGTAGGCAGTCGGTGATACACATGCGTAGTATGTTAACAAGTTGAACATGTATTACATTATAAATATATACTGTTGTCATACACGTTTGTTATAATGATATTTTTTTTCGTTTACACAGATTTACATATTCGGCAGGTACCTGACATTGGTTGGACACCCAAAGGCTAAAGAGATTATGTGTACATGGTCGCCAACAAGAGTGGAGTTACCATGGAAAACATCAAGCAACGTAACAGATTGTGCTGTATTCGGATGCGACACATGGAGTGCTATAGAGGAGGAGATCGTGTCAAATGTGACTTCAGCGTGGAAGAAGACAGAAAGGTAGAGCAGATCAATATTCTTAGGATGAAGTACATAGCTCGCATGTTGCTTTCGGGTGTAAACAATGTAAAGGATGGCATGTTGGCGGATGCTAGAGAATGGGAAAGAAAAAAACCAAAGCAGGTTGTGGTTAAAAAGGTTCGTTTTAAGGAGGGTTGATGGATAAATGTTGATACTTGGTAGTTAAGAATGAAATAAACGGTAAACGTATAAAAACATATGGGGTCATGTAGTTTATGCATGCTTATTTTGTTTTGTTTTGACACGTGTAATTGAATTAGACGGTTGGATTGTATGGTTGTAAACATTTTTCTTGGTTGTTTTGTTTGTTTTGATATTTGCAAGTTAATGGAACAGTTGAATGGTATGGATGCAAGTGTTTGTGTTAGTTGAATGTGTGTAAAAATGCATAGATAAGGAATGTGCAACGTATACGATGATGTTCGACATGTAAACAAAACGTGTGATTGGTACAATATACATGGAAAGTGTGATGCACATGTGTAACATGAAAACATAACAAGGATATATACAGGTACCAATGTGTGATGCACACGTGTAATATGAGAAAGGATATATGGGGACCAATGTGTGATGCACACATGTAACACGAAAACATAGTAAGGATAGACAGTGACCATACATACATTATACAATTTTGGAGATTAAAAAACACGTATAGTTGTATTAAATTAAGAGGTGCAAATAAAAAAGAATGAACATGCGTATACGCATTATAATGCGTACACGCAACCAGATAATCAGTGTAACATCAAAAAGCGTGTGTAAATGTGTATACGCAATACAATATTCAGAACGTATAATGTAAAAAAAACACAAGTATATAAAACATACAACACACAAATGATAATGCACGGGTCAAAAAACATGCGCAAACGATATATACCACGCAACTGCACCCATCTAAAATGGTTTAAACGCAAGTATAAAAATCAAAATATTAATCTGTATTACACAAACATAAGTATCATTGGGCTGTACCAGCAGTCATTTCAAATTTTATTAAAATGCATAATCGTCTAATACAAACATGAGACGCGCTTATTGAATATATAACAATGCAATGCGCGTATGTAACATAAAGTGCATAAAATAAAGCATGCGTGTAATATTAAATGCATAAAATCAAGTAGAAGCAACACGTTTGGACTGTGTGGCATAACGGTTGACGGAACGGTCGGTGGTTGACTTGGCAACAGCAGCATCAGCTAAAACAGCAGCGGCGGCAGCGACGGCTTCTTTGGCAGCTTTGACCTTTTCACAGTTACGGGAGTCATGATGGATCACGTATTTGTTGCATTTGTGACACAGCCTTGGGTTTTTGTTACAATTTTTCAGCAGTTTTTCAACTACGCCGACTTGACATTTAGTACCCGACCCCTTATTTCTAATACCAGTCGGTGGCTTGATAGTCACATCAACCGTGTCGGGCTGTCCAACAAGCTCGATTATAATCGAACGTTTACTGTTACAAGGTGGCTCAAACGGGAACTCTTTAAACACCTTGTCTTTTATATCTTTAAGCTGGACAAGGAGGGAATTGAGGCAATCCGGTTTGTGTCTCAGCCGGTCAGCACATTCGGTTAATAATTCAAACATGTTGCGTCTAATAACGGACTCCTCGTCATCTTCAGCCGAATAACTGTTCGAGATGTCATGAACCCTGTCCGGAAGCACGTTTCTCATCCACCGAGCAGGCAGGTATTTGTCAGGTATCAATTCGACCTGGTTGTACCTAAACACGCAAAAAGCATGTCTGCACAGATATCCAACACGCGTGAACCCCATGCACGAGCAAGAAACAGTTGTATCATGTGCATTAAAGTCGACCAACGTATTTTAAACAACAAAAAATATAACATGAAAAATAAGGTGAATGCCGAGGAATGTAAGCGTTAACATGTAAACATAAAAATAACAGAAAACATAAACAAACTTACCACATAATTGTTGACTACTTTGAATCTTTTGTTGGTATGTGCAATGTTGAATTTTTTAACGCCGTCTATTTCCGAAGAACTTGTAATATAACACTGCCTCATTCCTCTGTAAAATTCCTTTTGAACCTCCAGGAATATTTTGCGTGTATATATCTTGGACGCGTGTATTTCCAAAGGCAGTTTTTCGGACATTTTTGGTGTCGTTGTACTAGTTTCAATGTCAAGCTCGAGTTGAGTTTTTCGTTGTCTGTCAAGAGCAGTGCCAAAACACAATAGAAACTGGACAAGTGTGTTGGCATGACTGGTGTTGACCTTAAAAAGAGAATTGGAGCTTTCACATCTCGATGTGGTTTTCATAAGGCAACACCATTGTATTTCTCTGAAATAACAAGGGACCCATTGCTCCCTAATTGCATAAATCTCGGTAAGCCAATGATGATCACTAAAATTAAGGTCATCAATAAGCAATTTCCACTGCTCTTCAAATGTAGAAGGTGTTATAAACAAGTTCCACACCAGTTTATGTATGGAAACTCGCAAATCTGTATTTGCTAATAAGTCACCCGAAATCTGTTAAAATTGCACGAGCGTTACATATGTGCATCATATATAACAAAAATAAAAAATTAAAAAAAAAATTAAAATAATTGTACCTTTAATGGTATCTTCTTAACAATGTGCCACATGCAAAGTCGGTGAATTGACTGGTCAAACACAGCACGAACAGCTTGTTTAACCGCAGCATCTTGATCGGTTAAAACGAGTTTGGGCTATTTTTTATGTGTTTTAATAAACTTGTCGAGTAACCACCTGTAAGACTCGATAGTTTCGTCATATATTAGACCAGCACCAAATGTCACACACTTCTTATGATGATCCACGCCAGTAAATGGTACAAATATCATGTCGTATCAGTCATATAATTACAAAAAAAAAAGAGAAAAAAATATGTTACACAAAATGCATACATAAAAACACATATAAAAACACATGAGTGTAATGTTGGTATCAAACAGGTGTGACGGTAGTACAATGTGCAGTTAAAAATTGTTAACATCATAAATATATACGTGTAATGCATCTGTGTATCGATCACTTACTTGTTGGTACTGTAGGTTGCATCAAAACCTAAAACCTCCCCGAATGCATCATAGTTGCATTTAGAAACATCGTCAGCCCAAAATATATATCGGAGTTCACTTCCAACAACTTTGTACTCAAACGAGAAATTTGGCAAGTTGACCGAACGAGACGTCATTGTGTCCACAATCATTTGCGCATATCTATCAGAACTAAAGAGGCGGACATCCCTGGTAGCATTTTGGAAATCAGTTTTAGTGCCATTGTCGTTGTGAGATCCGCCCTTTAACGAACATTGCAAGTTATGGGCAATGTTTGGACCAATTTTGTTTAAACTTAGTTTGTGAATGAAATTGCGTTCAGAATACACAATTTTTCGTCATTTCTTTGTAAACTCCATAGCGTTCGGTCCAATCATCTCTGGGTATGAATACCAACAAAATCATATACCTTGAATCTCATGGTTTTTGGAACGGGTTTCAATCTTAGGCGGGCATTGCAACACACGGCCTTGGAGCTGCTGCGACGCGAGGTCGAAGCAGAGTTTGTGTTAGTTGAATCAAAATCTTGAAATTTCGGTTTTCCGGCTCGAGTACAAAGCATGTATCTGTGTGTTACCGAACCCTTGACTCGTTTAATAGTGCTTAAACGTATTGAAAACCCAGATTTGTCAGCATACGTGTTATACATATTGACAGCATCGTCCCACGTTTCAAACTCCATGTCTTTGACAGGCACAAATTCTTCGGGCACGTTAGGTTTCCAGTATGTTGTTCCGTTTGGTGTATGGTAAACAATACTCGACACACATCCTGTATAAGGTTGAATATATTATAACAAATACATTAACATTTAAGACGCGTTACATGACTGTAACAAATCTCGCATAGTGTTAACATTTAGATAACACGTCATGTAAGACAGAGTGTTAACAGGTATAGTGCACATGTGTATTTCATAATATGGGGAAAGGTGCTATAATACGTATATGCAATATAAAACACATACGTGATATATATAATTTACGCATTGAGTATCAGGTGTGTATGCAGATCCATAAAGTCAATATGTTACCTCGATGTTCAACACCAACAGATTGCATATTATTATCCGTTTGGACACAATAGCTTGAAGCACCATCGCCGGATGACACTGAATATGAAACACTTGATTGATTGACACGAGATTCTGATACAGAGTCGGTTATTTCAGCATAGTCGTAACCGTTTGTTGCAGTAACAAAGGTATTTGACATAGAATCGTTCAATTGAACCGATAATGCACCATTAATTGCAACAATTCTTCCAGATGAGTCGATTTCTGATTAAACAAAAGCAAAAACACGATTATAATTGAATCTAAGGTAGTAAAACGAATTTAACCTAACAATACCTTCGATCAACATGTTAGGAATAACGAGATGAACAGCGTGCGTGATCAGTGGAGCTCGATTTTAATTAGATTGGGACGATTCAATTAATTGATCTGGGCATCGATGGATTGAGATTGAACTTTGAACAGGGGAAGGAGATATACTGATAAGGGAAGGAATCGTGATAAGGAAAACAATATTTGGGGAAAAATATAGTTTGAGGTGTTTTACATATTTACCCCCTTAACTTAGTAGTTCTCCAGTTCTCTCTATAAAATGAAGTTCTCTCATGATCCTCTCCCTATATATATATATATATATATATATATATATATATATATATATATATATATATATATATATATATGATTGATGTGAAAACTATTTTGAAATTGAGAACTTTGAGAATCATTTTATACCACAAAAAACCCAAAAATTAAAAAAAAAATCATAAAACATAAAAAAAATGCAAAAATGAAAAAAAAATCAAAAAATCAAAATTCTTATTTATCATCCCGGTTTCATAAAAAAAATGTCTCGGTTTTGCTATATTATACACATATGTACATACATGGTTAAAAAGGTAAAAAAAACTTTTGGAAATTGAAACTTTGAGAACAATTTTAAGCCACAAAAAAAACCTCTAAAAAATATTTAAAAAATTGTTTAAAAAAATTTAAAAAAGAAAAAAAAACCAATATTCTTATATTTCATTCCGGTTTCATAAAAAAAACTTCATATTATACACGTGTATAATTTCATTTAAGCTCTAGTTACGTAATGTACACATATGTACATTATCATTTACCTTAAATTATACATATGTGTATAATAAAAAAAACATGTATGTACATATATGTATAATTTAGCTAAACCGGGACGTTTTTTTTATGAAACTGGGATGATAAATAAGAATTTTGGTTTTTTTACTTTTTTTTTTGTTTTTTTGTTTTTTTATGTTTTTTTATATTTTTGGGTTTCCAAAATGGTTCTCAAAGTTCTTAATTTCAAAATAGTTCTCACATGATCACAATCTTATATATATAGGGTAGGGTTAATGTAAAAAACAATAGTTTTGTGAGAAGCATAAGAATAGATGTAGACCCTTGGATCTAGGATCTAGTGGTTGAGACTGGTAGTTTTTAAAAGTTATATAGTTTCTTATTTACATGGTATAGTGTCCTATTTAGGTGTGTTTTATTTTAAAGTATTCTCACACTTCTCACAAAACAATTATTTTTTATTTGAACACTTTTCTCTCTCTCTCTATATATATATATATATATATATATATATAGACACACTATATAATAGGGTAGGGTTAATGTAAAAAAACAATATTTTTGTGAGAAGAATAAGAATAGATCTAGGCCATTAGATCTATGATATAGTGGTTGAGATTGATAATTTCTAAATAATTGTATTGTTTTCTATTTACATGGTATAGTGTCATATTTAGATAGTTTATTTTATTTTAAAGCTCTTCTCACACTTCTCACAAAACAATTGTTTTTTATTTGAACTCTTTTCCTATATAATAAATAAAATTTTTATATATATATACTATATAATAAATAAAAGTTTTCTCATGTCACATGTCATTCTCTTATGCATTTTTATTCTTTCTTCCGGCCTCTCTCTCCTATTAATTATACATACTTTTTAAAGTTCTTTTTATATATTTTTTGTTTAATGATTTCTCTAATTTCTTTTACAAAACGTATTTTATATTTTTAAAAATGTTAGGTTTATTTATAAAACATTTTTATAAACGGGATCTTTAATTGAACCCGACACATTTTCTTTTCACCTATAACCGTAATATCTTTCTTTCTATCCAAATTTGTCGATCAAAACCTTATCGATTCTCCTTTACTGTACATTCTTCAACTAAACGAATGTTTTCTTATACTAATGGTTGGTTCATATCGATTGTACTGTTTATGTTCTTATAATACTATTTAGTTGCTACCATATTTTTATTGTATTATCTAACTTTGTATCGAAAGAAGTATTTAAAGCTTTATGATTTATATTTAAGTTTGTGAATAGTAGTTATAATTTAACTTTGTACTTAATGTATTATTTAACTTTATTTATCAAAAGTTATCACTTTCAAAATTTAAGTTATCCAACATGTGTAAAACATGGGTACATAACCTAGTATATATATATATATATATATATATAAGATTGAGATCATGTGATAACTATTTTGAAATTAAAAACTTTGAGAACCATTTTGGAAACCCAAAAATAATATGTATATATATATATATGGGTGGGTTAACGTACAATAATGACTTATCATACATTACGTACGCGACCTTCTAGATCGTTAGATTAAAAAACACGCGGTGGCAATTTCGTAAATAACCCAACAGTAGTTCTCGATCAAATTTCGTCGATTACAAATCGACTCTGATCCAAATTCGCAACTCGTCGCTCAATCCAATCCAATTTCTAAACTCTAATCACAGCTTAAAGTATGAAATCCCTAAAGTCAAAAACCATATCAAAACTGAACGGCTTTGAACATCAAGAAATCTTCAAAATTGATCAAAAAATGATGATTTAATCAATCGAATTGATGTGTAGAAGTATTTAGATTCATCAATCGATTATGAAATTGCAGAAATAATGCACTCAATCGAGCTCTGATTAGGGTTCAAAATATTATGTTTAAACGTTCTGAAAAAAAAGTGAAGACCTTTAAATGTTCCGACCAAAAAAGAACATATTTAAACGTTCTAATACATACAAAGAAGTTCTGGGTGTTAAAAAAATGAACATCTTTAAACGTTCTAAGAAGTTCAGGGTGTTTAAAAAAGTTTACAAGTTCTGATAAAGTTTTGAAGTTCTAAGAAGTTCTGGGTGTTCAAAAAAGTTTAGAAGTTCTGATAAAGTTTAGAAGTTCTAAGAAGTTCTGGGTGTTCAAAAAAGTTTAGAAGGTCTGATAAAGTTTAAAAGTTCTAAGAAGTTTTGGGTGTTCAAAAAAGTTTAGAAGTTCTAAGAAGTTCTGGGTGTTCGAAATTCTAAAACTAACAAAAAAAATTAACACATGTAACATAAAATTGAACACTGAAATCACTTCATATAATCTCGATCATATAAACAAAATATGAAACGTCTGCAACTGGGTTTCTGCAAATGGCGCTTAAAACTTTAAACGTTCAGTTAAAATCCATCACTCAAAACTCAAAATTGATCAATTTAAACTTCAAATTAATGATTAATTGGACCAATTTCAAAGTTTAATTGATCAATTAGTTCAACAATTTCAATTTAAATTGGTCAATTTTATCAACTGACATGTGATCAAGTCATGAAGGAGGAAGATGGTGTACGGTGGACGGAATCGTTGGATGGTGGATGGTGGGCAAAATCGTTGGATGGTGACGGATTGCTGAACGGTCATGGTGAAGCTTGACAGAATCGATGGGAGCAGAGAATCAGATTTGATGAAAATTACAGTATTGCCATCGCGTGTTATTTGTAATCGACGGGGATACGAGTCGCTTACCTATTGTACGACAAAGGATTTTCGTATATATATATATGTGTGTATATATATATTACAAGCTTATGCTTTTATGTAAAAAAAATAAAGAGCCGGTTTTATGAATAGGCGTTAGGTACCTAACGCATGATCGATTATGATGTTTTACAATGTTATATGATGTTACTATGTTAGATCCCGTGTAATACACGGGTTTATAAAGAGTTGTAAATATATTCCATTGGGATGGTGTTATCATACATGGCATTATTGTTGCAGATAAGGTTCACTCAACAGATCATGTAATCTGTTAATACAGATTTATACTATTAACTACAAATTAATATATCTTAAACCTTAAAGCAAACTAATATGTGTTATGTGTTATGTGTTACCCGCAACAAATAACACAAATGAAAGAAAAAGAAAAAAGAGTACATTTAAAAAAAAAGAACATATTAAGCTAACAAAACATATTCATATTTTACAGTCATAAGTTATTGATAAAACATTTAAAAATAAAAAGAAAGTGCAAGTCAACCCAACATGACTGCGTATTTCTATGCATTCTAAGACTTAACATGTTACAACCTGAACTTGTTTGACCCAACACTTAACCAATTCATCCTGCCACATCTAACAAATATAAGATTACAAAGAAACACTAAAAAGCTTGACACAAATGAAACACCCCAAGAGGCATCGACCTATATCCATGTGTATGCTTTCATGACGCCAATAGCAGCCACCATAACAACCCGCATGCAAAACATCCCACTTTTATACGATTAAAAAAAACGCGAATCTAACATCATTTTAAACTAATTTGAGTGAAGCCGTTTGTGGCGGGATTGCACCAAATTGGTATGTTTATTTATGCTACTATCTTGTACTCAATTCAAATTCAATAACATAAGGGAATCAGGATTGCTGCAATTCTT
The DNA here is from genome assembly GCF_021521415.1 of Bidens hawaiensis. Lineage (NCBI taxonomy): Eukaryota > Viridiplantae > Streptophyta > Magnoliopsida > Asterales > Asteraceae > Bidens > Bidens hawaiensis. The sequence goes on along the minus strand of NW_027493532.1, from coordinate 378,879 downwards.
GTTCATTACTTTATCAAAATACCAACACCATCAGACCCATCTTTTGTGCTTGATGTAACATCCATAGCAGCTTCTGTTATAGAAAACCTTAGAATCTGAAAACAATAACAATCATGGTTTAGATATTCAAATACTTGAAAAACAAACCGTTGTAATAGTGTAAAGATTGAGAATAATATCTACCAATTGGAATTTATCAATCTGCAGCACATGTATTTAAGTTGTCATCCCTGTTTAAGTCGATGCATATTTCATCCCTGTATAAAAATACAAAAATAGTATCTTTGTCAAATGTCACAATTAAAGGCTTAAATAAGCATACCAATTTGGTGCAAGCCAGATAGATGAAGAATACAAGTGCGACGACAATTAAATTTAAATAAAAAAAACTTATAACACTTGAATTTAAACAGTTACATAATTGTGAAAGAAGTAATGGGCTTCCGGTGAGTAACGCAACCGATATCTGTATAAAAGTAGGTAAATAAGTAAACAATTCGTATGACAATAAATATAAATTTGAGTTAAGTTTAATAAATAAAATAATTACTAACCTACTCTATGATATTCTTGAAAAATGTTTGCATTCATATCTGCAAAGCTTTCAAATGAGAATGAAAACGGCTCTCCAATAAAATCATCGATCAAAACCATTGAGTAGATAAACTAAAACTTATTTTGTGTGAGTGGCCGAGTATCCTTTGGTTAGGCCCGAGGTTTGCAAGGAATGTGTTTGTAATCAATAAAGTTGCGTTAAGTTTAACTTTGGTCCCGAACTTCATGAAGAATTTTTTAAGCATGCTATACTTTGACAGTTGTTCTTTTATTTGAGGTGTTCTTATTACTTATGAACTTGCAAAACAAAAGCAAATGCGAAGTATTGAGTGTCAAGAATGACCAAAATAATATCTCGATAGGAAGAAATAAGTGATCATGTTTCATAAACATAAAACATTTGTATATAACTTAAAATTTTAATGTGTTCTGACTAAAAAAATGAAGATGAAACACCAAACCTGCAAATGAGGTCAACTACTATGTCTCATGGTGACGAATAATGTTCATCAAATGAATCAAGAGAAACTTCTAGTGGCCGGGAATGTGCAACACATATTATCAACATTACAAGTCTCCTTCTAACACATATAATATAAACAATTTATTGTTATTTTTAAATAATGAAATAGAAATGAGCATTCATGTTATGCATCTGGTTGAACATTACCTTTTTTGAAATAATGAGAACTCACCTAAACATTCAAGATAATTAGTAAGTCATGTTGTAATATATAAACGAAAAATAATCTTCACACACAAAATAATATTAAAATCAAACTGGTAAACCTTCGATGGATCACCATGTGCTTCCTTTGAGATATTATCTCGTGTGACGAATATTTTTGTCGGCCCGAATTTTTGTCCCGAAGGCATGCATTGATTTGAAAATTGGGTTCGATCTGAAAAGAATACCAAATGTAATAGTTGCTTATTATTACTTATGAAGTCCTAAATATACAAAGAAATGAATATACTTTAGTCAATAGATCACTAAAAGGTGCTTTAACACCATATAGTTATACCAAATATAAGTTATAAAAGAAAATAAAGATAAAAATAAAATTGACAATCATACACTATCCAGAGAAATGTTTAATTTCAAGAACAATAATTTACCACATGCAAAAACTTTTAGGTATCTGTATAATCTTTATGAATAGTATATGTATCATATCAACAACTGCAGGAATACAGATCATCGTCGCCAACAAAAATTCACAATCATAAAAATCATCTTTACCATAAGAAACTATAATTAAATTGGCATTTACTGGTGAATCCTTTTAAGTATATTTATTCATCAAGTGTTGTACATTTGTTATAGTGCTTTTGGGCCAATCAACAATATTTTGGGAAAACTCCTTTTTTATCCACAGTACTATATGACTGATGTCGACTTTCATCGGTCAAAATCTTGTAAAAGTCAAGATGAACCTCATAATTTCAGATTTTGAAACAATACTGAACCCTTTAAATCCCTGAATATGAATTATTCTTTATTGAACAAAAATTGCCATGAAATTGCAAATAATATTAAGAAATCAATAAAATTAAACAAAAACCAGATGAGAATCAATATTATTGTACTTAAATTGGACATCAAATGAACAACTCAAAACAATAAATCAAGCAAGGTTTACATAATAAAAGATCAAAAGACCAAGGCTTACATATAAATCAAATACGTTAACCAGATTACAATATTCGAGTTACATGAATTGCATTACGAATCATTTCTACCTGTTAATATAATTATAAAAACTGATCGATTGAATCCGACTGAAAATGAGAAGGTGAATCGATTGAATCCAATAGAACCTGTGAATCTGATCTAATAATTTAATGTGAGACGACTGAGCATCGTAAATTCGGTTACAAAGGTTTGATAATTACCTGGAATTTTGATGGGTTTGAATGCAATAGACAGATGCTGATTGCTAGGGTTATTATCCGTCAATTAGGTGCCGATAAAAATGTATTGATTTTGAATTATAATTAAAATAATTAAAAACAGTCAAGCAGTAGTAGGATCATAAAAAGCCATTATGAGGCATCCAGACCTCCTTTACGAGAGACAAGGAGTTTCTTTGAGACATACAAATGGCCCTCATGGGACGTATAAAGTCTTTTTGAGACAAGGACATCTCTTATGGGATATACATAGTGGCGGATCCAGAAAATTTTCTCACAGGGGTCAGGAATTTTTATGGTCGGTACTAATACAACTGTCAGGTCGAATCGGATCGGGTCGATCGGGACACCCCTCCCTTGTAAGTGGCTATGCCCCTGGATATACATGGTCTCTTTGAGACACATAGAGACTCCCCTAACGATACCATGACTTAGTATTTGGAACATCCCTGGGGCAAACAAAGACCCACTGAATAATGTGCTTTAATAACAATGTTATGTTTTGATATGTTCATATTGTCAAGTGAAATCTTTAATTATGTTGAAACATCCAAATGATTTACAATGAAATGGCATGTAAGCGGGCAACAAGTTGCGCCGAAACCCCCTTTCAAATAAAAGACTTAGAACTAATACCTTTCATTTACTAAACTAGAATTCACTAAGCAACGTTAAGACTTTTTTGCATGTATGTCAAAATGATGATTGCAGGTTAGGTGTACCAAGATTGGCATTTCGTTTGTTTCCCGTACATGAACTTATTTGAGTTGTTGGATTGTGTTTTTAGTTTTGAATTGTATGAGTATTTCCGCTACTACGGTTTTCAATCAGTAAGACCTTTGCTTATGAATTACCAACATCAAGACCTTTCGGGTTTGGGGTCTTACATAACTAAATGAAAACTATGAAAATAATCAATCAGTTAAATGTGAATTAAAATGAACAAAATGAAAATAAAAGTGATTATAAATTTTGGAATACGAACCAAATTGAGAATCTAAATAGAAGTTTAAAACTTATTCATGTAAGCATTCCTAGCCCATCACTATAATAAAGATTTCTCTAAATTACATAGAAAAAAAATGTAATAAACAAACTAGGGGTGTCAAATGGGTTGGGTTGGGTTGGGTCGAACAAGTCATGGGTTGAAACGAGTTAGGGTCGGAATTTGTTAGGGTCATAACGGGTCAATTAAAAAAAAGTTGTTTTGGTTTGGGTCAGAACAGGTTATGGTCAGAAGTTGGAACGGGTCATAACAAGTTTCGTTTTTTTATCGAGGATAACGACGAAAACATTTTATTTTTTTTAAGGTTTTTTTTGTTATTGATTTATATTTTAAGTTATCATTTTTTTGAATTTTTTAGGGTTTTTTATTAGATCAAAACCCCCTCCAAAAAATTTAAAAAACAAATCATAAATCAAAATATGAATTAAAAAGAAAAATTAAAATGTTTTATCCTTTGTCCTCGTTCCCAAAAAAGAGAAAGAGAGAGACACCGGCTTCTTTTCTTTTTTTATAACTTATCTGAAGAAGACAACTAAAATTTGAATTTGTAGGTTACACTTGTCTGCTTGAAACATATGTGATTTTCTGATCAGTCTGATCTTACTTTTGATGTTTCAAGTGCCAAAGCAGCCATATTTATCGATGTAACGCTTTCTTATTGGTTCAAAAGGGGATGTCTAGACAAAATATAGACTAAAAGGTTTATGTATAGAAAAAGAGACCAAAATTGTTTATTGGTAATGTTTCCCAACTTAAACTGGTTGTAAAACAAAGGAGATAAAAACTAAATGTTTAATTTACTTAGCTGATTTTTTAAAATTCGTCCCCGACGTCACAAATATTATAGCTAAAATACTTGTCATATACGCAATTTATTTACATTCACGGTTGTGGTCAACATGGGCGGATCTAATGTGGGTTCACGGGAACCCACTGGTTCGGATTTTTGGTAGAATGTTCATATAAAATGCTTAGAGTGAACCCATATATAAAATACAGAGTGAACCCATAGACAAATTGGACAAATGCTCTAGTGGTTAAGGCTGTACTTTATAATTAAAGATACACAGGTTCAATTATCTCTAGTTGCATGTTTTCTAATATCTTTTTATTCATAACAGATTTAAGGTTTCTATCTCTCACTCTCAATCACAGCTTTCACCAGCTGTGTAATTGTGCTAATGCTTTTTTTTAATATTTTGGACAAAATTTGTGGTTTAATAATTTATTTATCGATGTATATTCTTCATATATATCTAGAATCTAGATATGGGATGAAAAGATGAAGATGCGACCTAATTAAACAAATAGGATTGTTTTAAGTGTAAAGGTGTATGCAATTGCATTATTTGTATATATGTTTATGAAACTTTATCTGCTTAAGACTTAGAGAAATGGAAATACCTCTCACGGGGGCACCGTGAGAGTGCTTTTGGCGCTGTGAGCCCGTGAAACACCACCCCCCTTCCCCCGTGAAGGGGGCGCGATACACCCACCGCCACTTCTTTCACGGCATTGTTGAAGGGGGCCCACTTGATTTCAAACGGTTATATAGCCGTTGGAGGCTATATAATTAAAAAAAAACAAATTTACCTATAAATACCCCACTATTTTATACAAAAAACAAACCAAACTCACACCTTTCTCTCTACTTTTTATAAACTTTCTCAACTTTTATAAAAAAAAAATATCATGGATCCCAACATGTCTCGTCTAACTCCGGAGCAATACGCGTTGTGGCTCTCCCAATATTTCGGTCATATTCCCGCACCAAACGTCAACACACAACAAGGTATTCCTCAACCACCTCTATTCCAAAACTTCCCAACCCAAACTCAAACCCCGCCGGTCAAGTTGGGGGACCCGGATTCGGTTCCGGAAACCCAACCACATGTGGCGGATAATGAAATACCCGAAACCGCCCAACGCAAGAAATCCGTACGCCGGAAAAGTCACAAGAAGCAAACGCCGATGACCGAGGCGGCTCGATCGATTCAAAAGTGGTCGGTGCAGGAAGAACTTGCATTGGCGCAGACGTGGGTTGACGTCTCCGAGCATCTGATCGTTGGTATTTATTTTAAATAGTTTTAAAATATTTATATGTATATTTTTTTTAAATGTTTATTTTTGTTATTTACTCTCTTATTAATAGGTAACGGACAAACCATCGATGATTTATGGGATCGGGTCGAGGTGAAGTTTTTTGAAGCTATGGGAAAGGGTCCCGACTACCGAAGGAGGGATCAAATCACGGGGAAATGGACTCACATCAACAAGAAGGTGAACAAGTACATCAGCGTGTACGAGGAGTGTGCTAGAAACCAAAAAAGTGGCACGAACGACGTCGATCTTCATAAGAAAGTGGTCGCTCGCTACCAAGACGATGGCCACACCGGAAATATCCCTTTGGAGTTATGGGAGGTTTTGACCGCCTCTCGGAAGTGGCAGCAACTACGATTAGACGAGAGAGCGTCGGGGTCAAACAAACGATCCTCGGCCGATGCCAACATTGACGCCAGTCCCGGCGCATCCGACAGAAGGTCTAGGACTCATGTAAACCTATACGACTTGGCCGACAAGGACCACATTCAGCGCCCGATTGGAAGGAAGAAAGCAAAATCCATTGCTTTGGGGTCTGCTTCCGAAGCCGAGGAAGTCGGCAAACTAATGGTTGAACAGATGCGACTGTTCAACCTTAGGGAGGATGAGAGGGAGAGGCGAAGGATCGAGAAAGAGGAGATGGAGATCATGGCTATCGACCTTGACACGTTAACGGGCTTCAAAAGGAGGTGGTATGAGAAAAAACAAAAGGAGATAGCTGAGAAAAACGAGTGGGTTTAGGAGTTTTTTTTTAATAAGTAATGTAGGTTTTTTTAATTTAATGTAGCTCTTTTATTTAATTTAATGTGTTATTTCAAAAAATTTAAATTTATAAAAATATTAAAAAATTAATATAATAATGGTTTCACTCCCCCCCCCCCCCCTGTTTCACACAACCCATTTCCAGTAAAAATGTGGATATGAAATGGGTATGTGAAAGCTGATGTAGCGCAGACGTGGCAGAGAGATAAGGTTTCACTAGCTTGTTTCACCCCACCTATTTCCATTGCTCTTATGAAATAAAGAGGAAATTTAAGATAGATTTAATTGTAGAAAAATACAAGGTCATTAGCCCACTCGTAAAGTTACACCAATGACAAAGGCATGTTTGAGACGTTTCTTTTAATTAGTGTATTGTATTTTTATTATGTGATTAACCTTACTTGACCCAAAGCGTCGCATCGACCTGAAAATTTTTATGCCCAATCCTATGAAATCGAGCACCTAAAAACAGTGAACCCCCATTCAAATAAAGTCATGAATCCACCATTGGTGGTCAAGTCGTGACAAAAACCCCGTTTAAAATACATTATAGATTGTTACAACAATTTTAAACTACAAGTCCTTCGATTTATTCTGCGGCTCATTCTCTGTTTTGGACCGCTTGCGTGCTTTATCTAAAAATATACATCATGAAATATTACTAAAGTTAAATATTGTTATTCGATTTAAAAATCCAATTTTAAATTGTACACGGTAGGTAACACACAAGAATGTCGTAAAACTCCACATTCTTTTATAACCCAATATGTCTTTCAACATACCATTTTTGTATCTCATATTTGCAGCAGTTATGAGTTTATAATGAGTGTTAGGCAGTTCACTCACCTTCCCAAATCTTTCTTCATAAAAGGACCATATTTCAGACCTGGTTTATTAAAACATAATTTAATAACAAATATAATCCATTTTGCAAAAATGAAAAAAAAAAGGATAAAAAAAATGACACGATAAGCATACCAGTACACCAAGAACTGATAGGGTGCATACTTCCCATATATCATTTCAATATCTTGTTGGATGTTTTTAATTGTGGACTTCTTTCCATGAACCTTAAACAAAATAAATGCAAAACGTAGCCACTTTAATCTATATACCTACGAATGGCTCTAGTCGGATTGTGATCATCTCAAAGGGATGAAATAATAAAAACTAAATGGTAATTGACACATTGATACGTATGGTCCCTATAGTTTGGGACAAATTACGGATTTTGTTCCTAAATGCTGTGAACATATGCGGCGCATATGTTCACAAATGCACTGTTTGCTATCAAAGATGGTCTGAGTTTAACAGTGATAAATTGGCCAGATAACTTTAGGGGTGTCGAGCAAACTTGTTAACTAGTTAAATTTAGCTAGGAGAACGTGTCAAATGGGTTGAAAGTTTCACAATGTCTTATTTTTAAGCATATTACCTCCTATATTTTGCAGTTTAAAGCATACACTACTAATGCATCGACTATATATGGGAAAAGAACATAAATGGACAAAAGGTGTATGCAGTTCAACCTAACCCAATTTGAAAGTACAAAAAACGACTTGTTTTAGACCGAAACCATTTAGAACCTTTATTAGGCCAGCTAGGCCTATAAATGAACCGAACTCTCTGCAGGAAGTTCTTTCATATTCATTTATTTAATAAAAAAACAAACATGAACAAAACTTTTGGTTCATTTAGTCAAACACACGAACATGAACACGTGTCTTGTCCGTTCATTTATGTTTGTTTATTAACTTAATATATTCATTCAGATTTTATAGTCCCATTAAAATTTGGTCTAGTTTTAATACGTTTTTAGGACAACACATTTTTCACATTTACTTTTAATTAACTCAGTTATGTTCGTCACCTATGTTCAGGTATGCTCGTACGCTTATATTGTTAACGAATGAACGAACACGAGCATGCTCATTTTCTTAATGAACAAACATGAAAAAGAAAACCCTGTTCGTCTAAATGTTCGTGCCCCAACGTTTGTTAGGTTAAAGTCAAATGAACGAACACAAACATACTCCGTTCGTGTTCATTCAGAGGCCTACGACCAGCACATCCTGCCACCTAGAGTATATAAAGGAAAGTAGAACCTGATTTAAATGGCTTAGCGTTTCAGAATCGGATGGGATTACATGGTAGAATCCCAAACACATGAGCACATTGGCGCGTGTAAAAGGACCAAAACCGTTGATTTCTCCCAACTGCTCGTTCATCTTCGTGTAATTAGATAAAGATGTTTCATCACCACAATCTTCTTCAAGTTTTTTTAGGTTAATTCTACCTTCAACAACACTTTGAGCAAGTCCCAATATTCAACTTGCTCTATAACCAAGATTTCACCTCTTTCCTAGAAAATTTACATCAAGGACCGCTAGTTCTTCTGGGCTTGGAAAGTTTCCCATGAAGGGCAAATCTGTCTTTTCACTATTGGATTCAGGTGTGTTGCTACATGTGTCACAAGAATCGATCTTCAAGGCTTCATCTGCTTCAAAAGTTGATTTAACTTTTCTTGATTTTCCTTGTGATTTCATCTTTCGTTTGGTTGACTCTTTCTTTGTGGGAGTTTTTGGAGCCAATTTAGTAACGCGGGTGGGGTCCTGCAGCTCAAGTTGCAGTTCACAAAGGGCTCTAGCCATGCTTAACATCCTGGACCACCTAAAAGGAAGAGAAAAACTAAAGGTTACTTATGCTCAACTTAAACTGAATCCATTTGAATTCGATTAGAATTCGAAATTCAAACTCGAATAAAATAGAATTTGTAGAATCTATTTCACATTTGAATCGATATCGATTCCATCTTCAAATTCTAAAAATTCGAATATTCAAAATGCGATTCGTTGAACATCCCTAACTGTAACTATGCTCACAGTAAAGAGCTTCTGAACAATATTGACCTCTAAGGTTCTGCAATTGTTGGATATTATCATTATCTATGTCACTGGTAAATGCTAACAGAACAGTTTAAGCAACACGACTTTTGTATGTTCTATGCATTTGCTTAATGCAGATATAAATTTGGGTGATTAATCTTTTAAACAATATCAAGTGCTTAAATTCCCTTTAAGTTTATTTCTATACAATCTTAAGCTACTCTCAAGTGTTGTTATAACACCCTAATACATTAGACCATTGTTGGAATAATGACAGTTGACACTAATTATTTATACATACAATTATTATAGTCACATCATAAATTCCTGTCTGTTGGATCTGTAACCACACACACGAGTGTACACTAATCAAGTTTACATTCATATAGATTAATGTAGAGAGAGAGAGAGAGACGTAACTGGCAATTGCAGACAAGAATGCACTTAACCATGTCTTCAAACAACGTCAGAGACCTAAAGATTCTCCCAAAACCAGATGTTTTAGCTTCATCATACATTTCTTGAAACTCCCTCACGTTCTTCTCCTCCGCATCTGACAAACACAGCATTCTCCTCACTTGCTCCTGCAACATCCAATCCAAATTCATTTCTCTTTCAAAAGTTTAGGTAATCTATACATGTAAACTTTATTAACTAGCTCAATGAAAATAATGGAGCTGTTTTATGAAAAAAGAACCATTCTTACAAAGTAATAATATTATAAACCTAACTAGCAAATTATTATGATTAGCCTAAGGCTATATGTATTGGAGGGGCTACAAATGGGGGCGAATTGTGACACGTGGCGCCCAGTCAGCAAAAGGGGCGAATTTGTTTTTGGGGTGTAATGGTGTAGGGGCTACAAATTGGGCCCACAGTATCTTTTTTTATAATTTTCTTTTTATAATTAAACTAATCAAATAAAAACAATTTCTTCAAATAACTAAATAAAAATGCATTAAAACTAAAAAGAAATACAAAAAAATACATAACTAAAAATATAATAAAGCATATAGCTCGGTTGGCGTACATGTTTAGGTTCGGGTCAGGAAATTAAAACGGATAGCTCGGTTGCTTTAGGTTCATCGGGTTCCATTGTAAGTTCACGTTCGGTTGGTTTTGCGAACCATGGTGTTGACCGAAAGGACGGAATGGGTGGTTCGGTTGGTTCGGGTTGTTTCTAGGATTCATTTTGCATATATACATATACATATACATATACATATACATATACATATACATATACATATACATATATCACACACAACATGTATACATATACATATATATACAATAGTAATATAATAATAATATATAATATAATAATAATAACCTTCATATCCTCTAGGCGATAATTAAACCCCGCCCCCGCCCCAAATCGCCCACATATCGCCGGGGGGGGGGGTGTTCGCGCCCAAATTCGCCCCTAACTCACTCCCACTACAGATAGCCTAAGTAAGTAATTACTATTAACCTAAGAAACTAATATTATTAAGTTAGAAAAGGAACCATTAGTGATTGGTGTTGTAGAGGAGATAGATGAACGGAGTCGCAGAATACACGGAGGATTAGATGAGAGGCTTGTGGCGGTTGACAAATTTGAACCATATCAGAATCAGATGAGAGGCGTAAAGGCCGTTGGAAGGTTTTAGAGAGTGGATCCCACTGATTTGGGGCTGTCATGAAGAATCCGTGGCTGCATACGGCTCTTTCCAGGTTGAATGTGGCTGAGGATTCTAACGGCAGCTTATACTCCGCATACCGGCCGCCGGTGGTGGTGCACTCAAGCCTTTCCATTTTGGTTCCGAAATCTCAAACCAACATTTTGCGGGTATTCTGGAGTTTCTATCAATATATTTTATCATAATAAGATTATACTCGCAATCACTTTCGAAAAATACTAAAAAGGTAATCACTTTAAATATATATATACTAGGATAGTACCCGTGTTACACACGGGTTAAAAATAGATAAATAACTAAATCAATATAGACAACCATAAAATTTTATAAATAGACAACCATATATTAACATTATGATGGCCTAAACAAAATATTTGAGAGTAGCATTTTCAAATAAAAAGTTAATAGTTACACAAACTTGTTTATATTAGCAAAGTTATGAAAATATATAAATCGTATTATCTCAGTATGAACTTCAAAAATTTCCGTCCAAAAACAAAAGCATTTTGCTATAGAACCTGGAAAACAAAACAAACCATGCAACCTGATTAATTAAGTATTAAACTAATATGTTAATGTAATTCATAATGAGTTTATGTAACATTAATATTTAGAAGATTATGTAAAAATAAAAACAAAATGTGTGACTGGAATAATTATCATATAAATATAGACAATCATAAAATTTCACAAGAAAACATTTAGAAAATCATAAAATTTAACATAACTTTATAACCACAATCTTAGAAATTCATATGCTTTTTAAAAAAATGCAACAAACTGGTCTTCAAAATCATAATATTTTTTCACTGTCATATTAAACAAACACATATAATAAACATAACTTAGTAACCAAACTATTGATCATTCATATTGTCTTAATACAAGCTTATACTAAGACAAACTAAATATACACATAAAAAGAAGAGACCAAAAGAAGATCTAAACATGTCGGAGTCAATTTTACCAACCATTAACTTCTTCAAATTTCACCAAAAAAAAAACAAATTACCTTCACAACTTGACAAACAAATTAAACGATTATAGAAGTTTACTGTATGTTTTTGGAAGTTTCTAGTTATGAGCTAAACTAAAAACTTAAACAGAAAACACAAAGTAAACAATGAAAGTAAAAACAAAAAAAAATAGAGTAATCAACTACATAACTAAGTTATTGGTGTTACCTTAAATTTTATCTTTAGATTCCAAAGAGTTTGAAAGATCATCAAAATTTAACTCATAGTTCTCACAGTCTAACAACCATTTTACCTTCTCACTAACTTTATTTTCCAAATTCAAATGTGCCATTTCTTTTATAACATTAGAAAGCTTTAAATGATCCAAATCTCTTAAAAGAAACAGATCATTGGAATCCAATATTGATTTAGGATAGTACCCGTATTACACACGGTGGAACATATTTAAAGACATAATATATATGTAACATCATATAAATAAACGATTATAGAAGTTTATTGTATGTTTTTAGAAGTTTCTAGTTATGAACTAAACTAATAACTTAAATAGAAAACACAAAGTAAACAATAAAAGTAAAAAAAAAAATAGAGTAACCAACTACATAACTAATTATTGGTGTTACCTTAAATTTTATATTTAGATTTTCCAAATCCAAATGTGTCGCCTTTTATAACATTAGCAAGCTTTAAATGATCCAAATCTCTTAAATGAAACAGATCATTGGAATCCAATATTGTTTTAGGATAGTACCCGTGTTACACACGGTGAAACATATTTAAAAACATAATATATATGTAACATTATATAAATTTAATGAAATGCAAATGTTGTACTTATAAATAAATGATACTTTTACATGAATTATAAGACATCGTAACTTATTTGAATCAAATACAAAAACATATAAAGGCTAACAAAGATAAATGAAAATTTAAAATATTTTATAACTTATATTATTAGTACAATAATAAGCAAACAAAGAAATTAATCTCCAAATCAATAAAGCAATTCTACAATGTCGATTCAACAAAACTTTATCTCAATGTTGATTCAAAAGATGAATTATATCTAAGACATTTATTACACATCAATAACTGTAATATTTATTACTCTAAGATAGTACTCGTGTTTATTTGCACATCAATTTAAATCATTTATTACAAACCATGTTTGAATTAAATATTACCATCTTGAAAAACATTTATCACTAACTTCATTTTTCAAATCCAAATGTGTCGTTTCTTTTATAACATTAACAAGCTTTAAATAATCCAACTCTCTTAAAATAAACAGATCATTGGAATCCAATATTGTTTTAGGATAGTACCCGTGTTACACACGGTGGAACATATTTAAAAAAAATAATATATATGTAACATTATATAAATTTAATGAAATACAAATGTTGTACTTATAAATAAATGATACTTTTACATGAATTATAAAACATCATAACTTATTTGAATCAAATACAAAAATATACAAAGACTAACAAAGATAAATGAAAAGTTAAAATATTTTATAACTTATATTATTAGTACAATAATAAGCAAACAAAGAAATTAGTCTCCAAAACAATAAAGCAATTCTACAATGTCGATTCAACAAAACTTTTATCTCAATGTTGATTCAAAAGATAAACTATATCTAAGACATTTATTACACATCAATAACTGTAATATTTATTACTCTGAGATAGTACATGTGTTTATTTGCACATCAATTTAAATCATTTATTACAAACCATGTTTGAATTAAATATTACCATCTTGAAAAACATTTATAACTAACTTCATATTCCAAATCCAAATGTGTCATTTCTTTTATAACATTAGAAGCTTTCAAGTGATCTAAATCTCTTAAAAGAAACAGATCATTGGATTCCAATATTGATTTAGGATATTACCCGTGTTACACACGGTGGAACATATTTAAAAACATAATATATATGTAACATCATATAAATTTAATGAAATGCAAATGTTGTACTTATAAATAAATGATACTTTTACATGAATTATAAGTCATTATAACTTATTTGAATCAAATACAAAAACATACAAAGACTAATAAAGATAAATGAAAATTTAAAATATTTTATAACTTATATTATTAGTAAAATAATAAGCAAACAAAGAAATTAGTCTCCAAATCAATAAAGCAATTCTACAATGTCGATTCAACAAAACTTTTATCACAATGTTGATTCAAAAGATGAACTATATCTAAAACATTTTTTACACATCAATAACTGTAATATTTATTACTCTAAGATAGTACCCGTGTTTATTTGCACATCAATTTAAATCATTTATTACAAACCATGTTTGAATTAAATATTACCATCTTGAAAAACATTTATCACTAACTTCATATTCCAAATCCAAATGTGTCATTTCTTTTATAACATTAGAAGCTTTCAAGTGATCTAAATCTCTTAAAAGAAACAGATCATTGGATTACAATATTGATTTAGGATAGTACCTGTGTTACACACGGTGGAACATATTTAAAAACGTAATATATATGTAACATCATATAAATTTAATGAAATGCAAATGTTGTACTTAAAAATAAATGATACTTTTACAAGAATTATAAGTCATTATAACTTATTTGAATTAAATACAAAAACATGCAAAGACTAATAAAGATAAATGAAAATTTAAAATATTTTATAACTTATATTATTAGTAAAATAATAAGCAAACAAAGAAATTAGTCTCCAAATCAATAAAGCAATTCTACAATGTCGATTCAACAAAACTTTTATCACATGTTGATTCAAAAGATGAACTATATCTAAGACATTTTTTACACATCAATAACTGTAATATTTATTATTCTAAGATAGTACCCGTGTTTATTTGCACATCAATTTAAATCATTTATTACAAACCATGTTTGAATTTAATATTACCATCTCGAAAATTTTATAGTTAGTAACCTACCATCTTGAAAAAAATTAACAAACCATGTTTGAATTAAAAGGTCTAACTTTTAATTTTAAAATGTCATATTTTGACTTTAAAATATCAACATAATATATATGCATTTTTTAAAATCCAAAATGCGTCCACCGTTTTTTCTTTTACTTGAAGCAAATTTAATACAATTAATACAAATTAATTATTTGATTTCGTTCAAAACATAATTAAATTCCAATTAATTATTATTGATAAATACACAATTATATGTATAAACATGCATAAATTATGCTTCACTTAAAAACCACTAAAAATTTACGGTTAGTATTTTCAACATTATTTGTAACTCTTAATAACATAATAATGGATTGTAAGAGAATATTTAATTAAAAACGTTATAATCTTTAAATATTATTAAATCAATACAATGTGGACACATGGCTTTCAACTAGGATGTCCACATGTGCCATCCAGTCAGCAAGTTACCATTCTCAGAAGGTCTAATGTTGCGCCACGTGTCCTGGTCTCCAAAGTCATAAAAATTCAAAACCCGTTTTTTTTTTCACAAAAACTATAGATCTCCACCACCGATTCACTCTCTAATCTCCTGATGATTACACCAGCCCTAATTTCGGCCGCGAGATCTACAATCAATTCTACCACTGATTTTCGTTGTAACTTTCCGATGAATATACGAATCCTACATCCGTCATTCAGATCCACCATCGAACCTCTACATTGTTTATCAACAATTCGAGCCGTATTTGTGAATTTGGATTCGAACCGATTGGAGACATCAAAATAGTGGGATTTGATTATCCGATGACTATATTGAAGGTAACTATCACTCTAATTTTGCAAATACAGTTATTTTATTTAAAAAATTCTCATTCTCAATCTTTCCGGCAAATCTGTCATACGCCTATTTTATGTTTACTGATGTTTACTGATTCTTCTGGTCAATTATTAATTTTTTTGTTTTCTGATGTGGATTGATTGTTCTGGAAAAAGTTTCCTTCAATACTTTATATCCGACCGATTTGTTGATATATTTCTGTATAATAATTTATAATTGTTTTCTTTTTCTCAGTATTAAAATTTTCCGGCTAACCTGTTCTTATTGTTTTGTTTTTCAAATATTTATATTTAAAATTCCGGCTAATTTCCGTTCAATTTATTTCCCCGGTTGTTTTTGTATTTTTATGGAAATATTCTTTTAGGTTATTTTTATCCGACCAATTTTATGATCTATTTGTGTTAAAATTATAATAGTTTTCTTTGTCCAATCTTAATTATGATTTCCGGCTAATTTCCGTCTACTTTTATTTTCAGGCCAATTTATTTTTAGTTTTATCAAAAAACAGAAACTTTTAATTTTGTTAATATTATAATTCTAGTAAGCTTTCAAAATCATAATTGTCGATAATAACAATAATTAAGTAATTAAGTAAAGAATTAATGATTTCAGTAACTGATTTCATTAATCAATATATAACAATAAAGTAAAATAATTCTAACCTTAAATATTGAAATCAAATATTTTTGTATAATCATACATTCTAAATTTAAAGTTTCAATATATTCGATTTGTTATTTTTAGAAAAAAAATTCAATAAATAGGTGTAATTATATTAATAATGGTTTTCAGTTACCTTTAATTAATATTAAAAGATTTTTATTGTATACTAATACATTATAGATATAATTTTAATAAAATTATCAAGCGGTTATTTTTGGAATAATGAATTACAATTAACCGCTTAAATTATATTCAAACTATATTTATAAAGTTTCTAAACATAATACGTTTACCAAAATTTTTATTTTCTACATCCTACTATATAACATATGTCTAATCACATAAGCCTTTATCATACTTTTCTGAATTATAAAATTCTGCAACAATGTAAGCTCCTCCCGTTTTAATATTTGTTTTTATGTTTCAATTATTTTTGTCTAATCTGTTAAGTTTTAATTTTATTCATAGGATAATTGAAGCTCAAAAATTTACCATGCTTAATGAGATTGATGTTCTAAAAACATCACCATCAACTCTTAAGGTTAGAGTTATAAGACTTTGGAGCATAAAAGACAATAAAAATGTGAATGAGGATTTTCTGATTGAAATGGTGCTCATGGATGAAAATGTACGTATGTAATTATGAATCTGTATATATGTTACAGATTCAACTTTTTTTATTTCATTATTGATTCACTTGAAATTTTAATTCTCATATATATTTTTGGCTTTAATGAAAGGAGAATCGTATACAAGCAACAGTTTACAAACAGGAAATCTTTAGATTCAAAATATTTCCCAAGGAAAGCTCAACTCTGACTATAGTTAATCCGAGCGTTGGTCTAAACGGTATGTAACATCCCAAATTTCAAATAATATAATATATTATTATTTCTCATAATGAAAAAGTTACTTGAGTAAAAAAGATAGATAGTAAAAGGGTAAAATGGAAAGATAATGAGGTTAATTAGATAATTAATCATGGACTAAAAGGGAAATATGGGCCTTAGGTCCATGGGCTTAAGGGAGTATAAATACCCCTTAAACCCTAAATCTTTCCATTTCCATCCATCTTATCCATAATATTCCCCACACCTCCATAAAACACACACAAACTTTCCATTTGCGGCCGTGAGAGGAGAAGGAAGATTCGAGGTCAAATCAAGTCTTTTATTGATAGATCTTTGGTATACAAGTTATATACACGCTACAAGTTCATAACCGAGCTAGACCGCAACCTTACTAACGATTAAAGGTATGTTCTTGGTCCTAAAGTTTACGTTTTTATGAACGGTTTGCTATGAAACTTAACCCTAGCGTAGATCGGGCCTAGATGTTTCATAAAGTTTCAAACTTGATGAGAAAAGTGGACTTAATCTATTCATTTGCTAAGGATCTAGCAAAAATGGGTCTAAAATCGATAAAGCTTTAAGCTTTAGACCTAAAATGGGATAAAGGTTTAAACTTTGTACCTAAAGAGGGTTGGATCTTAATAAAGAACCACTAACGGATGTAAAACGGTTAGGATGAATAGCAAAGATGGCTAAAACCAATGAGATGAGCCATAAAACAAGTTAACTAGGCAAGGAAGAAACGTAAAATAGAAAGATGAACTGGACTAGGGGATTCTCGGCCAAAATTGGGAATCCTTGGTCAAACCATGTGGTTATCGCTCAGCATGCAGCCAATCAGAGTTCTCGGCCACGAGTTCTCTGCCTTGGAGTTCTCGGTCAGATTTCTCGGTGACAGGGATCTCGGTCAAACTCGGATTTCGGTCAAGACCATGGTTCTCGGTCGGGTTGAGTTCTCTGCCAAGAGTTCTCGGCTGACTAGTCCTCTGTTGAGTTTTGGGTTTGAGTCCAGTTGGGCCCAGATAGTTAACAAGCTGGCCCATTATCCTAAGTCTAACAAGCAAGCCCAACTTAGATGATGCATAGGTTAACTAAATGACCCACTTAATTAAGTATACGGATGATTAACACACATGTATAAATAATAGTTAGCCGTGCTCAATTAAAGAAGGGGATTACTATTAACGGTGAACGCAACAGAATCCAGGTGAGTTTCTAGCCCCATTCCTTGTTATGTTTTCGGGGCTGTGTGCATACTCGATGTGATTTGTTAATACACTTATCCTAAGTGATAAGTGTATGCCCTACGTGATGTATGTGCACGGTATGAATGATTGCTTGATGGTACGTGAACGATCTTCGGATATTGCACGTACTGTCAAGTTATAGTTATGAATATGAATGCTATGTGTAATGTATGAATGATTGCTTGTCGGTAGGTGAACGATCTTAGGATATTGCATGTACTACCAAGTTATGATTATGAGTATGAATGTTATGTATGAACTATGAATGATACGTATGTATGTCATGAATGAATGTAAGAGATAGAAAGGTAGAAAAGGGACTGGACCCTAATAATATCCAAGACAGAAAAGGGACCGATCCCTTTAATAATCTCGAGGCAGAAAAAGGACTGGACCCTAATAATATCCAAGGTAGAAAAGGGACCGAGCCCTTTAATAATCTCGAGGCAGAAAAGGGACTGGACCCTAATAATATCCAAGTCAGAAAAAGGGACCGGACCCTAATAATATCCGAGGCAGAATAGAATAGAGTAAAGTAGAATTTGAATTATGAAAATTCGAATGAAAGTATGTATGTATGTATGTATGTAAAGTATGTTATGTTATTAACTAGAACTCACTCAGCGTAGCTGACTTTTAGTATGCACGCATGTGAGTAGGATGAGACAGCGCGTTTGAGGGGAGCACATGGCATTGAATAAGAGGCTGGCATCGGAAGACGTTTATGTTTAATATTATGATATTTTGAAAGACAAGGTGTTTATTCTAATACAAGTTATGGTTAATGTAATGTTTCATGAAAGTTTTTATATTCCGCTTATGTTTTTATTAACTCTGATGAATATAACTATGTTGATGAGTAAATCCAACGCCCAAATGTGGGGCACCGGTAACGGGGCCTTACAAGTTGGTATCAGAGCAAAGTTCGAGAGATTTAAGCATCCAACATGCTTAGACTTGAACAGAGAATGGGATTTAAGTAAGAAAAGAAAGAACACGCCAGTTCAAGAATGCCATGTGTCGTTCAAGCAAGCTCAGAAAAGGTAAGATGTATGACTAAATGATGTATGTTAAATGATAAAGAAATGATATGTGAACGACAAGGATATGATTAATTGATTGTTTTGATTGACTAACTGTTTAAAGTAGAACCAGCACAAATAAACTCATAAAGGGAAGTGTATAGGACACGGAAAGTAACGTGATCAGCTAATCAGAGTTGGCCACTGTTATTACCTGTTAGCCTTACTATCCTTGTACTAAATAGTTCCTTGAGTGATGACGTTTGTGTTTCCCCTTTTAGAATACGATGGCTGGAACGGGAGGCAATGTAGGAGATGGAGTGATTGCGTGGAATGAAGGCCCCACTAGACGTCGTGGCAGGCCTCGCCGTGTCCAAAAACCTTCGGTTGAAACATCTTCCAACATCGAAGATGAAGGGAGCGCGGCTGCAAGAGACCAGAACAACAACGAAGGGTTTTAACTGGATCCCGCAATTCAAGCAGCTATTGTTCAAGCTGTAGCCTCTGCTGTGAAGAACCTGAATCCTGATAAGTCTGCTAAGAAGTCTGGAGAAAAGAGTAAGAAGGATGATGAAGAAGAGAAGGGTGACTCAAGCGAAGTTCGATCTGTGAAGGTCGATAGTAGGAAGAGAGGCCGAGGTGGGTGTAACTATAAGTCCTTCAAAGGGTGTGACCGCTGAAGCTGACTGGGTTGGGTGACACAATCGCTACTCTTCAATGGATAACCGCCATGGATAAAATTATCCGAATCAGTGAGTGTCGTCCTGACCAAGCTGTCGGTTACGCCACCCAATCGTTTGAAGATGAGGCAATGTTGTCACACCCTCAAAATCCACTAACGGAGTTTTACCGTCAGAGGGTGTGAACTAACAGGATCGGAATCATTAGTTATAATCAAACACCATAAATAAAGTTTTCAAACTACGAAACATTTAAGTTTAAATAAGTGCGGAAGCGTAAATTCATAAACCAAGTGTTGCGTCACGCAGGACGACTTAAAACCCAATTAATAACAGTTTAAAAACAAGTTTGCAAAAACGTTAGATTTCAATGGAATGCATGTTCCTATACCGCGCGCCCGCCTCGGCTACCTGAGAATAACATACTAAAAGTGTCAACACGGGGTTGGTGAGTTCACATATATAAATAAAGAAAATGCTCGTGTTTAAGTGTTTGCGTTTTGCGTTTGCGTTTGCGTTACCAGATGATGTTATGTCAATTATATATCGATAGGTAGCTAGCCTATAAAACAAGTATTACTAAGTGTTCGACACCGAAGTTGACTGTTTATCAATTGCCTTGCCACCATGTCTACCACGACCATGGAAATGTGTTAGCCAAAATTACACCCACTCGACCTGCCGTCGAGTTTAGAGTTGGGTGGGGTTTGTCAAACCCAGTAGTACTACTCAACAGTGACTCGCTATTATACAAATACTAAACGGTTCGATGTTATGAAGGACTTTAGTTGGTTCGTTTGCCACTTAGCCTTACAAGTGATATATAACTAATAACAAAATCTAAAGCGTTTTGGAGTATGTATTCTCCACCAAGTAAAAGCGTTTGAAAGAGTAAAAGGGGAACGTGAAACCCACTGTTTGCGAAGAATTCAAAAACAAGTCAACCTATAGACGCACGTCACAGAAAATCCTCACTAGCGTTCTAAAACAAGAATGAGATTTTCTAAGTGTTGGAACTATTATTGAGTCTCTAGACTCGGCACATAATACCTATGCATGAGATACGTTTCGTGTTTCGTTTGTGAATTATGTGTGACTCGACAAACACATTGGTGACACGTTTCATGTGTAAGCAACTACATAAGTATTAAGTACGAACATTGTACATTACTAGCAATCTTTCCCCACAAGGGCAATTTAGTAAAAAACATAGCAATTATCTAGCAACAAGTACGTTTCATGTATTTTCACATAGTTTAGCAGCTAGTTTTATCAAGACAGATTTCTACTTGAAAGATAACTCTATTCGACAGATCATAACATATCAATTAATTCACCAAAAATCGTCACAAAAGAACACATGAGTTGGGTTTCCAGAACTATTTTTATTGTATTTTTATTCCACATAGTTTTCTCACAAAGACCAAAAATTTTCATCATTCAGTCCTCGCGTTCCCACGTGAACTCTGGTCCACGTCTTGGAATTTTGCTGTGCTTGAGTGTTTTGGTTTCCCAATTTGTCATATCATCCCCTAGTAGAAAGAAATTTCGTCCCGAAATTTAATTCATACCTCTGGTGATTTCTGACGGTTTGACGGCTTTCGCGGTTTTCGGTGTTTGGTCAACCCTTCAAAAAGGTGAGGATACTTTTTCATCATTTGGTCCTCGCGTTCCCACGTGAACTCTGGTCCACGTCTCGAGTTCCAACGGACCTTAACGATTGGAATTTTGCTATGCTTGAGTGTTTTGGTTTCCCAATCCAAAACTTCGACTGGTTCTTCGATGAATCGTAGCTGTTCATCAACTTGCAACTCGTCCAAAGGAACTGCTTGGGTTTCATCGGAAAGGCATTTCTTCAAGTTGGATACATGGAATACATCGTGTACGCTACTGAGTTCCGTTGGTAAATCCAGTCGGTACGCTATCGAACCAATGCGCTCAGTTATCCGGTAAGGGCCAACGTATCGAGGATTGAGTTTGTTTCGCTTTCCGAAGCGAACCACACCTTTCCAAGGTGAGACTTTGTGTAATACTTGGTCGTTTACTTGAAATTCAAGAGGCTTTCGGCGCTTGTCGGCGTAACTCTTTTGGCGATCTCGTGCTGCTGCCATGCGGTTTCGGATTTGGACAATCTTTTCAGAGGTGATCGACACTTTCGTCCGTACAACGCTTCAAACGGCGCTGCTTTAATGCTTGCGTGGTAACTGTTATTATACGAAAACTCTACCAAAGGCAAGTGAGGTTCCCAACTTTTTCCGAAATCCAACACGCATGCACGCAACATGTCCTCCAAGGTCTGAATGGTGCGCTCACTTTGCCCATCCGTCTGAGGATGGTATGCTGTGCTCAAATCAAGGCGGGTGTCTAATGCACTCTGTAGTGACTTCCAGAAATGCGAAGTGAAACGGGAATCTCGATCAGATATGATTGAGACAGGCACTCCGTGTCTAGACACTACTTCTTTCATATAGATGCGAGTCAGTCTTTCCATTTTGTCCGATTCCTAGATTGCTAAGAAGTGTGCAGACTTAGTCAACTGGTCAACAATCACCCATATGTTGGAATTACGTATGCCCGAGACACATACTTATATTAATGTGGCTAACTGTGTTTGATCCAAGTCGGGTCATACCCAATAACAAGCTAGACGACACCAATTGTATTCTTTTAATGATTTGATCATTTAAACGAATACCGAACACTATGTGTTTAGAAAATTGGTTTTCTAAACAAACACACTTGATAATTTAAATAAATTATCTGGATAATTTATTTATATAAATTAATTATTTAATTGGTTAAATAATTAAGATAGCATGCATGATTTATAAAATTAGTTTTATAAAGTATAAGATGGAGATGGAGATGTTTTAATTGTTAAAACAAAACAAAAAAAAAAAAAAAAAAAAAAAAAAAAAAAAAAAAATAACAATCAAAAACCGGCC
Source organism: Bidens hawaiensis (assembly GCF_021521415.1). Classification (NCBI taxonomy): domain Eukaryota; kingdom Viridiplantae; phylum Streptophyta; class Magnoliopsida; order Asterales; family Asteraceae; genus Bidens; species Bidens hawaiensis. The sequence continues at coordinate 355,806 of NW_027493532.1, read as the reverse complement.
ACCCATGTGGGGTGGTGGTTTTACCCAATCAAATGGCCTTGTCTCCATGTGATGACCATATAATATATCTCCACATCCAAGACATGCAAAAGGGATCTTTCATTTTGAATTTTTTCAAGTGTTGAATCAAGTTCACTCTCTCTCACTCCCTCTCAAAACTGACGGCCCATTTTGGGCAGAAATTGGGAGTCTTTGGGAGCTCATATAGTGTTCATAAATCCTAGCAATCACTTGGTGTTGTCACAAATAGCTTGGGGTATCACACTCTTGAGGTCTTCTTCTTTGGAGGCTTGTCATTCATCCACCATCTCCTTCAACAAATCACTTGTTCTTCTAAAGGTAGAAGAAGGTACAATTTACATTTGTGAGCATTTTGTTCTTGTAATATTGATCCTTGTTCTTTGGGTTTTAGTTTTAACATAATGGTATGTTCATAACAAGTTTTAAAATCTAAGCTTCCGTTGCGTTTTCATGTTAAATATGGTTAACTTGAACTTTGATAATCTTGTATAAAACCCAACAATGGCATCAAGAGCCGGTTACAAGGACTTATGCTTCTTACATGTTCATAGATTTCGGGTTTTTCATGGGTGAAAAAGGGGTCCGAAATTTTGGTGGATTTTACCCCTCATGGATTTGTAAGATCTTGACATGCATGAAAGATCTTAGGAAACCATTAATAACATTTGGATGTTGAAAATAAATAAAAAATAATAATAATAATTTGGGCCGTAGCCTCTTGGGGGGGGGGGGGGCCGATTTTATTTGGTAATTTTGGGCATTGGTTGCTTAGGTTGCATGCTTAGAACATTTGGTATGTTTGGATGTGTCATAACCGAAACCTAGACCTTGGATGTGTTGATTGTTGTTTGTGTATGTTGATTATGTTTATTATTCAATATGGTTGTAATAATTCATAATCTTAGGCTTGTGTAATTTATTTATTCATAAGTTGGTTTGTAATAAATAGATTAGTTGCATTTTCTTTTTTTTAGAAAAATATGTATTAGGATACATTTTGTAAAAATTTGAAGATGCAAGAATTGGTGGATTTGGGCCTTGGACCGAAATTTTGGGCTTGTTGGGCCTCACCGGCCCATCATGGGATTAAAGCCCATTAGGCCCATAAATTTCACTCTTGGGCCCAAGAAGACTTTTGGAAGTTTGGAGCCCATTAACAAGCCCAACAAGAACACAACAACTTGGAAAGGATACTTGAAGCATTTGGATGCAAGATCAAGTGGGAGTCAACATTCCATCCTTGTGTCATGTTTTGTCCCTTAGGTGTGACTTATGACCTATACTTGTTTCGGCTAACAAGTATGGTCAAATTTAGCGGTTTTCGGTTATGACTATATTTTGCATGTGTATGCTTGGTTGTTTGTTTTACTTTATATAATGTGTGGTTGATAGATATTAGGATATCCAAACCGTCACATAGGAACGACAACAAGCATAAAACGGGTTCTAATATATATTTGGTAATATCGCGTCAATTAGTTTAATTAAATGGGTTTATTAAAACTAAGCGATTACTCACATATAATAAAATTGGTTTTATTATAACTTGAACCTTGAAAATTGGTTTTCAAAATCGCCATATTACTAAATGCATGTTAGGATATGGCATAATGTTTTTCAAACTAGAATATTGGAAAACTTAAAAATCCCTTTTTCATAATTACCAAGGAAACAAGTCTAACACCATCCTTTTGTATGACACTTAACGTATTAGGGAACTTTAAATGGGATAAAGGTCACCTAACCATTTTTGAGCAAACTAATATACTTAGGGTAATATTAACATATTTGTGGGATAAAGGTCACCTAACCACTTGTATGTTAATCTTACATGTTTATACAAGTAGGACGACTTGAATTGGAAACCATGTGATAAAGGTCACCTAAGCATGGGATCTAATGGTGTTGATGGGATAAACATGCCAACACGAAATAAGGATTTCGAATGGTCCCATACCTCTAGAAGTTGCAAAGGGTTGCAATTGTCAAGATTGACTACCTTGTTAAATCAAATAACGGGATAAAGGTCACCTAACCGAAATTTGATTTATCGTTGGATTCTAGAATTTAATTATTATTTTAAAATTTGGAATAAAAGGGTATTAATAATTAAATTGTTTGTAATACTAAAATAAAACTTTGTTAAATTTTGTAGATGGCCGCTAACAATGCAAACACCTCTACCCATAACACCCGTAACCTATCCTTAAGAACCATCCTTGAAAAGGATCGTCTAAACCATAATAACTTTATGGATTGGTATCGCAACTTGAGAATAGTTCTCAAACAAGAAGAGATATCATATGTCTTAGACGATCCCATTCCCGACGAGCCTAACGTGGAAGATGAGGAGGCGTATAACGATTGGGTCAAGTACACCAAAGATTCGGTGCAAGCCTCTTGCCTCATGTTAGGGACTATGATTCCCGAAATCCAAAAGGATTTCGAGCATCATGGGGCATACGACATGATAACTCAATTGAAGGAAATGTTCCTTCAACAAGCTAGAGCGGAACGTTTCGAAACGGTTCGAGCGTTTCATGCATGTCGTATGGAGGAAACCCAAAGCGTCTCATCTTATGTCCTAAAGATGAAAAGCTACATTGAAAAGCTTCGTAGGTTGAATTGTCCCGTATCTAATGAGTTGGCTACGGATTTGATCCTCAATTCTTTGACCAAAAGGTTTGAAACCTTTGTCATGAATTATAACATGAATGGATGGGACAAAAGCATTGGTGAGCTTCACGCAATGCTAAGAACGGCCGAAGCGGGAATGGGTAAAAGGGTTTTACCCGTTCTAACAATCAATGAAGGAAAAAGGGGACATAACTCCAACCCCAAAGCAAGTGTTGCTAAGGGCAAGGGCCACGTCCAAGGAAAGGGAAAGAGGAAAGCCATCACGCCCACCAAACCGAAGGAAAAGAAGCAAAAGGTTGCGGCGCAAGATCCATGCTTTGAGTGTGGAGAGATAGGTCATTGGAAAAGGAATTGTCCGACCTATCTCAATGCGTTAAAAGATAAGAGGGATGCGGGGCATACCTCAGGTATTATCTTTACTATACATATTGAACTAAATATTATTTCTTCAAATACATGGGTACTTGATACCGGATGTGGAACTCACATTTGCAATTTGTTGCAGGGGTTCAAAAGAAGTAAACAACTCAACAAAGGGGACATTAGTCTCTTTATGGGCAATGGAGCAAGAGTTGAAGTCCAAGCCCAAGGAGACTACATATTAAAGCTTCCAAGTGGTTTGGAAGTAATTTTGAAAAATGTTTTGTATGCTCCTAAGTTAAGGAGAAACATTATTTCCGTGTCTCTTTTAAAACAATGTGGCTTTGATCTTAAGTTTATTGATTATGATATTCATGTTTTGATGAATGGCATATTTTATTTTAAAGCTATACCCATAAATGGTATATATGAAATAGATCATATTGGTGCGTCACATAGTAGTTCAATGTACAATGTCAACACCAAGAAACTCAAGAAGGACTTGGGTGATTCCTATCTTTGGCATTGTCGCCTTGGACATATAAGCAAGAATCGCATGCAAACTCTTCGCAAGAGTGGTATTCTAGAAACAAATGAGTATGATTCATTTGATGTATGTGAATCTTGTTTACAAGGCAAAATGACAAAGCAACCCTTTAATAAAACTTTTGAAAGGTCAAAAGAATTATTGGGTATCATACATTCGGATGTATGTGGTCCTTTTAGACCAATGACTAGGAATGGTGAAAGATACTTCATTACCTTTATTGACGATTATAGTCGATATGGTTATGTGTACTTAATGAAACACAAAGATGAAGCTTTTGAAATGTTCAAAGACTTCAAAACTGAAGTAGAAAGACAACTCAAGACAACAATCAAAGTACTTCGTAGTGATAGAGGAGGTGAATACCTAAGTGGTGTTTTTCAAGATCATCTTAAAAGTTGTGGAATTATTTCACAACTCACTCCACCTGGAACACCACAACATAATGGTGTGTCTGAAAGGAGAAATCGTACCCTATTAGATATGGTTCGATCGATGATGGCTAGAAGCACTTTACCTCTATCATTTTGGGGCTATGCTTTACTTTCCGCTGTTCGCATATTAAATATGGCTCCAACCAAGAAAGTGGAGAAGACACCTTTTGAAATATGGCATGGAAAGGCTCCATCGCTATCATTCTTAAAAGTTTGGGGTTGTGAAGCTTATGTAAAGCAATACACCCCAAACAAATTAGAAGTCCGATCCACTAAATGTATCTTTATAGGTTATCCTAAAGATGATATAGGATATTACTTTTACGACCCTAGTGAGCAAAATGTTATTATTGCTCGAAAGGGTAAGTTCTTGGAAACTAAGTTCCTTGAGGAAGGAACTAATAGTAGAACAGTGAAATTTGATGAGGATCAAGAATCACAAGATGATACACAATTGGTTGATACTAGCACTCAACAAGAGGTTGTTGAAAGTGATCAAGTGGTTGATCAAAACACACAAAACGTTCGCAGATCTGATAGAGTTAGCAATCCACCTGAAAGATATGGATTTTTTGTAGAAGGTTGCTACGTGGTAGATTCGGATGAACCAACCACATATCGTGATGCAATGTCCAAGAATGATTGTGACAAATGGCTTGAAGCCATGAACGTTGAGATGCAATCCATGTATGACAACCAAGTTTGGGAATTGGTTGAACCACCACTCAATTCCAAAGCTGTTGGAAGTAAGTGGGTTTTCAAAAGAAAAACTGATATGCATGGAAACTTGGATACTTATAAAGCAAGACTTGTAGCTAAGGGTTTCACTCAAACTCAAGGGGTTGATTATGATGAAACTTTTTCGCCTGTGGCAATGCTAAAGTCTATTAGGATATTATTTGCCATAGCTGCACATTATGATTATGAAATTTGGCAAATGGATGTCAAGACCGCTTTCCTAAATGGATATCTTGAGAAGATGTCTATATGGTTCAGCCTGAAGGTTTTGTCGATCCGAAACATCCTAATAAAGTATGCAAGTTAAAGAAATCAATCTATGGATTGAAACAAGCATCTAGAACTTGGAATCATCGTTTTGATGAAGAAATCAAAAATTTTGGATTCATCAAGAACGCTGATGAGGCTTGTGTGTATAAAAAGGCTAGTGGGAGTATAATTACCTTCTTAGTATTGTATGTCGATGACATTCTACTATTAGGAAATGACATTCCAACCATGGAAAGCGTTAAGGCTTGGCTTGGAAGTAGATTTTCCATCAAGGATCTTGGTGAAGCTGCCTATATTTTGGGAATAAAGATCTATAGGGATAGGTCAAGGCGCTTGATAGGTTTGAACCAAAGTACATACATTGATAAAATCTTGAAAAGGTTCAAGATGGAAAACTCCAAGAAAGGTTTTGTACCTATTCAAAGAGGGACTATATTGAGTTCAGCTCAATGTGCAAGCTCAAAGGATGAGCAAGAGATGATGAAACAAATCCCATATGCTTCTGCTATAGGATCCATCATGTATGCGATGATATGTACTAGACCGGATGTGTCATGCGCTTTGAGCATGACAAGCAGATACCAACAGAATCCAGGAAACAGTCATTGGATGGCTGTTAAGAACATATTGAAATACCTTAGGAGAACTAAGGATATGTTTCTGATATATGGATCTGGTGAGGAGGAACTCGCTATAAAAGGTTACACGGATGCGAGCTTCCAAACTGATCGAGATGATTCTCGATCACAATCTGGGTATGTGTTCACTCTTAATGGAGGAGCTGTCTCTTGGAAGAGCTCAAAACAGGAAGTGGTAGCATTGTCCACTACAGAATCAGAATACATCGCCGCTTCATTGGCAGCTCAGGAAGCTGCATGGTTGAAGAAATTCATTACTGATCTAGGGGTGGTCTCTTCCATTCAAGACCCCCTAGAAATCTTTTGTGACAACGAGGGTGCGATTGCACAAATCAAGGAACCTCGTTCGCACCAAAAGACTAGACACATAGAGCGGAGATTCAACTACATAAGGGATGAAGTTGAAAAGGGAAAGATATGTATTCGCAAAGTTGGAACTGATCAAAATCTTGCGGATCCATTCACGAAGCTCCTAGAAAGACCGAAACATGAGCGTCATGCGAGTGGCTTAGGACTTCGATATTCTAATAATTGGATTTGATCTATTTTGTATTTACGTTTAAAAGACTTTTGTAATTTAACTTTTATATGATTATGGAATCTTGAGTTAAATTCTGATTTTGCATGTTTAATCCATGAATAAGTTATCTTATTCTAAAAGTCCGTAGTCGATCACATTTGTGGGAACAAATATGAAGCAAGACTATTATGAACTAGGATTGGTGGATATTCATAAGGAATGAATATGGAGCATAGGTTTGCTGCCAAGGTTCATAGATATTTGTGGGATACAAATATTGGACTGACCCGCTCTCAATATTACTACATGGAGTCGATGGACCTGATCATTAGTAATTTTGAGTAAAGGAGAATTTCATATTATCCTTAGACCTGAGATGTATACTGGGCCTTGATTTTCACCGAGTATTACACTTTGACTCTCCCCTTCGCTATTCGTAAAAGATGGTACATAAGGATGAGCTCGGGTGGAGTATAAAGTGATAGTGAGAGGCGTATACAGTCAAGATGGAATTTGTTCCTCTTATGTGTTGAGAGTTTAGATGTCTAAGGCCTGATAAAGTTGAATTGTAAAGAGAATGATCACCTATGTCTCTTAGATCCAACATGACATCTAGTAACAAAGAGATATAATGATAGATTCACCTAAATCATATCAAGTAAGGGACTTGAAGGGATGATGTTATTGAATGGCACTTCGTCAAACACGTTAGGGGTGATGAACTGTTGTTAGGCGGTATTCACCACTTGCATTAATTTTCTATGTATCTCGTGCAAGTGGGAGATTGTTGGAATTACGTATGCCCGAGACACATACTTATATTAATGTGGCTAACTGTGTTTGATCCAAGTCGGGTCATACCCAATAACAAGCTAGACGACACCAATTGTATTCTTTTAATGATTTGATCATTTAAACGAATACCGAACACTATGTGTTTAGAAAATTGGTTTTCTAAACAAACACACTTGATAATTTAAATAAATTATCTGGATAATTTATTTATATAAATTAATTATTTAATTGGTTAAATAATTAAGATAGCATGCATGATTTATAAAATTAGTTTTATAAAGTATAAGATGGAGATGGAGATGTTTTAATTGTTAAAACAAAACAAAAAAAAAAAAAAAAAAAAAAAAAAAAAAAAAATAAATAACAATCAAAAACCGGCCACCCATGTGGGGTGGTGGTTTTACCCAATCAAATGGCCTTGTCTCCATGTGATGACCATTTAATATATCTCCACATCCAAGACATGCAAAAGGGATCTTTCATTTTGAATTTTTTCAAGTGTTGAATCAAGTTCACTCTCTCTCACTCCCTCTCAAAACTGACGGCCCATTTTGGGCAGAAATTGGGAGTCTTTGGGAGCTCATATAGTGTTCATAAATCCTAGCAATCACTTGGTGTTGTCACAAATAGCTTGGGGTATCACACTCTTGAGGTCTTCTTCTTTGGAGGCTTGTCATTCATCCACCATCTCCTTCAACAAATCACTTGTTCTTCTAAAGGTAGAAGAAGGTACAATTTACATTTGTGAGCATTTTGTTCTTGTAATATTGATCCTTGTTCTTTGGGTTTTAGTTTTAACATAATGGTATGTTCATAACAAGTTTTAAAATCTAAGCTTCCGTTGCGTTTTCATGTTAAATATGGTTAACTTGAACTTTGATAATCTTGTATAAAACCCAACACCATATGGTATCGCATCCCGTTGGTGTTTTGGGTAATCCCGTGATGAAATCCACGGAAATGTGTTCCCATTTCCACGTTGGAAGTTCCGGTTGTTGTAGCAGACCAGATGGTTTCTGATATTCTATTTTGACTCTTGCACAAGTCAAGCATTTGCTCATGTAGGTGGCAATGTCGGCTTTCATGTTTGGCCACCAGTAAAGTGCCTTTAGGTCATGGTACATTTTATCTGAGCCAGGGTGGATGGATATCGGGACTTGTGTGCTTCGTCCATTACTAGGGTTCTCAGCTCTCCGTATCGAGGGACCCAAATCCGGTTTTTGAAATATTGGACCCCGTCCGATTTGGTTTCAAGTTGCTTGTTCATGCCTCGCATGAGTTCTGATGGGAGATTATCGTCTTTCAAGGCTTCGAGTTGCGCATCGCGAATCTGATCGGGTAAGTTGGCGTGAATCATGAGTTGTAATGCTCGCACTCGTCTAGGTTTATCGGTTTCTTTTCGGCTGAGAGCATCGGCCACTACATTGGCATTGCCAGGGTGGTACTTGATGGCACAATCATAATCCTTAAGCAGCTCGACCCAACGACGCTGTCGCATGTTCAGCTCCTTCTGATCGTAGATATGTTGGAGACTCTTGTGGTCAGTGTAAATGGTAAACTTGGTACCGTACAAGTAATGTCTCCATATCTTAAGGGCAAACACTACAGCTCCGAGTTCCAAGTCATGGGTAGTGTAGTTCTTATCGTGAATCCGTAGTTGTCGAGAGGCATAGGCTATAACTTTCTCGAGTTTCATCAACACGCAACCGAGACCCTGTATCGATGCATCACAGTGCACCTCGAAGTTTTCTGTTCCCTCGGGGAGGGCTGGGATAGGGGCGCTACAGAGTTTGTTTTTCAATAGTTGGAAAGCGGATTTCTGCGCGTCACCCCAATTGTACTTAGTACCCTTGTGTGTCAATGCAGTGAGGGGTTGAGCAATCTTTGAAAATCCCTCGATAAAACGCCGGTAGTAGCCGGCCAGTCCTAGGAATTGTCGCACCTAAGTCGGAGTCTTAGGTGCTTCCCAGTTTTTGATGGCCTCTACCTTGCCGGGATCGACATGGATACCATTCTCATTGATCACATGTCCTAAGAAGTGAACCTCGCGAAGCCAAAATTCGCATTTCGAGAGTTTAGCGTACAGTTGTTCCTTCTTTAGCAATTCTAGGATCAACCTCAGGTGTTCTTCATGGTCGGCCTTGTTCTTGGTGTAGACGAGGATATCATCAATAAAAACAATCACAAACTTGTCTAGGTACGCCTTGCATACTCGATTCATTAGATCCATAAATATAGCCGGTGCGTTGGTTAAGCCAAAAGGCATAACCGAAAACTCGTAGTGACCGTACCGAGTTCTGAAAGCCGTCTTTGAAATGTCTTCTTCGCGCACTCTTAATTGATGGTAACCAGATCTCAGATCGACCTTCGATTAGTAACTCGATCCTTGCAGCTGGTCGAACAGATCATCAATTCGGGGTAAGGGATAACGGTTCTTGATCGTCACCTTGTTCAGCCCTCGGTAGTCGATGCACATGCGGAAAGTCCCGTCCTTCTTTCGAACAAATAAAACAGGGGCTCCCCATGGTGATGAGCTAGGTCGGATAAAACCCTTATCCAACAAGTCTTGCAATTGAGTGGACAACTCCTGAAGCTCTGCTGGTGCGAGCCGATACGGGGCTCGTGCTATGGGTGCAGCACCGGGGGTCAATTTGATTTGGAACTCGACTTGTCGAATAGGTGGGAGTCCAGGCAGATCCTCCGGGAAGACTTCCGGAAAATCTCGCACAATCGGTATGTCTTCGATTCGCGTCTCCTCCGCTGGTTTCTCGACAATATGGGCTAAAATTGCTGGATGCCCCTTTCGTAAATACTTCTGCGCCTTCATGTGGGTGATAACACTTGTAGTCATGCTGCTCTTCTCGCCATGTATCGAGATGATTTCGCCGGAAGAGGTAGTAATGTGGACTATCTTGTCGTGACATATAATCTCTGCTCGGTTCTCGGATAGCCAGTCCATGTCGACAACGCCATCGAAACTACCAAGTGTAAAAGGTATGAGGTCGATATCAAAAGTATGACCCGACAGTTTCAACTTACATCCCGCAAGTACATGAGTTGTCTCTATAGACTTACCGTCAGCTAATTCAACAGGAAACTTAGCATCTAGCGGGGTTAGAGTTAAGTTTAAGAGTTTACTAAAGGCTTTCGATATAAAACTCCTATCAGCTCTAGTGTCAAACAAAACAGAAACAAAAAAGTCGTTCACAGGAAACTTACCGGTAACCACATTCGGATCGTTGCGGGCCTGGCCCGATCCAATGACGAAAGCTCTACCTTTACCACTGCTTCCACCACTGTTGCTACCTCCATTGTTCTCATTCTGCTTTAGTTTGGGCCAATCCTTCCTGAAATGACCCTCATGACCACAATCGAAGCACCCTTTAGTCGCCGTAGGCTGTTTAGGAGTACCCTTTGCCGCTAGGTCTCCCCTACATTCTTTGGCCTGATGACCCATTTTTCCGCATCTCAGACACTTGATACGGTCGCATGAGCCAGCATGTTGATAGTTGCACTTGTTGCATTTCGGGTACTTCCCAGCATAGCCACTCGAACCCTGCTCGCCACCGTTGTTGTTATTGTTGGAACCCTGATTATTGAAGCTCCGAGCGAGTTCGGGCTTACGGTAGTGTTGTTGCTGTGAGGAGTTCGATGATGAGGACCTGGTGTTGTCAAATTTCCTCTTTCCATTACCCGGGTTGTTGTTGTTATCGGTGATTGAGTTGTCTCGGGTTTTAGAGGTTGAACCTCTAGGTGGTAACGCACCTTGTGTCACTGCCTGGTCCGTCAGTTTGTGGGCTAATCGGATCGCTTGTTGAATTGTGGCCGGTTTGGAAGTCGTCACCATACCCTGAATTTGTGGTACCAACCCATCGATATACATCTCGATCCTCTTACTTGGCGGGTCTACCATCCGTGGACATATTATGGCTAGCTCATGGGAACGGGTAGTGTAGGCTTCAATCTCGGAACCCACCATTTTCAACGACCAAAACTCAGATTCCAACTTCGTGATTTCCTCTCTAGGACAGTACTCTTCTCACATCATATTCTTGAACTCTTCCCAGTTCATAGCGTTCGCCAAATCCAACCCAAGAATTTGCACATTGGAGTTCCACCAAGTGAGAGCAGAATCTTCCAGTGTTCCAGCAGCAAATTTGACCCTACTGGCGGGTGGACAGTTACACGTCTCGAAAGCTGACTCTGCCTTCTCAGCCCAACGCAGGAAACCTATGGCTCCCTCAGTGCCCTTAAACGAATTGGGCTTGCAATCCAGGTAGTTCTTGAAAGTACAGGCTCCGGCTGGACCTCCGGCTTTATTCTGAACCTGTGCGGCTAGAGCTGCAGCCGCATGGTCATTCAATAGGGTTTGGAGTTCTGCTGCAGTTAGGTTGATGTTACCGCGACCGTGTCCAGCGTTTCTTCCAGCCATCTCCTAGAATCACATCATAAAATGTTAGACATGAATTCTCGGTTTCATATGCAACACACCATACATGTAATAAAAGGTAGGTAATAAAGAAAAGATAAAAGAAGTAAACATCACATCACAACCATATAATAATCCAAATAATAATTCATGACTAAAACCATTGTATTCGCTACAAAGTATTTAAAACCAATCCTTAAAATCATAGAAAATAATAGTTTGGATGGAGACAACCCCTCCATCTAGGTGTTATCATTCTCGGATGTCATCGTCTGAGGACACCTCTGAGTGTGCCTCCGGCTCAGCCGGTTCTTCCTCCGGTTCCTCTTCGGGTTCCTCCTCGGGATCTTCCTCGGGTTCCTCCTCAGGTTCTTCCTCAGGTTCTGCTGCATTCTGGGGAATTTGCGTCTGTAAGATATCGCAACGCTCTAGAGCTATCTCTGTCCGGGATCTCGCCACAAGGAGTTGCTCTTGCAAATCTATCATCTCTGCTTGCATTTTTCTCATAATCTTCATCTGCTGATCATTAGCATCCTGCACTTCCTTCATAGCCGCTGTCAGGCGGGAAATTTCCTTCCTAGCCTCGGTTCCATCTCTTATCAATCCGGAAAAGTTCGCTCTCTCTGAGCGCATAAAACCCGCGTCACGCTCTAAACAGGAAATAACAGCTGCGAGAACACGCTCTATTGGTTCGGTTATAGGTGGTAGGGTGTTGGGGTATGCAGGGGGGCTCGGGTGAGGTAGTGGGGGAACTTGTTCGCGGTAAACCATACGCCTGATCAGACTTGGGTACCAATCCCAGCTAACGTCGTCGTCGTACATGCCTCCAGATAGGCGATACCTCTTCGGTGCGGGGGCTTCTAGTTCCGGGACTACTCGGGGTGGCGACAAGGTAGGTAGCTGCGGTTCCTTTACAAGGGCATGAGTCAACTGGTCGGATGATGATGATGGTGGCGTCGACATCCCTACAAGTAAGTCGTATATGCGCGCGTATGAGTGAATGAGGAAAAGAGATAAGGATAACGAAAGACTAAATAAAATATATATGCAGTGCGTAGAAATTATAACTAATGGGTCGTTGCGGTTATAGTTTAGTATGCATGCAAATTCTAGTTCGCTATAACCAATGGCTCTGATACCAATCTGTCACACCCTTAAAATTCACTAACGGAGTTTTACCGTCAGAGGGTGTGAACTAACAGGATCGGAATCATTAGTTATAATTAAACACCATAAATAAAGTTTTCAAACCACGAAACATTTAAGTTTAAATATGTTCGGAAGCGTAAATTCATAAACCAAGTGTTGCGTCACGCAGGACGACTTAAAACCCAATTAATAACAGTTTAAAAACAAGTTTGCAAAAACGTTAGAGTTCAATGGAATGCATGTTCCTATACCGCGCGCCCGCCTCGGCTACCTGAGAATAACATACTAAAAGTGTCAACACGGGGTTGGTGAGTTCACATATATAAATAAAGAAAATGTTCACGTTTAAGTGTTTGCGTTTTGCGTTTGCGTTTGCGTTACCAGATGATGTTATGTCAATTATATATCGATAGGTAGCTAGCCTATAAAACAAGTATTACTAAGTGTTCGACACCGAAGCTGACTGTTTATCAATTGCCTTGCCACCATATCTACCACGACCATGGAAATGTGTTAGCCAAAATTACACCCACTCGACCTGCCGTCGAGTTTAGAGTTGGGTGGGGTTTGTCAAACCCAGTAGTACTACTCAACAGTGACTCGCTATTATACAAATACTAAACGGTTCGATGTTATGAAGGTCTTTAGTTGGTTCGTTTGCCACTTAGCCTTACAAGTGATATATAACTCATAACAAAATCTAAAGCGTTTTGGAGTATGTATTCTCCCCCAAGTAAAAGCGTTTGAAAGAGTAAAAGGGGAACGTGAAACTCACTGTTTGCGAAGAATTCAAAAACAAGTCAACCGATAGACGCACGTCACAGAAAATCCTCACTAGCGTTCTAAAACAAGAATGAGATTTTCTAAGTGTTGGAACTATTATTGAGTCTCTAGACTCGGCACATAATACCTATGCATGAGATACGTTTCGTGTTTCGTTTGTGAATTATGTGTGACTCGACAAACACATTGGTGACACGTTTCATGTGTAAGCAACTACATAAGTATTAAGTACGAACATTGTACATTACTAGCAATCTTTCCCCACAAGGGCAATTTAGTAAAAAACATAGCAATTATCTAGCAACAAGTACGTTTCATGTATTTTCACATAGTTCAGCAGCTAGTTTTATCAAGACAGATTTCTACTTGAAAGATAACTCTATTCAACAGATCATAACATATCAATTAATTCACCAAAAATCGTCACAAAAGAACACATGAGTTGGGTTTCCAGAACTATTTTTATTGTATTTTTATTCAACATAGTTTTCTCACAAAGACCAAAAATTTTCATCATTTAGTCCTCGCGTTCCCACGTGAACTCTGGTCCACGTCTCGAGTTCCAACGAACCTTAACGATTGGAATTTTGCTGTGCTTGAGTGTTTTGGTTTCCCAATTTGTCATATCATCCCCTAGTAGAAAGAAATTTCATCCTGAAATTTAATTCATACCTCTGGTGATTTCTGACGGTTTGACGGCTTTCGCGGTTTTCGGTGTTTGGTCAACCCTTCAAAAAGGTGAGGATACTTTTTCATCATTTGGTCCTCGCGTTCCCACGTGAACTCTGGTCCACGTCTCGAGTTCCAACGGACCTTAACGATTGGAATTTTGCTATGCTTGAGTGTTTTGGTTTCCCAATCCAAAACTTCGATTGGTTCTTCGATGAATCGTAGCTGTTCATCAACTTGCAACTCGTCCAAAGGAACTGCTTGGGTTTCATCGGAAAGGCATTTCTTCAAGTTGGATACATGGAATACATCGTGTACGCTACTGAGTTCCGTTGATAAATCCAGTCGGTACGCAACAGATCATAATTTTCACATAGTTCAGCAGCTAGTTTTATCAAGACAGATTTCTACTTGAAAGATAACTCTATTCAACAGATCATAATATATCAATTAATTCACCAAAAATCGTCACAAAAGAACACATGAGTTGGGTTTCCAGAACTATTTTTATTGTATTTTTATTCCACATAGTTTTCTCACAAAGACCAAAAATTTACAGTAACTCACAGCAGTCAAAATCATGCGCAACAGAATGATATTTGTTATTACCGTTGAATGGTAATTTCAATTAATGCAAGACCAATTGGGTTATATTCTTAACTCAATATGTTAACTTTCAGAAGTGGAACTAACCCATTTGGTCTTGTAGTTTATGAGATATGATAATTACAAAACAGCCTAACAGCAGACCTTACAATTCAGACTTGCACTTCAGTTTTGTAAAATAATAAAAGTTAACTTTTACACGTCCAAAAATTACAAACTTGGACTTTATAGAAACTAGACTCAACCTAGTACACCGTAGTGTTAAGAATTTCGACCAATTACCACATTAACATTTAGTTACAGTCGTCTAAACATAAACTTAACAATCTGTCTAGTACCAGTTTATATCAAAACTCAACATAACAACAATCTATGAACCATAATCCATGCATATAACACTCTAGACACAATATTTACCAACCATGCATATCAATCTCACATTACACACATAGTTAGGGTTTTTCTTGAAAGTTTAAATCAAAGAACAAGTGATTATCAAACAATAATAACACAACTAGTTATCAATTTCATTAGCAAATCATCATCAAGCATGTAATCAAACCCTAACTCAACTTAATCATCAATTTCGTGAATTAGGGTTTTGGATTAACCCATTCAATATCAATATTTAACATATAGAACGCATAGAGGAGTTGTTAATACCTTCCTAGCACCTTAATTCTTTAACAAAACTTGAAAGAAGGTTGTATGTATGTGTGTGTGATGTGACGGCAGCCAAGAAGAGAGGGAGGGGGGGGGGGGGGGGGGGCAATTGGGTTTGGGAGGGGGAAGGGAGGTTAGGGTTTTTGTTATTATTTAATAATAATATGTTACACAATAGCCCCTCTACTTTTAGTTATTACTTTTCTAGTGTAAACAATTAGTTCTTGCTTCTTGTGTTTAGCATTACACATAACATATCAAGTAACACATAAACCTAACACATAATTATCAATTACTTATTGTTTTGATGTTTGTCGTTTGTTCACCAATGGTTTGAGTTAACTCGTTTGCGTTTCGGTGCAATCCCGAAAGACTACATGCGTAGTGATTATCAAACGTCATTTAAAACCCTAGTTTAAATGTAATGAGATGTGCGTTATAGATCAAGTGATCTTAAGTTTGAATTGACGGAGTTTGAATTAACGGAGTTAACCTGAAATTGTCGAGTGTCACAAATGTATCGGTGGGAATTGGTTGAGCAGAGAAGGAGTCGAGAGGAAATCAAGGCTATGAGGTGGAAGGACCTGAAAGAACTGGTTATGAAGTGGTTCTGTGCTGACGCAGAAGTTGAGAGAGCGGAGATGAAGTTCCTGAACTTGAAAGACGAGAAGAAAGAGAAGAAATGGGTCGCTCCTATTAAACGACCCGGTACCCAAATGTGAAACCCTAAGAACAAGCAGCCTAGAGTTTGGGGGAACAAGTCGTGCAAGACTTGTGGCAAAGCACACAGTGGTGTGTGCAGGTAGGGCAAGGGTTCGGATGTTTGTTATAAGTGTGGGAAGAGTCATGCTGGTGAATGCAAGTCTGGTACGAATGCCTGCTACAAGTGCGGAAAAGTGGGGCATTACGCTCCCGATTGCACTGCAAAGTCCGCATGTTACAAATGCGGTAAGACGGGTCACTTTTCAAAGGAATGTATTGAGGGTGAAGCTGGAGGAAGTGGGAAGAAGGATACTGAACAAGCTAGTCCAAGAACCAGGGCCTACATGCTGACTCAGGAACAAGCCAAGCAGATTCCAGATATTGTCACAGGTACGTTTCTAGTAAACGGTATATCCGCTTCAGTATTGTTTGATTCAGGTGCGAACAAAAGTTTCGTAGCCACGTCCTTTAGTAAATTAGCAAAAATGAAATGTGTCCGAGTGTCCGAAACTTTTATAATAGAAACCGCTAGTGACACTTCGGTTAAAATAATGAAAATGGTTAAGGACCGTAAGATAGAGTTAGAGGGACACGAGTTCCCTGTTACCTTGTATGTTATGACCTTAGGAGGGTTCGACGTAGTCTTGGGAATGGATTGGCTGTCTGAGTATGAAGCTCAGATAGTGTGTAAGAGTAGAATAATAAGGTTAAAGTCCTTGGATGGTAGTGCGGTGACGGTTTATGGTGATAAGTAAAGTTATGGGCTTAATGTCATTTCGATGATAAAAGCCGAGGGTTTGTTAAGGCGAGGGTGCGGTGCCTACCTGGCGTATGTTGTCAAAGCCAGACTGAGACAAAAGAAATGAAAGATGTTCCTATCGTGTTCGACTACCCAGAAGTATTCCCAGAGGATCTTCCGGGGTTGCCACCGGAGCGCGAGATAGAATTACAGATAGATTTAGTACCAGGAGCCCAACCCGTCGCCAAAGGGCCTTACCGTCTAGCACAGTACGAGAAGAAAGAATTAATGTCCCAACTGCAAGAACTCCTCGATAAGGGTTGTATTAGACCAAGTGTTTCCCCGTGGGGTGCACCAGTGTTGTTCGTGAAGAAGAAAGATGGAATTATGAGAATGTGCATAGACTATCGTGAGTTGAATAAGCTTACGGTAAAGAATAGATATCCCTTGCCCAGGATTGACGATCTATTTGACCAACTGCAAGGTTCGAGTTGGTTCTCATGAATAGATCTTAGATCAGGCTATCACCAGCTAAAGGTGAAGGAGGCAGACATACCTAAGACAGCGTTTCGAACGCGGTATGGACACTACGAGTTCCTTGTTATGTCATTCGGTCTAATAAATGCTCCTGCAGCATTTATGGGCATGATGAATAGGGTGTGTCAGCCAATGTTGGATAAGTAAGTTATTGTATTCATTGACGATATATTGATTTATTCAAAGAGCGAGTATGATCATGCTGAGCATCTGAAAGAGGTATTGGAGACTCTGAAGAAAGAGAAGTTGTATGCCAAGTTTTCGAAATGCGTGTTCTGGTTGCGAGAAGAGCAATTTGTAGGTCACGTGATTAATCCTGAAGGGATTACCATGGACCCAGCTAAGTTTGAAGCGATAACTAATTGGAAGACTCCACATAATCCGACTGATATACGAAGCTTCTTAGGGTTAGCCGGCTACTATAGGAGATTCATCGAAGGTTCTCCAAGATAGCCGCACCGTTGACCGGTATGACCCGAAAGACTATAGTATTCAGTTGGGGTAAGATTCAAGAAGAGGCGTTCCAGGAGTTAACGAAGAGACTTACGCAAGCCCCAATCCTTGCTTTACCCGATGGTGACGAGGATCAGGTTGTTTGTACCGATGCTTCGCATCGTGGGTTAGGTTGCGTGCTGATGCAGCGTGGAAAAGTGATAGCTTACGCGTCTAGACAGTTGAAAGTCCACGAGAGTACTTATCCGACACGTGACTTAGAACTAGCAGCTGTAGTGCATGCTCTTAAGATATGGAGACATTATCTGTACGGTACTAAGTGTACCATCTACACAGATCATAAGAGTTTAAAGTATTTCTTCGCGCAGATGGAATTGAACATGAGACAGAGGAGATGGTTGGAGCTGATTAAGGATTACGACTGCGATATTAAGTACTATCTTGGTAAAGCTAATGTGGTTGCCGACGCGCTAAGCCGTAAGAATGAGGAAGTCCTTGCAACAGTAAAGTCTTACAAGTTGATCATGAATTCAAGCCTATTTAAAGAAATTACCAAAATGCAATCAGCAGTGTTGGTAGATGAGAGGCTAGTGAAGAAAGAAAGGCTTTTTGGTCAGCAGGACAAACTGATGGAAAACACTCATGGTTTTAAGACTAGATTTGACCGTATGTGGATTCCAAGCCACAGAGATCTCAGAGGTAGAATCCTAGATGAAGCTCATAAGTCAAGATATTCGATTTATCCAGGAGCTACAAAGATGTACCAAGACTTGAAGAGGGATTACTGGTAGCCAGGAATGAAGAATGATGTGGTGGAATATGTTAGTAAGTGCTTAACTTGTTATAAGTCAAAGCCGAACATCAGAAGCCTTATGGAAAAATGCAACCGCTCGAGATTCCTGAGTGGAATGGGAACACATCATCATGGACTTCATAACTAATCTACCACGTACAACTAAGCATCATGATACCATCTGGGTGATTGTGGACCGTTTGACCAAGAGTGCTTACTTTCTGCCTATACGAGAGGCGATCTCGTCAGAAACGTTAGAAAGCTTGTTCATTAAAGAGGTTGTATCTAAACATGGTGTACCGTTATCAATCGTGTCTGATAGAGATACACGGTTTACTTCGATATTTTGGAAGAAGTTCCATGAAGCTATGGGAACGAGATTGAACATCAGTACGGCGTATCATCCTCAAACAGATGGGCAGTCTGAAAGGACGATCCAAACCCTTGAGGATATGCTATGTGCTTGTGTTTTAGACTTTGGTGGAAGTTGGGATGATCATCAACATCTGGCAGAGTTCTCCTATAACAACAGCTACCATTCAAGTATTGGCATGCCGCCGTTCGAAATGCTCTATGGTAGACGATGTAGAACCCCGCTGTGTTGGGGAGAGATTGGTCAGAAGGAGATGGGAAGCCTAGAAGTTGTTCAAGAAACTTCTTCAAAGTTCGATCAGATTAAGGCTAGAATGAAAGCTGCTCAAGACAGGCAGAAGTCGTATGCTGATAAGTGGCGACGACCGATTGAGTTTAACGTTGGCGACAATGTGATGCTCAAGGTCTCGCCTTGGAGAGGGATCATTCTCTTTAGAAAGAGGGGAAAGTTGAGTCCGAGATACATTGGACCATTTAAGATCGTGGATCATGTAGGAGAAGTGGCTTATAAGCTGGATTTACCTAATGAATTAGAGGGAATTCATTCAACCTTCCATGTTTCTCACTTGAGGAAATGTCTAGCTGATGACACGTCTCACGTGCCATTGATGGACATCGAGGTTGATGAGCAGCTGAACTACATTGAGCAACCCATAGAAATTGTTGATCGCAAGGAAAAGCAACTCCGTCACAAAGTTATACCCTTAGTGAAGGAAATATGGAAGCACCGCAAGGGATCAGATGCTACTTGGGAAGCTGAGGATGAGATGCGCAAGTTCTAACCTAATCTGTTCGTGTAATAGTTAGGTTTCGGGGACGAAACCTCTTTAAGGTGGGAAGACTTGTAACATCCCAAATTTCGAATAATATAATATATTATTATTTCTAATAATGAAAAAGTTACTTGAGTAAAAAGATAGATAGTAAAAGGGTAAAAGGGAAAGATAATGAGGTTAATTAGATAATTAATAATGGATAAAAAGGACAGATGGGCCTTAGGTCCATGGGCTTAAGGGAGTATAAATACCCCTTAAACCCTAAATCTTTCCATTTCCATCCATCTTATCCATAATATTCCCCACACCTCCTAAAACACACACAAACTTTCCATTTGCTGCCGTGAGAGGAGAAGGAAGATCCGAGGTCAAATCAAGTCTTTTATTGATAGATCTTTGGTATACAAGTTATATACAAGCTACAAGTTCATAACCGAGCTAGACCGCGACCTTACTAATGATTGAAGGTATGTTCTTGGTCCTAAAGTTTACATTTTTATGAACGGTTTGCTATGAAACTTAACCCTAGCGTAGATCAGGCCTAGATGTTTCATAAAGTTGCAAACTTGATGAGAAAAGTGGACTTAATCTATTCATTTGCTAAGGATCTAGAAAAAATGGGTCTAAAATTGATAAAGCTTTAAGCTTTAGACCTAAAATGGGATAAAGGTTTAAACTTTGTACCTAAAGAGGGTTGGATCTTGATAAAGAACCACTAACGGATGTAAAACGGTTAGGATGAATAGCAAAGATGGCTAAAACCAATGAGATGAGCCATAAAACAAGTTAACTGGGCAAGGAAGAAACGTAAAATAGAAAGATGAACTGGACTAGGGGATTCTCGGCCAAAATTGGGAATCCTTGGTCAAACCATGTGGTTCTCGGTCAGCATGCAGCCAATCAGAGTTCTTGGCCACGAGTTCTCTGCCTTGGAGTTCTCGGTGACAAGGATCTCGGTCAAACTTGGATTTCGGTCAAGACCATGGTTCTCAGTCGGGTTGAGTTCTCTGCCAAGAGTTCTCAGCTGACTAGTCCTCTGTTGAGTTTTGGGTTTGAGTCCAGTTGGGCCCAGATAGTTAACAAGCTGGCCCTTTATCCTAAGTCTAACAAGCAAGCCCAACTTAGATGATGCATAGGTTAAATAAATGACCCACTTAATTAAGTATACAGATGATTAACACACATGTATAAATAACAGTTAGCCGTGCTCAATTAAAGAAGGGGATTACTATTAACGGTGAACGCAACAGAATCCAGGTGAGTTTCTAGCCCCATTCCTTGTTATGCTTTCGGGGCTGTGTGCATACTCGATGTGATTTTTTAATACATCTATCCTTAGTGATAAGTGTATGCCCTACGTGATGTATGTGAACGGTATGAATGATTGCTTGATGGCACGTGAACGATCTTCGGATATTGCACGTACTGTCAAGTTATAGTTATGAATATGAATGCTATGTATAATGTATGAATGATTGCTTGTCGGTACGTGAACGATCTTCGGATATTGCATGTACTGCCAAGTTATGATTCTGAGTATGAATGTTATGTATGAACTATGAATGATACGTATGTATGTAATGAATGAATGTAAGAGATAGAAAGGTAGAAAAGGGACTGGACCCTAATAATATCCAAGTCAGAAAAGGGACCGAGTCCTTTAATAATCTCGAGGCAGAAAAGGGACTGGACCTTAATAATATCCAAGGCAGAAAAGGGACCGAGCCCTTTAATAATCTAAAGTAAAAAAAGAGACTGAACCCTAATAATATCCAAGGCAGAAAAAGGGACCGGACCCTAATAATATCCGAGGCAGAATAGAATAGAGTAAAGTAGAATTTGAATTATGAAAATATGAATGAAAGTATGTATGTATGTATGTATGTATGTATGTATGTATGTAAAGTATGTTATGTTATTAACTAGAACTCACTCATCGTAGCTGACTTTTAGTATGCACGCAGGTGAGTAGGATGAGATAGCTCGCTTAAGGGGAGCACGTGGCATTGAATAAGAGGCTGGCATCGGAAGATGTTTATGTTTAATATTATGATATTTTGAAAGACAAGGTGTTTATTCTAAGACAAGTTATGGTTAATGTAATGTTTCATGAAAGTTTTTATATTCCGCGTATGTTTTTATTAACTCTGATGAATAGAACTATGTTGATGAGTAAATCCAACGCCCAAATGTGGGGCACTGGTAACGGGGCCTTACACGGTACTAATTACCGTGTCATTGACTGTCCCAACAAATTGGTGTTGGGACCAAACACACATGTGAATCCATGTCAGGAGTTTGATGGTCGGTTGTTTGGTTTTAAGATGATTTCTTTTGCATCACTAATCAATAAAGATGTTTCTTTGAAATCCACAGTTGGTATATAAAAGTTTTCATTCAAATAAACTGATTTATATATTTAGGGTTAGATGTCCATTTAACCTGCTAATTAATTAATTATTTATTTTTGTTTGTTTTAGATATTATTGGTCACGTGGTTCATGTGTTCAAGAGCAATGCTTCAAACGTCAAGGACAAAAACAAGCGTACAATGGAGATATGTGATTTAAGGTATTAATATTACTGTTTGTAACATAACATTTGCTGACGTGTTTTTGTAATAAAACAGTTTATACTTATTACTGTTTGTAACACTTCTCTTATTTCAGTGGGAATTGTGTGTATCTAACTCTATGGGATCATTATACGTCTGAGCTCTCCAAATATGTAATTGAACATTTTGATGAAGGCCGGGCCATTATTGTTCTGCAGTTTGGTAGGGTTAAGTATTACACCGGTTCTGATGGTAAAGGTAAGTATTTTAACTTTTTTTAATTTTCTTGAGTTATAAATGTCACTAACTTAAACTAATGTGTCGTTTTATATTTTTCATTTTTGTTAGAGAAAGTGTATGTGTCCAATTCTTATCTATATTTTATTATTAAATTCAATTTTATAACTATTTCAACTAACATATGTTGATTTTCCTATTTTGTCTCATCAGCAATCAGATTCTACTCCTGTAACATTGGGAACATCTATTTCTGAATTCCAATCATCCGGTTTGGTTTCTTGTAAGGTATGGATATTTTCTTTAATCTAATAGTTCAAACTTTTACATCTTGATTAACATAAAGATGTGTAACATGATTGTTTATTGCCTCTTACTCTTTTAATTACAGCTTTCTTATATTGGAGATAATCAAACTCCAAGTTCAAATGTTGATGCTCAGGATTTGGCAACTGATACAAAAGGAATGTTAACGTCTTTTGACGATAAACTTAAGAGAAAACTGGTTGAAGTTTTTGATGTTGACGATGATGATAGCATGTCGGCCACTAAGTTGAAGTCTAAGAATATCGAAGAGATGGGAACCACCAGTCAATCATGCGAAGGTGCAACACTTTTAACTCCTAAAGTCGAGAAGGAATATAAGTGAACAATTTCATTCATGTTAGTTTACAGTTATGTTAAACCTTTTTGAGACATTTGGATATTCTATGTTTGGTTTTTCTCTTTTGTTCTTTTAAACGATTATGCTTGAATGTTGGCTGAGATGAACAATTTATTCTTCTTTGTTTTTTTGGTTGTATTTATGTGTTTATTTATTTTTGTTAACTTAATATTTAGTTAACTTAATGTTAACTTAATATTTAGTTGATTTTTATATATACTATCATATGCTTCCTATGCATTATATAAATTAGCAATTGACCAAATTAAAAACTAAATACAAAAATAGGTTGAATGTTCATAAATAAATATTCTAAAACCATTGTGTTAAATGGTACTATATATGATATCTCTATTTATGTATAAACTTATTTTAAGCCAAAATATTATTATTTTGGAATTGTTGTTAATGTAATCCGTTTAATTGTTTGGTCTATATATAATCTAATAATTTATAATATGACATGCAAGTAAATAAAATAGTTTTTGCTTTTAAACTTTTTTTTTTAAGAAAACGTTTATTAATATAACAATAAATTAGTTTTTGATTTTCAACTTTTGTCTAATTTTGTATACAAATTTAATTTTTGTATTACAAATATGCAGTATATTTTAAAAAGATTTTGTATTATAATTTACTAAATGTAACACATAAATAAAAATTTTATTTATTAATTATTTGTGACATATATTTATCATTATCTTTATAAAATACTGATTTTAAATCTTAATTTGGTAACAAATCAGTAAAAGAAATTACTAACTAACTTCTATAACTTTGTTAAAGATATAGGCTAATTTTTTAAAGATTTAACATGATCCAAATTAAAAAGCCCATTCCATTAGGCCCATACCCATATTTTATGTATTAATTTTTTAAAAATATACGACTCTTCGTTTATTAAGCTTAATTATCATCTAAAATTCTATTACCTCGCTTATTCTCGAAATTCCGGCCACTGGAACATAAGATCGACTGAACTTTTAAAAAGATTCTTCCTCTTTGATATACATATCAATCGATGGATAATGTAAGTACTATTATGTGAGATACTTTAATTTTGTTAATATTATTATTTAATACTGTTCTAATCTTTTTAGCCCTAATTTATATTAACCGAAGATTGTTTTTAGTGATAATCTTTAATGTTGTTGTTTAGGGTTTAGTTATAACATCAAGGTTTCCTATTTAGTTCGTCTTCAACTAAATTATAAACTGCTTATACTCTCTGTTCATGCTTGAGGGTGTTAACTGTAATATTTTTATTTTTAAACAGCGTTGTGTTATCAGTTTGTTTATAACAACTTATTGATTTTTGATTCTAAGTTTATTATTGTTATGTGTCATTGGATTTTTTTTTTGTTAAGATTTGGGCATAAGCATGTTTAATAGGACTAATTACTATATTAACACAATTATGTAATTATCAATGACAGTACATGTATTTAAAATTTTTAAAGTAATAACATATCAGTTAGTGTATTTCAAATTTTTTATTAACTAATATTATATTTTTACTAAACAAAATGTTATTCCTGCGGTTTGCATTTTCTATCACAATTTGAACGGAGAGACGATATGTATGATAAAGTCTTTATTTATTTTAATACATCTTCCATTATACTTACCTACAACATAAAATTCATTTCAGACACTTCTAGTTGTGTTTTGTCACGAAATTTTTGAACCAGGTGCTAATATGCACCCGGTTGTTTTGTATCACAAAGACAAAGATTGGTTTGTTCAAGTTGAATTCACAAACGGACGTTATGTTTTTCAAAATGGTTGGGCTGAATTTGTTGAAGACAATAGCTTGATATTTGGAGATGTCTTGGTTTTCTCTCCAATTAATGAAAATGAATGGAGATTCGTTTACGTTAGAGATCATCCAGTTCATGACGACATGGTTGTTGATGCTGTGGTTTGTTACCCTACTCTTAAATATCTTGTAAGTAACGGTTTAAAATTTTTTATTAGTTAATAAATAATCCTTTTTGTCATTTATAAAATGTAACATCCTACTTTTGGTTATAATAATAAAATAAAGTTCGTCTATTTTATAGTGGGTCGTTATCGGGTTAGATAAATAGAACATGGCTTGGGCTTGTGTTGGTTAATTGGATATGTGTTATGGACTTGGGTTTGAATGAAATAAGGAAAGACCATGGGCTTAAGCCCATTATCCATAATTATATAAACCTTAAATCACCCATTTAATTCATTTAACACATATTCCATACACCACCAAAACACACACTTAAACTCTCTCTAGTTCTCTCCTTATCTTAGCCGAAATCAAGAAGGAAACTGAGCACCGACCCGAGGTAATAATAGTTTAATGTTGTATGAGCTTAATCCCGTTAGATTTAATCACAAAACGACGAGCCGACACCGGTACATCGTTAAAGTCACGTGATTCGGGTGGAATCGGGTATAAACCGAACCTAAGATGAGCTAAGGGGTCACCCTAGCTCAGATGATATAAAGGAATATCATCAGGTATGATATATATTTCATAATTTACTTGAAATCATTTATTTTGTATTTAGGTATACTAAGTAACTCCAAATGCTGATGTTAAAATTATACTAGAATATCTTGATCATGGAAATCAATCCATTATGTGTCCAAGTTGCAATGCTTTGTTGTGGAAAGCCGAAGTTAACAGACCAAGTAGTGCTAATAAAGAAGGAGCCTTTCACTTTGTTGTTATAATGGCAAAGTCGAACATCCCGACGTTTGACAACCAGATGATACTTATCTTGACTTATTTCATGGTGAGAGTGTCATGAGTAAGTATTTCTTGAAAAACATTAGACGTTTTAATTCGATGTTTTCGTTTACGTCTATGGGAGGAAAGATTGATCATTCCATAAACAGAGGCAATGCGCCATATACGTTTCGACTTAGCGGTGAAAACTATCATTGCTTGGGAAGTCTTTTACAATTAGAAGGTTGTAAACCACAGTTTTCTTAACTTTACATTTACGTCACTGAAAACGAGGTTTCTAACCGTCAGGGTGTTTTTGGGTAAATACTTTTAACGATATTCGTCCACTTTTGTTATGTTATTAATTTTTAGTTTATTTTTTATTATTTATAATCTTAGGAAATGTTTTTTTTGGTGGGCAGTGATAATAATTCAATGGACGATGAGCTAGAGATGTTATTATTAATTCTTTGAAAACGATGTTAGATTCAAATAATCATTTGGTCCAAGCTTATCGGATGGTAAGAGATTGTTTTGAAGAAAACCCACAACTCGATTTGAAGTTGCGTATTATTGGAACAAGACAGCAAGATGCGAGAAATTATAACTTACCATCCAGTTCTGAAGTTGCCGCTTTAATCGTCGGTGATATTTGTCACGCTGTCGACAACCGAGATATAATTGTTACCAAGCAATCTGGTTCGTTAAAGCGTATTAGTGAACTTCATCCATCGTATACACCTCTTCAATACCCGTTGTTTCATCCTTTTGGTGAGGATGGTTATCAGGTTAATATACTTCATAAGAATGTTTCCTCTTCATCAACCGAAGGACGAAAGAAGGTTACAATGCGTGAGTTTTTTGCTTATCATATTCAAGATAGGCCAAATAAGTTTTCAACCATGTTAAATGTTAGGCGTTTGTTTCAGCAAATTTTAGTTGACAAATATACGATGATTGAGGCTTAAAGATTACATTTTATACGCGGTAAACAACATGAACTTCGATGTGATACTTACCAGAGTTTACGAGGTATGCAATCTGTTGGGAATACTGATGTGTCAACCGCCGGTCAACGTGTTATTCTACCATCCTCATTTACTGGCGGAGCAAGATATATGATGCAAAATTATCTAGACGCTATGTGTCTCTGTAGATGGTTTGGGTATCCCGATTTTTTCATAACCATAACATGTAATCCCAATTGGACAGAATTTAAAAGATTTCTTAAGGATACATTATTAAAGTCGGAGGATAGACCTGATATTTTATGTCGGCTTTTTAAGGTCAAACTTGATGCAATGATTAAATTGGTGAAGGATAAGACTTTGTTTGGAAAGGTTCAAGCAGGTAATTTTATTTAATTTGATGAGTATAAAATTATAAACATGATCTACTTGAATATTTTACTTTCTATAGAGTTAAAAATCAATTTAAACAAACAGATTATTTGTTTAACTAATAAAAGTTGATTAATTTTTACTTTTATTATGTATGTTGCAGTTGTTTACACGATAGAGTTTCAAAAAAGGGGGCTACCGCATGCTCATATTTTCATATTTATGCATCCACGTAGCAAGATTCATAATCCACAAGATCTAGACAAATTTATTTCTACTGAGATTCCAAACAAAGACACTGATCCAGACCTATACAAGCTTGTATCTGATCATATGATTAACGGTCTGTGTGGTGATGTTAATCCGAAGTGTACCTTCATGGTAAACAAAAATAAATGCTCCAAAGGTTTTCCTAAAATGTTTAATGATGAGACAGCTGTTGACTCGCAAGGTTTTCCGGTATACAAAAGAAGAGATAATTGGCAATATGTAGTTAAGTCAGATATAATGATGGATAACAGAACTGTTATTCCATACAACAAGACTTTATTAAAACAATTTCAAGCACATATTAATGTTGAGTGGTGTAATCAAGATGGATCGATAAAGTATAATAATTTATCATTAATATAAAGTATTTGAGTGGTCCAGACTGAGTAACAATTTCTCTTGTATAAAATAACAATGCTGATAACTCGGATCCTAATTTAGATGAAATCGTAACATCCTACTTTTGGTTATAATAATAAAATAAAGTTCGTCTATTTTATAGTGGGTTGTTATCGGGTTAGATAAATAGAATATGGGTTAGGCTTGTGTTGGTTAATTGGATATGTGTTTTGGACTTGGGTTAGAATGAAATAAGGAAAGGCCATGGGCTTAAGCCCATGATCCATAATTATATAAACCTTAAATCACCCATTTAATTCATTTCACACATATTCCATACACCACCAAAACACACACTTAAGCTCCCTCTCTAGTTCTCTCCTTATATTAGCCGAAATCAATAAGGAAACTGAGCACCGACCCGAGGTAATAATAGTTTGATGTTGTATGAGCTTAAGCCCGTTAGATTTAGGCACAAAACGACGAGCCAACACCGTTACATCGTTAAAGTCATGAGATTCGGGTGGAATCGGGTATAAAGTGAACCTAAGATGAGCTTAGGGGTCACCCTAGCTCAGATCTGGGTCGAACAGGACGAAAAACGATGAAAAATGGTGTAAAACGGTGAAAATACGTTTTTCCGGTGAGTTTTGCGGTTTTCCGGCAACGGCGGCGCTGGGAAAACATGCACGAGGTTGTCAGGGAATGTTCTGACAAATCTGACCTAACCCTAATTCGTATGGAAAACTAACGAATTAATAAGTAATTCGTTAGCGGAGGTCTAACGAACTAGCTCCAGTTCGTATCCAATTCGTTAAGGGAAAAGATAACGAATTACCTTTGATTTGTTAAAGTCATTTGTCATAAGAGATAACGAATTAGATGGAATGATTCGTTACATGGACATGTTCGCTATGTACTGATTCGTTAAAAGGACCAGTTCGTCATGAGGTCCAATTCGTTACAAGAATTAATTAGTTAGGGACCAAGTAACGAACTAGAAGTTTAACATAATTACAGAATAGTCCCTGGACTTAGAAAAGAATGATTTAATTACAAAGAAGCCCTTGGACTTTTGAATTAGTAAATTTATTTAACGATTCAAATGCTAATGGAACATGTGATATGACAATTAATAGAAATAAATATTTTTCCAAGCTCGACCCCAGCCAGGGGCTCTCCCCCTTGGACCCTGCTAGGAGCTGCCGCCCCTAGACCCCGCTGCCAGGGGTGCTGCCCCCGGACCCCCGTTCGTTGAGGGTTATAATTAGACTAGAAACGTGAGATGGGTAGTGATAGTTAATTGATGCATGCAATTATTATACAGTTAGCCGTGCCCAATAGAAGAAAGGAATAACAATTAACGGTGAACGTAACCGACTTCAGGTGAGTTTCTAGCCCCACTTCCTTGTTATGTTTTCGGGGCTATGTGCATACTCGATGTGATAGTTAATACACTTACCTTAAGTGGTAAGTGTATGCCTTATATGAATTTTGTAAGATGATTGCTTGACGGTGCATGAACAATCTTCGGATATGGCATGTACCGTCAGGTGGTAGCTAAAGATATGAATGATATGTATGGTGTATGATTGATGTTGAATGAAGTATGTATGATGTATGAGTTATATATGTATGGTATGTAAATAGTACATGAACGATCTTTGGATATTGCATGTACTGCCAGGTAAAGGCTTGATGATAAATTATTATATATGAAGAATGAATGATGTATGTATGTATGTATGAAACATACAATTATGTATATAGAAAGGTATGGTATGAAGGTATGGAAGAAAGGGTGACCGGACCCTAATAATATCCGAGGATGGAGGGTACCGGACCCTAATAATATCCGAGGATGAAGGGTAACCGGACCCTAATAATATCCGAGGTATGTAGGGAGAATGCTCTTTATAACGTAAGGATAGCCATGAATGTATATGAAAGAATGATGGACAGGTTAAGTATGTAATGCGTACCTTCGGGCACATATATGTGTATGTAATGTAAGTTATGTGATTAAATAGAACTCACTCAGCGTAACTGACTTTTAGTATGCACGCAGGCAAATAGGTTGAGGCAGCACGCATGATTGAAGACACATGGCATGGAATCGAAGATACTGGCATCTCGGAGAAATGTTGTGATGTTTTTAAGACTATGTTTTGCTTTAAATGACTATGAATGTTTTTTAAGACATGATTTGATGATTATGTAAAATGTTATGGTTGAAGCGTTATTATTCCGCGAAAGTTTTAATTAACTCTGATATTTAGAACTGCGTTTATGAGTAAATCCAACACTAAAGTTGGGTTACCGGTAACGGGGCCTCACAAGTTGGTATCAGAGCAAAGTTCGAGAGATTTAAGCATCCTACATGCTTAGACTCGAACAAAGAATGGGAAAGTAAGAAAAGAAAGAAGATGCCAGTTCGAGAATGTCATGTGTCACTCAAGTAAGCTCAGTAAAGGTAAAGTGCATGGTTGAATAACGAATGTTAATGTTAGCTTAACTGCTAAGGAAATGATATGTGCATGTAGGGATAGAAATTCTTGATTGTTTGGTTGATTAACAGTTAGAAATAGAACTAGCTCAGATAGACTCATAAGAGGAAGTGTATAGGACACGGAAAGTAACGTGATCAGCTAGTCACAGCTGGCCACTGTTATTACCTGTTAGCCTTACTATCCTTGTACTAAATGGTTCCTTAAGTGATGACGTTTGTGTTTCCTTATAGAATACGAATGGCTGGAGCTAAGAAAGTTGCTGGAAGAGGAGGACGTACGGGACGTCATGGTAGGCCACGCGTTGTCCGAGAACCGTCGGTAGCAGCTACTAACAATGAGGGAGAAGGAAGTGCAGCTGGTCGAAATCCGAGTAACAACCAGGGGTATCAACTTGACCCTGCTGTTCAAGCTGCCATTGCACAAGCGGTAGTTGCTGCTGCGAAGAACTGGAATGCTGAAGGGTCTGCTGGAGGCCGTGAAAGAACCGCTGAAAGGGCGGAAGGAGATGGTAAGAAAATGATGAAGGGGAGGGGGAAGAATCAAGCGTGGTTAAGTCAGTGAAGGTTGATGACAAGAAAAGGGGCCGAGGTGGGTGCAACTATAAGTCCTACAAAGGTTGTGACCCGCCGAAGCTGACTGGCTTGGGAGACGCAATCGCTACTCTCCAATGGATAACTACTATGGAAAAGGTCATCCGCATTAGCGAGTGCCATCCCGACCAAGCTGTGGGTTTTGCCACCCAATCATTTCTTGATGAAACCATGTACTTGTGGGAAACTGTTGAACTGAGGAAGACTCGAGAGGATATCAAAGCTATGCGGTGGGATGATCTGAAGGAGTTGGTGATGAAGAGGTTTTGTGCTGATGCAGAGGTTGAGGAAATGAAGTTCTTGAACCTAAAGCCGGGTGAGATGACACACCGCGAATACACCACTGAATTCAACCGTCTGTCTAGGTTGGTGCCTGACATGGTGAACACTGAAGCCAAGCGGATCAAGTGTTACCTTAGGGGACAACCGCAGAAGGTTCGCGTCTTGGTCAAGGCTGGTAGACCGGGTACTTTTGATTCTGCTGTAGGACTCGCAGAAATGGTTTATGACGACTTGTCGGCAGATGAAGTGATGGTGGAAGAGAAGAAGGATAAGAAATGGGTCGCTCCTGTCAAGCGCCTAGGTACACAATTATGGAACCCTAAGGACAAGAAGCAAAAGGTGTGGGGAAGAAAGACATGCAAGACATGTGGAAAGGTACATGGTGGCGAGTGCAAGTGGGGTACTGGTTCGGACATGTGCCACAAATGTGGAAAGGCTCATGGTGGAGAGTGCAGGATGGGGACAAATGCATGCTATAAGTGTGGGAAGATGGGTCATTATGCTAATGAATGCAATGCAAAACCAGCATGTTATAAGTGCGGTAAGACAGGCCATATGGCAAGGGAGTGCACTGATGGTGAGGCTGGAGGTAGTGGGAAGAGAGATGCTGATCAAGCAAGGCCGAGTACTAGAGCCTACATGCTGACCCAGGAACAAACTAAATAGATTCCTAATGTTGTGACCTGTATGTTCTTAGTAAATGGTAATTCTGCTTCAGTATTATTTGATTCGGGTGCGAATAGAAGTTTTGTAGCTACGGCGTTTAGTAAACTAGCTAAAATGAAATGTTGCCGAGTATCTGAAACCTTCATAGTAGAAACCACTAGTGACACCTCGGTGCGAATAATGAAAATGGTTAAGGATTGTAGGATAGAGTTAGAGGGACATGACTTCCCTGTTACTTTGTATGTTATGACCTTAGGAGGGTTCGATGTAGTCTTGGGAATGGATTGGTTATCTGAATACGAAGCTCAGATAGTATGTAAGAGTAGAATAATAAAGCTAAAGTCTTTAGATGGTAGTGCGGTGACGGTTTATGGTGATAAAGAAAGTTCAGGGTTTAACGTCATTTCAATGATGAAAGCCGAAGGTTTGTTAAGGCGAGGGTGCGGTGCCTACCTGACATATGTTGTCAACACTTGGCCGAGACGAAAGAAATGAAAGAAGTTCCTATCGTGCGCGACTACCCAGAAGTATTCCCTGGGGATCTTCCGTGGTTGCCACCGGAGCGTGAGATAGAATTCCAGATAGACTTAGTACCAGGAGCCCAGCCCGTTGAGAAAGCGCCTTACCGTCTAGCGCCGTCCGAGATGAAAAAATTGATGTCTCAACTGCAAGAACTCCTCGACAAAGGTTTCATAAGGCCAAGTATTTCCCCTTGGGGCGCGCCAGTGTTGTTCGTGAAGAAAAAGGATGGAAGTATGAGAATGTGTATAGACTATCGCGAGTTGAATAAGCTTACGGTAAAGAATAGATATCCTTTGCCCAGGATTGATGATATGTTTGACCAACTGCAAGGTTCAAGTTGGTTCTCACGAATAGATCTCAAATCAGGCTATCATCAGCTGAAGGTGAAAGAGGCAGACATCCCTAAGACAGCGTTCCTAATGCGGAATGGACACTACGAGTTTCTCGTGATGTCATTCGGTCTAACAAATGCTCCTGCAGCATTTATGGATATGATGAATAGGGTGTGTCGGCCGATGTTGGATAAGTCAGTTATCTTCTTCATCAATGATATACTAATATATTCAAAGAGCTAATCTGATCATGCCGAGCATCTGAGAGAAGTATTGGAGACTCTGAAGAAAGAGAAGTTGTATGCTAAGTTTTCGAAGTGCGCATTTTAGTTGCGAGAAGTGCAATTACTAGGTCACGTGATCAATCCTGAAGGGATTACCGTGGACCCAGCTATGATTGAAGCTATAACGAATTGGAAGATTCCACAGAATCTGACTGATATACGAAGCTTCTTAGGGTTAGCTGGCTACTATAGGAGATTCATCGAAGGGTTCTCCAAGATAGCCGCACCGTTAACTGGTATGACCTGAAAGTCAATAGTATTCAGTTGGGGTAAGTTTTAAGAAGAATCTTTTCAGGAGTTAAAGAAGAGACTCACGCAAGCTCCAATCCTTGCTTTACCCGATGGTGACGAGGATTTGGTTGTTTGTACTGATGCTTCGCATCGTGGGTTAGGTTGCGTGTTGATGCAACAAGGAAAGGTGATAGCTTATGCGTCTAGACAGTTGAAAGTCCATGAGTGTACTTATTCGACGCATGATTTGGAGCTAGCAGCAGTAGTGCATGCTCTCAAGATATGGAGACACTATCTGTATGGTACTAAGTGTACCATTTACACAGATCATAAGAGTTTAAAGTACTTCTTCGAACATAAGGAATTGAACATGAGGCAGAGAAGATGGCTAGAATTGATTAGATTATGACTGTGATATTAAGTACTACCCTGGTAAAGCTAACGTGGTCGCTGATGCGCTAAGCCGTAAGAACGAGGAAGTCATTGCAACAGTAAAGTCATATCAGCTAATTATGAACTCAAGCTTATTTGAAGAAATCATCAAGTTGCAGGCAGAAGTGCTGGTAGATGAAGGGCTAGTAAAGAAAGAAAGGATTTTCGGTCAGCAAGACGAGCTGATGGAAAACACGCATGGTGTTAAGACTAGGTTTGACCGTATGTGGATTCCACGCCATGGAGAACTCAGAGGTCGAATCTTAGATGGAGCTCATAAGTCAAGGTATTCGATTCATCCAGGAGCTACGAAGATGTACCAAGATTTGAAAAGAGATTATTGGTGGCCGGGAATGAAGAATGATGTAGTAGATTATGTCAGTAAGTGCTTAACTTGTTTACAAGTTAAAGCCGAACATCAGAAGCCTTATGGAAAAATGCAACTCTTGGAGATACCTGAATGGAAATGGGAACACATCACCATGGATTTCATACCTAAGCTACCTCGTACAGCTAAGCGTCATGATACCATCTGGGTGATTGTGGACCGTTTGACCAAGAGTGCTCACTTTCTGCCTATACGAGAGGCTATCTCGTCAGAAACGTTGGCCAGCTTGTTCATTAAGGAGGTTGTATCCAAGCATGGAGTACCGTTATTGATCGTGTCTGATAGAGATACTCGTTTTACTTCGAGGTTTTGGAAGAAGTTCCATGAAGCCATGGGAACGAGATTGAACATCAGTACGGCGTATCATCCTCAAACAGACGGACAGTCTGAAAGGATGATCCAAACCCTTGAGGATATGCTTCGTGCTTGTGTTTTAGACTTTGGAGGGAGTTGGGATGATCATCTACATCTAGCAGAATTCTCCTACAACAACAGCTACCATTCAAGCATTGGTATGCCACCATTCGAGATGTTATATGGAAGACGTTGTAGATCTCCGGTATTTTGGGGAGATTGGCCAAAAGGAGATGGAAAGTTTGGAAGTTGTTCAAGAAACTTCTTCAAAGTTCGATAAGATTAAGGCAAAAATGAAAGCTGCTCAAGACAGACAGAAGTCGTATGCCGATAAGCGGGGACGACCGATTGAGTTTAACGTTGGTGACAATGTGATGCTCAAGGTCTCGCCTTGGAAAGGAATTATTCGTTTTAGGAAGAGAGGAAAGTTGAGTCCGAGGTACATTGGGCCGTTTAAGATTTTAGATAGTGTGGGTGAAGTAGCTTATAAGCAGGATTTACCCGGTGAGTTAGAAGGAATTCATTCAACCTTCCATGTTTCTCATCTAAGGAAGTGTCTAGCTGATGGCACGTCTCACGTGCCATTGATGGACATTGAGGTTGATGAACAGCTAAACTACATTAAGCAACCGATAGAGATTGTTGATCGCAAAGAGAAACAACTTCGTCACAAGGTTATACCCTTGGCGAAAGTGATATGGAAGTATCGGAAAGGATCAGATGCCACTTGGGAAGCTGAGGATGAGATACGCAAGTTTTACCCGAGTTTGTTTCTGTAATAGTTAGGTTTCGAGGACGAAACCTCTTTAAGGAGGGAAGACTTGTAACATCCTACTTTTGGTTTTAATAATAAAATAAAGTTCGTCTATTTTATAGTGGGTCGTTATCGGGTTAGATAAATAGAATATGGGTTGGGCTTGTGTTGCTTAATTGGATATGTGTTATGGAATTGGGTTAGAATGAAATAAGGAAAGACCATGGGCTTAAGCCCATGATCCATAATTATATAAACCTTAAATCACCCATTTAATTCATTTCACACATATTCCATACACCACCAAAACACACACTTAAGCTCTCTCTCTAGTTCTCTCCTTATCTTAGCCGAAATCAAGAAGGAAACTGAGCACCGACCCGAGGTAATAATAGTTTGATGTTGTATGAGCTTAAGCCCGTTAGATTTAGTCACAAAACGACGAGCCGACACCGTTACATCTTTAAAGTCACAAGATTCGGGTGGAATCGGGTATAAACCGAACCTAATATGAGCTTAGGGGACACCCTAGCTCAGATCTGGGTCGAACGGGACGAAAAACGATGAAAAACGGTGAAAAATACGTTTTTCCGGTGAGTTGCAGTTTTCCGGCAACAGCGGCGCCGGAAAAACATGTACGAGGTTGTCAGGGAATCTTCTGACAAATCTGACCTAACCCTAATTCGTATGGAAAACTAACGAATTAACAAGTAATTCTTTGGCGGAGGTCTAACGAACTAGCTCCAGTTCGTATCCAATTCGTTAAGGGAAAAGATAACGAATTACCTTTGATTCGTTAAAGTCATTTATCATAAGAGATAACGAATTAGATGGAATGATTCGTTACGTTGACTGGTTTGCTATGGATGGATTCGTTAAAAAGACCAGTTCGTCATGAGGTCCAATTCGTTACAAGAATTAATTAGTTAGGGACCAAGTAACGAACTAGAAGTTTAACATAATTACATAACTGTCCCTGGACTTAGAAAAGAATGATTTAATTACAAAGAAGCCCTTGGACTTTTGAATTAGTAAAATTATTTAACGATTCAAATGCTAATGGAACATGTGATTCATCAGTTAATTGAAATAAATATTTTTCCAAGCTCGACCCCAGCCAGGGGCTCTGCCCCTTGGACCCTGCTAGGGGCTGCCGCCCCTAGACCCCGCTGCCAGGGCCGCTGCCCCCGGACCCCCGTTCGTTGAGGGTTATAATTAGACTAGAAACGCGAGATGAGTAGTGATTATTTAATTGATGCATGTAATTATTATACAGTTAGCCGTGCCCAACTGAAGAAAGGAATAACAATTAACGGTGAACGTAACCGACTTCAGGTGAGTTTCTAGCCCCACTTCCTTATTATGTTTTCGGGGCTGTGTGTATACTCGATGTGATAGTTAATACACTTACCTTAAGTGGTAAGTGTATGCCTTATATGAATTATGTAAGATGATTGCTTTACAGTGCATGAACGATCTTCGGATATGGCATGTACCGTCAGGTGGTAGCCAAAGATATGAATGATATATATGGTGTATGATTGATGTTGAATGAAGTATGTATGATGTATGAGTTATATATGGATGGTATGTAAATAGTACATGAACGATCTTCGGATATTGCATTTACTGCAAGGTAAAGGTTTGATGATAAATTATTATATATGAAGAATGAATGATGTATGTATGTTTGAAACATACAAATATGTATATAGAAAGGTATGGTATGAAGGTATGGAAAAAGGGTGACAGGGCCCTAATAATATCCGAGGATGGAGGGTAACCGGACCCTAATAATATCCGAGGATGCAGGGTACCGGACCCTTATAATATCCAAGGATGAAGGGTAACCGGACCCTAATAATATCCAAGGATGAAGGGTGACCGGACCCTAATAATATCCGAGGTATGTAGGGAGAATACTCTTTATAACGTAAGGATAGCCATGAATGTATATGAAAGAATGATAGACAGGTTAAGTATGTAATGCGTACCTTCGGGCACATATATGTGTATGTAAAGT
Organism: Bidens hawaiensis; assembly: GCF_021521415.1. NCBI lineage: Eukaryota > Viridiplantae > Streptophyta > Magnoliopsida > Asterales > Asteraceae > Bidens > Bidens hawaiensis. Next base: position 318,693 of record NW_027493532.1, on the reverse strand, counting down.
AAGTTATGTGATTAACTAGAACTCATTCAGCGTAGCTGACTTTTAGTATGCACACAGGCAAATAGGTTGTGGCAGCTCGCATGATTGAAGACACATGGCATGGAATTGAAGATACTGGCATCTCGGAGAAATGTTGTGATGTTTTAAAGACTATGTTTTGCTTTAAATGACTATGAATGTTTTATAAGTCATGATTTGATGGTTATGTAAAATGTTATGGTTGAAGCGTTATTATTCCGCGAAAGTTTTAATTAACTCTGATATTTAGAACTGCGTTTATGAGTAAATCCAACACTAAAGTAGGGTTATCGGTAATTGGGCCTCACATAAAAGTATTAATTTTTCTTTTAATATTTATGATCTTATTTTTTTGATTTGTTTGTAGCCATTGAGAGATGATCAGGTTAGAAGCTACTTTAGTTTACAGCCAGGACAGTATGATGAAATCATTGCTGAGTCTGTTGATGGATTTAAATGGAATATGTACATTCAGTGCGTCAAGCTGACTATTCCGAGATTTGGTTTTACTGGTATGTGGGAAGAGATCTCCAAGCATTGTAAGCTTGTCGTTAATGATTATTTGGTGTTTCAACGTCTTCAAGGTACGTGGACGTTCAGAATGTATGTTTTTGATAGCCGTGGTATCGAACGTGTAAATTTTAATGATGATTTGGTTTACACCGGTCCAAATCTCCATCACGAACTCGGTTATGTTCCAATGGTTATTGAGATTGAAAGTGATGACCAATCTGACTAAGACAATATGCTTGAAGGTATTTTTATCAATTTTTGATATCTTCTATATTTTTGTACACTTTATATTATTAATTACTTTATAAGTTATATGATGTGTATTTGTAGCACTTGATGTTGGTATGGAAGATGTTGATGAGCCGGTTTTGGATATTATTGTTCCTCATGTTCAAGAAGACAACATTTTGGAAGTGATAGTATGAGATAGGCTGGTAAGTAAACTCATTTTATACAAGTCTTTTAATTTCATATGTTTGATGTTCAAACAAATAACTTTATAATTCTAATTTTATTTATAGCGTTTGCCGGTTGAGTTTGCACGGAACAATAACTTGGATATGGAAACCGATTTAGTTTTAATCGACCCAAATGGTGTTGATGTCTCCACTGAGATTGCTATTGAACTGAATGGCTATAATGAGAGGTATAGGGTTAGACATTGGACAAATTTTGTTCGGTCTAATGGGCTTCAGATTGGAACATTGGCTGTTTTCGAGTACAACGAGGCTACTCATTCGTTGATACTCACTAATGTTCTTGGTTGATGTTGAAGTTTATCATAAACTGTTTTTTTATGCATTAGGGTTTAAACAATACAATTATGCTAACAGGTTCTATATATATTCTGTTAGCTTTGGTTATGTAAATTATCCTAATTATTTTGTTAGCTTAACTATGTATGCTTTGTACTACTAATTATGACTTTATGTTATGGTTTTTGTTTTATAAGTTTAAGAAAATTGTCATTAGTTGTATTGTATTTATCTTTTATAAGTATATATATTTATATATATAATAATTACTACCTATAATATTTATTGTCATCCGTTCATTAGGAAATAAATATATATTATCTAAACTTGAATGCAATATAATATTTATTCTATACAATAATTCCTATATAATATCTATGCCATAAATTATTTTTTTAAAAAACCTTATATATTATTTTATATGAATACTTATATGTTAATTGTTTTTAAAAAGTCATAATTAAATTAAGAATAATATTGAAAAAGATTATCATATATTAATTGCATAAATCTATTCTATTTTACTCATCATATTTCTAAATTATTATCACCATATTTTCTCTAAAAATAAACCAATCCTAATATAATGCCAATTATTGTTTCCATTTAAAAAGTATAATTTCCATTATTTATTTATATATACAGATATAAATTCACATTCTTTGTCACTTATATTCTTTTTCATTATTGTCATACGTTTGTTCCTTATGAAGTGTTTACACAAGAAGCTTAATATTGATTTTGTAAGTGTTTACGATGTTTTTAGTTTTTAGTTTTTTTTTGTTGGTAGGATGCTAATCATGTCACTTGTTTACGTTTGACACAAACCAAAAATTGTTTATATTCAAACAATAATTTCCGGATACAATTTTGGTTAATAAATACCAATTTTAAAGTTAGGTTTTTTTAATTACATTTTTATTTATATATTTAGCCGACTGTGATGTTTATTAAAATCCAAATATATAAATAAAGAAAATTGATTCTTAAGAAAGCTGTTGTTAAATATTTTGTTTTTCGAATTTTTGTGTAAGAATTAAAGGTAATATTATTTGTTTCCGGTATTCCTCATTTACATCGTTTTTCATTTTGAGTTATATTACCTAATGGTGTTTTGAAGGTTTAATCTAAAAGACTTTATTTTTTCTATCATATGGTTCAATAAAGTAGGCTTAACTCAAGTTTTAGGGATATTATCTATTTTTTTTAAAGATGTCTACATCCAAAAAGAAAAGTAAAAATGAAGGATCTTCATCTTCTCAGAATAACCTAAGTAACAGTGGTATGTATAGTAATTTTATATGTTTTTACCCAATTAATGATATTTCAATGGTTTGAATTTGTTTAACGGTGAAATATTGTTATTATTTTAAATTTTCATTTTTTTCAATGTAGCCCAAAGTCAACGTTTACCATTGTCTACCATATCCAATAATACAAATTTCATCGTTTATCAATCATTACCAATTGTCACTCTAGCATATCAAGCAATGTAATTTTTAGTAAATCATGAATTTAAATTTGAAATCACTTTTTAAAATAAATTAATATTTCATATTATATAATTTAGGTGGTTGTAATTTACCGGTTATTAGTTATGAAGATAATATCCTGCGTTTATCTAATAATACAAATTCTTATCCGCATTCAACGTATTCCTCCTTTAATCCTTTTGTCCCTGGTACGTTAATAAAATTATCGTTATCATCTATATTATTGATTAGTTTTATGTTTATTAATTTTTTGTTTTATATTTAAAACGATACAGTTAATCGGATCTTCGACACCTTGCAAAATTTTTCATCATCAACACAAGTATCAGGTTTACAATGTTATAAGGAGAACATGTCTCCATCAACAATTTCGAATGTCTACTCTTCGAATGTAGTAAACAACGGTTAGTATTCACGAATTGTTTTAAATTTAAATATACTCAGTTACGATTTGTAGTACTTTTTACAACCTTTATTTAGGTTTAAATAATGATACTTGTGACCTTTGTAATTTCAAGACACTCAAATATGTACACCATTTTTGAACTACGTTGTGTCCAAAAGGAAAGAAAGACGATCAATTTTAGATGCAAAAAGAACTTCCTCCGTTGACGGGAACAAAAATGCTCTACAAAATAGGTCTTCAGGTATATTGCATTTTCCTTATAAGTATTATTTTCTTTTTTTTTGAATTTATTTTAAACAAATGAAAAGCATATGGTGGAAACCAATTCGCAAGTATGTAAATTGTATTAAAATTATAACTTGATATTATAAAAATTATTTACAAATGAAAATTAACAAATCAATTGTCTATTTCAGGTGCTTCTAATATACCTGTTAATGGTTTAAGCAAAAATCCAAATTTTCCGAATACAACATATAAATCATTTAATCCTTGTATCCCTGGTATGTTATTAAATTGTTTTTCACTATTTATTGTCATCATCAATTTGTGTTTCTTATTTTTATGATTAATATGTTAAACGATACAGTTAATATAAATTTGGACAAATTGAAAAATATCCACTCATCCACACAATTTACGCGTTTACCATCTAATAACGAGAACCTGTCTCCATCAATAACGCCAAATGTCTACTCTTCGATTGTATTAAACAACGGTTAGTGTTTTAAAATATTTTTAAATAAACATGTTTTATTTAGTCTTTTGTTATGCTTAAATATTGATATTATTACCTTTGTAATTTCAAGACTCTAAGACATGTACACCATTTGTGAACTCTGATGCGTCCAAAAGGAAAGAAAGACAATCAAATTTAGATTCCAAAAGAACTGCTTTTGTTGAAAGAAACAAAGCTGGTCTCCGAAATACATCTTCAGGTAATTTGTTTTTCAAATTGAACTATTATTATCCTTTTTTATGTATGTTTTTTGAATGAAACAAAAAATAATTTTTCAATCTTACGTTTCCTAATTTGTTAAGTTAAACATGTTACAATTTAACATAAAAATAATTTGAATATAATTTACAATTTGAATAACTTTCTTTTTAATAACTTTATTTTTTTAATTTTGTTGACAACCTTTATAATAACTTTCGTTTTTTAATTTTGAATAGGTCGTATAAATAAATATAATGTTCAAGAAGGATCAAACGCGTCTTGTGTTGTTGATGACATTCCGAAGTCGTCTACAACCTCTCGTAGAAGGTCAAGAAAAAGAACTCCTATAGTACCTATACCTATGGCTGATTTAAATGAACATGCTACAACTATTCATTATCATAATGTTGTAGATGTTTATAAAGGAATATCATCTGGTATGATATATATTTCATAATTTACTTGAAATCATTTATTATGTATTTAGGTATACTAAGTAACTCCAAATGCTGATGTTAAAATCATACTAGAATATCTTGATCATGGAAATCAATCCGTTATGTGTCCAAGTTGCAATGCTTTGTTGCGGAAACCCGAAGTAAACGGACCAAGTAATGCTAATGAAAAAGGAGCTTTTTCACTTTGTTGTTATAATGGCAAAGTCGAACTTCCCAATGTTAGACAACCAGATAATACTTATCTTGACTTATTTCGTGGTGAGAGTGCCATGAGTAAGTATTTCTTGAAAAACATTAGACGTTTCAATTCGATGTTTTCGTTTACGTTTATGGGAGGAAATATTGATCATTCCATAAACAGAGGCAATGCGCCATACACGTTTCGACTTAGCGGTGAAAACTATCATTGCTTGAAAAGTCTTTTACCATTAGAAGGTTGTAAACCACAGTTTTCTTAACTTTACATTTACGACACTGAAAACGAGGTTTCTAACCGTCGGGGTGTTTTTGGGTAAATACTTTTAACGATATTCGTCCACTTTTGTTATGTTATTAGTTTTTAGTTATATTTTATTATTTATAATCTTAGAAATGTTTTTTTTTTGTGGGCAGTGATAATAATTCAATGGACGATGAGCTAGAGATGTATATTATTAATTATTTGAAGATGATGTTAGATTCAAATAATCATTTGGTCCAAGCTTATCGGATGGTAAGAGATTGTTTTGAAGAAAACCCACAACTCGATTTGAAGTTGCTTATTATTGGAATAAGACAGCATGATGCGAGACAATATAACTTACATCCAGTTCTGAAGTTGCCGCTTTAATCTTCGGTGATATTGGTCACCCTGTCGACAACCGAGATATAATTGTTACCAAGCAATCTGGTTCGTTAAAACATATTAGTGAACTTCATCAATCGTATACACCTCTTTAATACCTGTTGTTTCATCCTTTTGGTGAGGATGGTTATCAGGTTAATATACTTCATAAGAATTTTTCCTCTTCATCAACCGCAGGACGAAAGAAGGTTACAATGCGTGAATTTTTTGCTTATCATATTCAAGATAGGCCAAATAAGTTTTCAACCCTGTTATATGTTAGGCGTTTGTTTCAGCAAATTTTAGTTGACAAATATACGATGATTGAGGCTCAAAGATTACATTTTATACGCGGTAAACAACATGAACTTCGATGTGATACTTACCAGAGTTTACGAGGTATGCAATCTGTTGGGAATACTGATGTGTCAACCGCCGGTCAACGTGTTATTCTACCATCCTCATTTAATGGCGGAGCAAGATATATGATGCAAAATTATCTAGACGCTATGTGTCTCTGTAGATGGTTTGGGTATCCCGATTTTTTCATAACCATAACATGTAATCCCAATTGGCCAGAAGTTAAAAGATTTCTTAAGAATACAACATTAAAGTCGGAGGATAGACCTGATATTTTATGTCGGCTTTTTAAGGTCAAACTTGATGCAATGATTAAATTGGTGAAGGATAAGACTTTGTTTGGAAAGGTTCAAGCAGGTAATTTTATTTAATTTGATGAGTATAAAATTATAAACATGACCTACTTGAATATTTTACTTTCTATAGAGTTAAAAATCAATTTAAACAAACAGATTATTTGTTTAACTAATAAAAGTTGATTAATTTTTACTTTTATTATGTATGTTGCAGTTGTTTACACGATAGAGTTTCAAAAAAGGGGGCTACCGCATGCTCATATTTGCATATTTATGCATCCACGTAGCAAGATTCATAATCCACAAGATGTAGACAAATTTATTTCTACTGAGATTACAAACAAAGACACTGATCCAGACCTATACAAGCTTGTATCTGATCATATGATTCACGGTCCGTGTGGTGATGCTAATCCGAAGTGTACCTGCATGGTAAACAAAAAAAAAATGCTCCAAAGGTTTTCCTAAAATGTTTAATGATGAGACAGCTGTTGATTCACAAAGTTTTCCGACATACAAAAGAAGAGATAACGGGCAATATGTTGTTAAGTCAGATATAATGATGGATAACAGAATTGTAATTCCATACAACAAGACTTTATTAAAACAATTTCAAGCACATATTAATGTTGAGTGGTGTAATCAAGATAGATCGATAAAGTATTTGTTCAAATACATTAATAAGGGTCCAGACCGAGCAACAATTTCTCTTGTACAAAATAACAATGCTGATAACCCAGATCCTAATTTAGATGAAACTGTAACATCCTACTTTTGGTTATAACAATAAAATAAAGTTCGTCTATTTTATAGTGGGTCGTTATCGGGTTAGTGTTAGTGCACGGAAATTTGACACTGTGGATATGTTATCTTGGCATATAATATGGATCAATTATCCTTAGAATATGTTGCAGATCCTGTCAAGATCAATGATCCTCAGTACTTATTATTTATTAACGATTTTCCTTTGTTATCTTGATATTTATGGCAGGTATTGATGTGTGTATAATGATGCTCTCACACTAAGCTATAAATTTATTAAACGAAATCCCTAAAGAAGCCACACAAAACCGGCAAGTGTACCGATCACTAATAGTATAGCACTATGGAAGTCCGAGTATCGAACACAAGGACACTTGAAAACGTATATGATACTTAACCCTAACCAAGACTCACCTAATAATATTTAAATGATTTTTAATATAATTAACTACTTAACCTAACTTACTTTAACTAAATTAATTAACTAAGCTTAACTTAATTAAATGAAACTCTTGACGAAACTTGGAAACTTTACTGCAATCGGAGAAAACGTCTACCTAGGTAAGAATCATATTGAAGGTATAATAAGGTAATGGATTGAAGACTCTCACGACACCGGTTCCTAAGGATGACTCAACTAAGGTTCGCTCAAGAAGGTCAGATCACCTTTCGGTCTCACTAACAAACTCTAACTTATCTTAGTTGATTTTAAGAACAAACCGGGAAACGAATTGTTAAAGTGCTCTAATGTCGACTCTCCTCTCGGTCTCACCGACACACTACCCTAATGGAGACGAATACTACGCAACCAAGGTTAGAGGAACAATTTAGTTTAACTTAAACTAGACCAACTAATCGCTCAAAAACCCAAACCCGACAAGAACCGAACCCGCTCTCGCGTGGTCCTAATCCTAACAAGTAAAAGCTATGAGACGACCTTACTTCCTATCACCTCTCGGTCTCTAATAAGGTGTTCACCCGCTGATTATATTCAATTAATACACTCACTTAAACCTTACGGTTGATCACCCCGCAAACAATCTCTAGACACAAAGTAAAGAGTTCAAACAAGCTAAAATCAATCAAAACCTATTCAATTAATCAAAGCAAGAGGTATATTAGTATAACTAATAAATTCACAGCCACTAAACACAACCTAATTCAATGTTAAACCAAACTTTTCATTAACAATTCAAGCCATGATGATCAAAAATCCATAAAACTCATTAAAACCTAACAATATTCATCTAACCTAGGTAGAACTAATAAGTTTAGCCAATCATAATCAATGAACAATAGATGAAATAGATATAAATGATAAACATGTTCATATAAATCTGATTACAAAAGGTTTGAATGCTTAAAAACCAAAAACGAACTCACAAACGTTAAAATAGTCAAAACCGACAACCGAAGGATAAAAGATGGAACCGTAAGCTTGTCCTCCTTGGTTTCTCCTCTAGAGCAGGTGTGGGATGGCTGAAAACTTGAATAATTTCGTTCATAGGGTTTTAGGGTGTAACATCCCGAAATTTCAAAGTGATATTAATTATATTACTTACTAATAGAGGGAAAGTTTACTCGGGTTGTCAGGAAACAAATAATAGAGTAGGAGTTGGTATGAGTCGGGCTAGTGTTGGATTAATGGAGACGGGTTAAATGAGAATGGGCCTTAGGTCCATGGGATTTCAGGGATATAAATATCCCCTAAACCCAAAAATATCTTCATTTCCTTACTTTCTACACACACACTCCAAAAACACACACACCATCTACACCGCCGCCGGGCCGAGGAGATGAACGGGCAGATCCGAGAGAGAGAGAGAGCGATTAGTTGTGTTAACAAGTTAAACGAGATCCAAACAAGATCAAAAAGGTATGATTCTTGATCTTTGAAGTTTAAAGATCCAAGCTTTTTAGTGTATAAATGACCGAAAATGGTCGGGAAGCGTAGTGGGTGATATTGAACCATAGCAAGGGTGTTAAAATCGCTCAAAATGCTGGACAAAAACTGAACAGCGGCTGATCTGGGCAACTTCGCCTGCAACTGGGCAACTTCGCCTTCAAAGCGATGAACTTCGCCTGCAAGCTAAGTTCGCCTGATGGCAACTTCGCTGTAAAGTTAAGTTCGCCTAACTGGTAACTTCGCCTGAGGCCAAGTTCGCCTGATGACAACTTCGCCTGAAGCTAAATTCGCCTGATGACAACTTCGCCTAAAGCTAAGTTCGCCTGATGACAACTTCGCCTAAAGCTAAGTTCTCCTGATGACAACTTCGCCTAAAGCAGAGTTCGATTAGGAAATAAATTAAAAGCGATAAGTAAAAGTAAGCTAATACTAGGCCACTAGATTAGATCAGGCGAGTATTGATACGTGTAACTTGTACAGTCAGCCGAGCTCAGTTAAAGAAGGGATTTACAGCTATCAGAAGAAAGAAGCAGAGTTCAGGTGAGTTTCTAGCCCCATTCCTTGTTATGTTTTCGGGGCTGTGTGCATACTCGATGTGTTGTTAATACATTTATCCTAAGTGATAAGTGTATGTCATATGTGATATGTGTGATAGATATGAATGATTGTTTGTCGGTACGCGAACGATCTTCGGATATTGCGCGTACTGTCAGGTTAAAAATAAAGGTACGAATATTATATATCGTAGATGTATGAATATTTCAAATGAATACTTGTCGGGGCGTGAACGATCTTCGGATATTGCACGTAACGACAAGGGGTATGGTTGTTAAATGAATGAGGTAAAGAATGCCTAGAGTGTTCTTATGTTATAATGTAAGTATGTGTATTTAGGTACACGAATGGCATGTGAGTTCTACGTTCGACATAGTAAGTTAGGATGGCAAATCCCTCTAGCTTCTGTCGGACATAGACTCGGCTGGTGATGGCGTAGTTAAGGACTGCGAGCCTTATACGTGAAGTAGATGATATATGTAAACGTAGATAAGGACTGCGAACCTTATACGTAATGTAGATAGGTGTCAGCATAGGAAAGGACTGTGAACCTTATACGTGCTGATTTTGTAGCATAGGGGAGGACTGCGAACCTCGTACGTGCTATGAATTAGGTTGCAACATAGGGAAGGACTGCGAACCTTGTACGTGTTGTGGATGTATTTCAGCATAGGAAAGGACTGTTAACCTTATACGTGCTGATTTTGTAGCATAGGGGAGGACTGCGAACCTCGTACGTGCTATGAATTAGGTTGCAACATAGGGAAGGACTGCGAACCTTGTACGTGTTGTGGATGTATTTCAGCGTAGGAAAGGACTGTGAACCTTATACGTGCTGATTTTGTAGCATAGGGGAGGACTGCGAACCTCGTACGTGCTATGAATTAGGTTGCAACATAGGGAAGGACTGCGAACCTTGTACGTGTTGTTGATGTATTTCAGCATAGGAAAGGACTGTGAACCTTATACGTGCTGATTTTGTAGCATAGGGGAGGACTGCGAACCTCGTACGTGCTATGAATTAGGTTGCAACATAGGGAAGGACTGCGAACCTTGTACGTGTTGTGGATGTACTATGGTATAGGGAAGGACCGCGATCCTTGTACGTACCATAAATGGTGAACATAGGTAAGGACTGCGAACCTTGTACGTGTTCACGACCTTGAGTACAGGTATAGACGGTGAACTATGAACGTACTCTCGGTAGACTGAGGTTAGTGATTGTAGATATGTATGTATGTATGGTAGCAAGTATGTATGTAGAACAGAAGGGTAACTAGTGAAGTATGGATATGTATCTACGGATATGTATGTATGTGTATGTATTGTATGGCGTTCGATTAACTAGAACTCACTCAGCGTAGCTGACTTTTAGTATGCACGCAGGTGAGCTGATTATAGAGTTAGCATGAGGATGACACACGGCATGGATTGAACGGCTGGCATCTGAAGAAAGAAGTAAAGATGTTTTAAATATAAAGTTTTGTGTTATGGTATCAAAGAAAAGATTTAATGTTTTGTAACAAATGATTGATGTTTTATATTCCGCGAAAAGTTTTAATAAACTCTGATTTGGAGAACTGTGTTTATGAGTAAATCCGACGCTAAATTAGGGCCACCGGGTTCGGGGCCTTGCATAGGGTTTATATATATGTTTAAACATCTCCTTCCTAATATAAAATAGGTTAAAACAAGCCCACTAGGCCCACTAGAAGACAAAATAGACGTGGTAGCTGATTCTTGAACATTCTTGGCAGCCTTGGGACATGTTGGAATCTAACACATGCTTATTGAATGGTATGACCTGGTCGCGTAGCTCGAACATGACATTTTCTGACGTTTTTTGACTTTCAGCTCGTTTATCTTCGTTTTTGCGTATCGGATTCATCCGAGCTCCGTTTTAGCTGATTCTTTTTCCATCTGGCTCGTTTTCTTGCTCTCTTCAACTTGGGACCTATCACATACACAAACATGTAATTTAATGCAAGAATAACAAAATAATCGTTAACGTTTAAGCACAAAATAACATAAAAACTATTAGGAAAACATGTGTGTTTTACACCACATCAAAAATCCCCACACTTAAACCTTTTTCATCCCTAAAAAAGAAATCTACACAGGATCATAACCAAGTGAAAAACAACAAACTCCCAGATTATTAATCATTATCAAAGCATAAGAAATAGCTCGACATATTGACCGCGATTGCCGATATTGTTGTCCACTTAAACCCAGCCACCAGCTAATCAAGCTCCCTTTTGCATTAAATGTTTTAAGTCCAAAAATTAAGGCTACACCTACCCCATCTCAGGCATAGAGAGCTAGAAAAACTAGAGTCGAAGCAAACTGGCTCGACAAATCACTATAAGCCAAGGACTCGTTGATGGTACTAATTAGATGCACTCGGTGAAATTTTTGATGGATGAATGGTCATGTGGAGGTCGTACGAGCTATTCCTAAATATTATTGGACTTTGTCCTATATATTCCCTAAAAAAATATTTATTGACTAAAAACCTTCGAGCCCCAATAGTGTATCCTCAGAGTCACTATCCCCTTGGTAACACGTAAACTCTAAGTCGTCTAGTATGTGCAACTTTGGCCTCTTTTACTAACTTTAAATAATGCTCATTTGGCATTTTACATTACATAACTTTCTTCACTAGCATTTTGCTTTTCTTGAACAACTTTTGAGAATACACAAACATAACTTTCAATACATACTTTTCTTTTTCTTTCTTTCTTTTTTTTTTCCTTTTTTTCTCTTATTTTTCAATCTTTTATATCACCCTAAAATATATAACTATTTCTAAGCTCGTAGAAAGATGGACTTGTGGTGTGTGCTAGTTTGAGTGCATCTAAATATAACCATCTCAAAGTTTTCAGATTATGGTAATCCTCCCTAAGAATCGAAATTCGGTTTCACCGTTTTTCAAATTATTATATATATAAAAACTGCTAAAGAGGACTATCAAAGCTAGTTGGGCCTACCGACACATCCCAAATCAGATATGAAAACCATGTCTTCTTTTATTATTATATTATATTTTTCAAAAGTTCCGAGAGTTCGTTAACACAATGGTAATAATATCATTTCCTACTTAACGTAGAAGAAAAACAATTTTCAAGGGACATTTTTCTTTAAAACTTTTTTTTTAAAATATTAACTCTCAAGATTTTCAATATTCTTTTATTTTTCTTAAAATGAAAACGTCAGTTCCCCATCCCTTCACTTAAATTTCACATTGTCCTCAATGTGAGACAAGGAAAAGACAAAACTAAACATAAAGAAAAATAAAGTGGAACAGACTCCCCTGGTATATGTGATCATGCAAGTGTGCGGTGAATCATGTTCCTCGCCCTCCTATTTGAAGGCAAGCTTAAAACTCCAGTGCTCTCTATCAAGCTATCACTAACGAACGAAAGCGACAATCCTTAAGCATATTGCATCCCCACACTTGTTTAAAACTCCAGCTCATCAACCGTCATCAACCAACCAAGGAATAACCTACAAGTAAGAGAAGAAACACCTGCCAAAACTCGGAAATAAAAATAAAAATGAAAATAAAATAATAAGGAAACATATTACCGGGTTGCCTCCCGGGAAGCGCTAAGTTTATTGAATAGTCTTCAGCCGGACTCGCTCCCGAAACCTCAATCAGGAGGCTTCTCCTTTATCCTCTTCCCATCGATGCTCCTCAACACTCTCCTTTTACAATTGGTCGGGAAGAAACCAATTGCACAACTCTCATGGGCCCGATCATATGAATTAAACTCGACCCACCAACTCTTGAATTCCCCCAAAAATGGTTGAATGAACTGAAATGGGGATGTCAATCTCTTCATCACACTACGATTTCTTCGCCCAGAAATCCTCCTAATTCTTTTAGCCAAATTTTTAAACCTTAACACGTCCCGAATGGAGATTGAGTATGGTTCGTGTTTTGGTTTTTCACAATCGAGGTGAAGTGTCGGAAGGACCAAATCACTAACTACTTCATGGCTCTCCTTACAAAGCTCCTTCTCGATCCCCACACTTGGCTCTTTATATATTAAATCTTCAAGCAGCTTTAGATCACCAAGTGGGTCAAACTCACCTTCATCCGTAGTGGCACAGTCCATCAACTCTTTACCAAACTCATCCTTAAATTCTTCATCCCAAGAGGGAACATACTCCTCTACTCTCTGCTCCTCCATTCCGGTATATTCAATCACTAATTACACGTACTAAGCAACTCTTAACAAAATAAGCCGTACATCATACACATATAGATATCGACAACTTCGCCTAACAGGCTAGGCGAAGTTGTTGATAACTTCGCTTGTCCACAAGTTCGCTTATATTAGGCTAACTTGTGAGACAAGTTAATTAAAACATCAATACAAATCAAACTAACACGATTACAGACACTAGATACTGAACTACTGACATCATGCACCAACAGACTCCCCCTTGGCAGTAGCTTCATATCTCATCTTCAATCACGTGTCTTGTAATCCCAAAAATCGAGTCACCCGTCTTCAAGCATGTACGCCTTCTCTGACACAAACCGTAACTACTCGCTGATATTTCTTGGCTTCTTCTTTCTAAGCAGGAATATAAAATATCTTTTTCTCGTTCAGCATCTACAAATCAGCGTGAGACAAGTTCACCAAGTGCATTGGATCATACACTCTCAGTAACTCTTGTTCATCTTCATCCTCCATGACCGCTTCAGCTGTTTCACTATCAACATACCACCATTTCAAATCCTTTAAGACATCCTTGGGCATTTGTTTCATCGACACTTCTTTTAAACACCGGATCGGCTTATACTTCATTATCATCCAAGGCTTGCCATCAGCTCTCATTCCTCTGTCTTTATCTTCAACGAGCTTTCCTTTCTGCGGTTTTAACAGCTCGAACTTTTTCTCCTTTATGCTTTCTTTCCACACGATCTTTCCAATAATCCTAGCCATGTTATCATCACTCCTGTTTATCAACCCCAACTTGGCTAGATCCTTCACCTCACACTCTGGCAAGGTATTCAATGATCTCAACAATCTCTTGAAGTAATGAACCCCATCATAACGTTTAATGACAAAGAGCCTCAACTGCTCATCATATAACCAGCATATAATCCCCTTTTTCGATTCAGCATACCCTTTGATGTTGTAACTTTTCTTGAACATAGTAGGGACCGCCGGTTTCTTTGTCTTTACGAACCACTGAGCGTAGCCTTCTTTCCATCTTGGCTGCTCTTCCCATTCAGTCTCATCAAATTCCGTATCTTGACCAAAATCTGACTTTTCAACTGCTGGAATTTCATGCTCAATATTATCCTCCACAATCTCTCCCTCTTCGACTTCACTGTCAGTCACAATCTCAGCCCCTATCCTCTCAATCTCTTGAACCGGTAACACATCGTCATCACCTGTAACATCATTATTTAACACCCCCTCATCATCCACTACCACCACATCATCACCCCCTGAACCACCAGTTGCACCAGTAGACTCCCCCTGAGATGTGGAGGTCCCAAGAGCTTGTTCAGTTCTTGGAAACTCACCACCTGTACCTTTAGATGCATTGGGATCATCGTCTCGATCGTTACTCTTCTTCGTCCTCAGCTCATCACCCTTACAGCTCGTCTCCCCCTGAGATGCCAAGAACAGCTTCAAGGCATCAAAAAGTTTACCATGTTCAACCAGGAGGGACGACTGAATCTGATTCGCTGCAACAAGGCATTGAATAGCGTGAGTCTGGATCAGATTTATTCTCGACTGTTCTGCCACGACCCTTTCAAGAGCTGCTATTCTTTCCGAGTCAGATAAGGTTGCATCAAAATCACACCTCATATGTGAAATGTCTTGGGGATCTCATCTGAAAGTTGTCTTCGCTTTTGGTGTTCCGAATAGACATGAAGTTTCAAAATAGTGAAGGATGTTCATTTTAAAAGATGTTAAAGTACATTTATTGAGCCAATCAAAGTGCAGCGTTTGACCGTGTTCAAGACCTAAAATGAGTTCATTTTAGGAGAAACGTTAACAAGAGGGGCAAGGGGGGGGGGGGGAAACCGAAGTGAAAAGTGTTAGATAATCTGGTTATTCAGGAATATATGTGATGAGGGCAAATGTAGATTGATCATGTTTTTACCAGTGCAAATGGAAACTGATGACTTGTTCAGTGGCGAAGGATAGTGAGGGGCGGAGGTGCCCACCTCCCCCCCCGGTTTTTTGCGTAATAGTGCAAATTTACCAGTTTTCGGCCGAAAGTTTTTATACGTAGTGTAAATTTTGTCGTTTTCGACAGAAAATTTGAGCCCGACCCCTCCGTTTTTTGAAATTCTTTATACATTTTGAGTCTGGCCCCCTGGTGTCTTAGTCCAAGCTTCGCCGCTGGACTTGTTGCTGATCGTAAAAGATTGGTATGATATCATGTGCAAATTAATTATAGGAATAATTAAATGTAAAATGTTAATTTGATGATCAAAATGATTGTTGAAAGATTAATCCGTTATCATATTTATATTTACAGTTATGATATAAGCCAAAATTGACCTAAGTGAAACTACAAGATTATTTATGACCATAGTCAATGAAGAAACACTAGATCTAATCTCCTAATGAGTCTTAGATCCGATGAGTCCACAGGGTACGGGTCAAACAATTACAAATAACGATACGAGTCCGATCTCTCCAAGTCCAATGACAGAAGCCTGCGAAATAGACATCGTGAGATCGTTACGAGAAGGACAAGAGGGGGGTCTTCCTGTAACCATCCTCCGGCGTGAGAATAAGTACTATTCCGGTGAAGATAAAGTACTTAGAGTATTTAAAGTAGATAGTTGGGAGTGAATGGATACCTCATGAAGATTGTGAAGGTATTTATAGTCGAAGGATGTGGAAATATTATTGGTCCAACTATCCTATTCTATAAGATACCCTTGTAACCGCCTAGACACGTGTCATCAAACGATAGGTTGGGCTATACGGCCCATGTGCATGGTTGTAACAACCTGGACACGTGTCCTCTTGTAATAGGACGAGATAAACCTGGTCATGTGCATGGTTATAACAACCTGGCCACGTGTCTTTCTCTTATTGGCTGGTGACTCACGTGCTCTCCAAGAAAGGATCTTGGTAAATCTTCTAGAAGGAAGTTGGTTAAATATAGCTGGTGTATGACGTTGCCTTCTGGTCATCTCCGCAGGTAGGAACAGTACCCTGCGGATGACTTCTGAGGGCGTCTATGTCCTCCTGCACATAGTCTCTAAGATGTACTATTGCCCTTCCTTTGTCTTGAGTTATGCGGGTGGTTTATATCTCACGGGTGGCATGTGAGATAATCCTCTCTGATCCGCGGATGATACTTAAGGGTATTTAGGTCTTTATGGTACCCTACCTCTATAAGTCCTTCTAGTCCATTGTTTCTTCCGCGTGGAATCTTTATGCGGATGAAATTTTGGACTTAAGGTATTTTAGGGATTTTTGAATTTTTGAAGGTTAGTGGAAGACATTTCTTTTGTTTAGTGTGGATAACCATGAAAAAGGGAGATTTGACAGCTTGCAGGCGCGTGAACAGGTGACATGACGTTTATGCCGACTGTCATTGTACCCGACTGTTCGCTTTTTCGCCTTTTTCTAATTTCCCGCGTGACGTGGCGTTCTTTTACTGGTTCGTTCTTTTCTCTTTACACTGTCAACCTCCCATCGCATTTATTGCGATGGGTATAAATAAGGGAGTTTAGCATTATTTGGGGGTTTTATCGCCCTTGAATCTTCTTGTTCTCTCTATCTTTTCCCTTCAATCACTGTTCAAAATTGCTCGTTGTTCGTCATTTCTTGCCGAGGTTATGGTCGGTGATAAAAAATTGTCGTCGTCGCCAAATATGGATACCGTGGAGGTTAGTTGGAAAAGGTCGGATTACGAGAAGATTGTCAATGCCTACAGGATTCCGGCAGAATGGGGGCTGGAGTTCCCTGCTTCAGGATCTGTTGCCAGTAAACCCCCTACTGGCAAGATGGCAGTCTATGCCGATTACTTTTCTTATGGGAATCTTCGGTTTCCAATAAACAAGTTTCTCATGAATATACTTAGCGCCTACGGGATTCATCTTTCCCAGGTGCACCAATTCGGAATCATGCAGATTCGACATTTCGAATTCGTATGCAGAGAGAATGGGATGGTTCCTCGCATTGATCGGTTTCCGGTCTTTTAACGGGTGAGCAATCGTGGCGGTTGGTTCAACTTTTCTTCTCTTCCCAAGAGGGTCATTGGAACCGAGCATTCCCACAGTGCGCATGAGTGGAGAACAAAATTCTTCTAGATTTCCGAGGATGTTGTACCCACCACCATGGTTCGTCGACCGGCCAATGAGACAATACCGGATGTCGTTACGGCTACACATGAGGGCCAGGAATGGTTTCGAGTGTTAATGAAGACGCCTAAACCCATGCATGCCGGAGGCACTGGTGTGGGCGGGTATGAACCGTTTGTGGCCATATCCTGAGTTAGAGCCTTTTTTCCAAAATTTGGATGAGAGTAGGTCTTTTAAAATCTTTATAAACTTTGATAATTGCATTAAATAATGTTTGTCTAATCATTGTTATGCACGTTTTCAGGTGAATGGTCCATGTTGAATGCCCTTATAGACGATATGGATTGTCCCCTAAAAGCGCATCCGCGATGCGAAGGACTTACCCATCTTGGAAAGGACCCGAGACCGTTTTCTCTTCCCCTCTAAGGTGTGCGCAGAACCAATAGCCTCAGAGGATATTTTTCAAATAGGTGCGTACATTCTTAACCCTCATCCTTTAAATGTCATTACTTCTGATGGGGTGATTGTACTCTTGACTTCGAGTAACGAGTCATCACCCTAGGAAGAATATGATTAAGACGCTGCTTTTGAGATTTCATCTATGACGCGTGTACTGGTAGAGTTGGAGCGGAAGAGAAAAAACGGTCCTCCAAGGCAGGTGACGCGGGGGCCAGCCACGTGGATGCTGAGGAGGAACCCGTGAAGAAGAAGCATCGGGTTCATCGCCTGAAGAAACAAAAGACCAGCCTTGCCGATCGCATTAAAGAGTTATCCAGTAAGTTTATGCGAAAACTTTGTCTTTTCTTTATGCTTTCTTCTGTACTTACGTTTTGTCTTTGTTCTTTGTAGAGCCAAGTGGGGCTACCGGTGAGGGTGTGTCGTCGGAGAAACCACCATCCCCGCCATCAGAGACAGAGAAACCGTCGTCTCCACCACCAGGGACAGAGGGACCAACACCCCCTCCGCCAGAGACTGAAAAGTCGCCATCTCCTCTGGCAACATTTTTCATGGCTGAAGCTGTTTCCAGTTCCAAGGGGAAGGAACCCATTACAAACGTTGAGGTGCCCAAGACGCATGGATCTCCACACCAAACTCCCATTCCTCCTCCCCAGTCCCCGCTCCGGTTTTCTTTTTCCTCCTCTCCATTTACGATGAGCAGGGAGGATGCTTCTCATTCCCAACATTCAACGTCAGATTATTATCGAATGAGAAATCATGGGGAGGATGACCACCAATATATCTCGAGTTGGACTTTAGTGAAAGGGTCGCGTTTTTGGGATCCTGATGTGTGCGTTGAGTATATCAGTGGCAGGGTACCACCCGCTGAACGTTCATTTCAACGTGGACGATCCCGCCATGAACTTGCTCAAGATTTTCCTTCTGTCCTGACGAACACCGTGGCTAGCGGACATGAGATTTTGCGGGAATGGCAATCCATGGGAGAGAAGTGGGGTGACATGTCCCGGGCCGCGGAAGAGGCTAAGAAGGACGCCGAGGAGCAACGTTTGAAGGCTAACACTGCCAAGTGGAAGCTGACAGATGTTGAAACTGAAATTGCTCTTAAGGCTGAGAAGGACAAGAATGCTGCTGCAGCCCGCCAATGGGAGGAGGCTTCTAAGAAACAGAACATCGTCCTCTAGGCTGCTCGAGACGAGGCTCAGCGAAGAAAATAAGACCTGGCTATGGCATTTTAGGCGAACACTGCCTTGGAAGCCCAAGTGACTCGCTAAGGTGTCATTATCCAGGGCCATGAGGCGGAGTCCAAGTTGCGGAAGGAGCAGACGGAATTGATGGATCAAAGGGCTGCAGATGTGCAGACCGCATATGACGCTCTTCTGAAAGCGCATGAAGATGCGGAAGCCCGTGCAGCCCAATACTTAGAAGACAACAAGAAGATGGCTGACGGGTATCACGAATTGCGGGAGAAAACGAAGCGGGTTGAGGAAGAGCGGCAGTGGCTCTTAGATGAGGGTCTTGCTTCGGCACGTTATTCCCTCTCCCCGTTTATTATTTCCTTTTGATTTTGTTTATACCATCGATGTTTATGAGTGTATCCTTCTAAACAGGTCATCAAGCATATCAAAGAAGGGCCTGAGTTGACAGATAGCTTGGTTGTCTTGCTCAACACGTCATCTTAATCTGGCCGCTTGATTGACTTTGAGGAACGATTGCAGTAGGCTCGGGCCGGTCGCTCAGTTGAGAAGCACCCGCTGCATGGCCTTGATGTCAAGAAAGAATATGAAATACGCCTGAATGAGTATGATAACCTATCATTTCCTCTTCAGGACATGTTACCAGAGTTTGCAGCGGCGGGTGACGGCATTCACCGCCTGCGGGAGTATTTGAAAGAAGAATCCGAGGATACTCCTCCTACTCCGCTAACTTCACCAAAACCCGACACGCCATCCTCCAAGGCCTAAGATCCAGATGAAACATCTGCTCCAGATCCGTAGGCTAGCTTGTAATTTGTAATTTTTTGTTTATCTTTGTAATCATTTTTTGTCATGAATAAAAGAAGTCTTTCATCTTGTTGGTGCATGTTTGTCAGTAGTTCATAGTCTTGTAATTGTAATCGAGTCTGTATTGTAATTGTGTATTTGATTATGTTTTAGATTGTGTAACTAGCAAAGTTGTCAACAAGTTTGCTCAGGCGAACTTGTTGAACAAGCGAAGTTGTCAACAAGTTCGCTCAGGCGAACTTGTTGAATATGCGAAGTTACAGACAACTTCGCCTGTGGCGAAGTTGTCGTGTATATATTCACTGTTTCAGCCGAAACGTAAAGAAGTTGTTTTGTTTAGGGTTTCAGTCAAGTGTTCGAGTTTAAGCAGACGTGTTTGCTAGTTCCAGAGTCTGTATTAGTGACTACGAGTCACGTGTTTGGTTATTAATATAACGTGTTTGATTCATTGCTCGTGTTCTTCTATATCTACACTCGTAACCTACCTACGCAGGGATTCCGCACCTGCGTTGTTAGAGAATATCCCGTGTACGATCCGTCCAGGAACCTACAATTGGTATCAGAGCCGATTGGCTCGATTGTGAGGTTCGGGATTTCACGCGAGTGTAGTTTCGTCTCGTTTGACCTATTCGCGAGACGTATTTTTGTTGGGATTGTGTTCTAATAGTGCTTGACAGTCATTTTCAAGCCTTAGCATTGATCGGGAGCTTCTGGTTTGAAGAAAACAGATCTGGAAAAACTTCCAGGTTCATCGGGCGAACTTGCTGATATTCAGGCGAAGTTGTTAAATTCTGGCGAAGTTGCCGTCACTGGAGTTAGGGTTTTTGGCGAAGATATAAGGTTTGGCGAAGTTAACCACAACTTCGCTCAACTCATAAGTTCGCCTTAGCGAAGTTATCCGCAACTTCGCTTCACACTTAAGTTCGCAGATTTCATAAGTTCGCCTTAGCGAAGTTATCCACAACTTCGCTTACTACCCAAGTTCGCTCAACTCATAAGTTCGCCTGAGCGAAGCGAAGTTAAGACCTCAGCGAATTAAAGACCTCAGCGAAGTTCTCTATTCAGCGAAGTTGACCTTCAAGCGAAGTTATCCTTAACTTCGCCTACTGAGCTGTTTTAATATTTTCTTTTTTTTTTCAGGTTTTTCAGGTTTTTACAAGGATGTCGTCTATCAACATCTCCGATTTGGTCAAGATGGAAGTTGAGGCAGGGTCAGCCACTAAGGCTCCGAGGTTGATGAAGGGAACAGACTTCGTGGCATGGAAGGACAGATTCATCCAATACATCAAATATCAGGATGCCAAAATGTGGGTGTGCATCCAGGATGGATATATCCCTCCAACTGCGCAATACGAAGGACGTGACGTGGTGAAGAAGTACAGTAAAATGGAGGACGAAGAAAAGAAAATGTATGAGGCCGAGAGCAAGGCCCATGCAGCGATAACAATGGCACTTCCTCAAGAAGTTCTCCATACGTTCCGAAAGTACACTTCTGCAAGAGAGCTTTGGGATGCTCTGGAAAACAGATTCGAGGGGAACGTAGGTATCCGTGCCTCAAAGATTAAACTCTTGAAGACCCAGTTCTCCGTCTTCAAATATTTGAAGAATGAATCTTTGGATGATATTATCACCAGATACTATCATCTAATGACAGAGCTTAGCAATTATTCGATTGCCTACCGAGAAGAAGAGATCGTCGAAAAGCTTCTCGATGCTCTCCCACCGAAGTGGGAAATGTACACCGTCCTTATGAGGGAAGACAGAGACTTTCCTAACTGTGATTTGGAAACTGCAGTAAACAAGCTCAGAACTTATGAGCTCAATATGGTTCGAAAAGAAACACCAACAGACCAGATACAAGACCCTGGTATGTATGGTGCAAAGATTAACTCAGGCTCAAGCTCGAGACCTGAATCTGCAGCTTTTTACTCAAAAGGGGAGTCAGGTCCCGACTCTCCTCATGATGGAAACGTTTCTGTAAACACGAATGGTGATGTATGTTTCGTTGCTGGAGGATCTAGTACTTCAAAGCCTCAAGCATCCACAAGTAGTTTTTCTGTAAATGCATCAAGCAATAATTATACCAAGATGCCTATGAGTGTAAAATCTGCTGAAGAGCAGTTTGCAGTCTATGCTTCATTTATTGCTTCCTACGAAAACTACATCCAGGGGAAGATTGTGGACCCTGCTGTTCTGGATGAGGATTATGACCAGATCGATGCTGATGATCTGGAGGAGATGGACTTGCAATGGCAAATGGCCATGATAGTAAGGCGAGTCAAGCGTTTCATGAATAAAACGGGGAGAAAGTTCGTTGGTGGTCGGCCCGGGTTCGACAAGTCCAAGGTAAGGTGCTACAATTGTCAACAGTACGGGCACTTTGCCAAGGAATGCAGAAATGAGAGGGTTGAACGTGGACAAGGTCGACCTACACAACACTCAGGAGTTAACAGAGAGATAAATGCCATGTTGACCAGAGAGGCAGGAGAGTACAACTGGAATCAACGCCCAAGTGGTTCTGGTGAACAGGCTAACATGGCTGAGACTGAAGCTGAAGAATGTGAGAAGGTTGAAGAAACAGAGAAAGCGAATGAAGAAGAAACCGCCTTCATGGCAAATGACAAAGATAATCGCTCCGAGGTAAGTCCTAAAACTATTTGTACTAGTTGTGAGAATTTGTCTGAGCAACTTAAAACAATAACTGATCAGTATGTCCATTTAGATGCTGACTTTAAAACTGTTAAAGAAGATCACCATTTTACGAAAGCAAGAGAAACGAGTTATAAAATTAAAATAAAAGCATGTGAAAAAGACGTTCAAAGCTTAAAAATTAAACTTGCTGAGAAAATTGAAATAATTGATCTTAGTTATGAAGTTTTGGAGGAAAAAACTAAAGTGATTGCTGATCGGGATAAACAGATTGCTGACCACCAGGTAAAGGTGGTGGAACTGAACCGCAAACTTGAGCAGTTCAGGAATTCCTCAGCCATCCTTGATCACCTCGTGAGTGATCCAGGTACCTCTGCAAAGAGGGGAGGAATCGGATATAATGAAGTTCCACCACCCTTTAACCACAACTATACTTATAATCCGAGTGTTCAGAAATCTGTCGATTTCGAAGTTCCTCAGACAACTCCAATCAAGATTACAAAACCAAATGTTAGCTGTGGAGAAACAAGTACGCCTGTTTCTAGTGTGAATATTTCTGTATCAAGTCCAGTCTCATCAGATTCGGATATGTTGTCCGAATCTGGTCAGACAAAAGAGAAGGTAGGTTTACCCACCGATGGAGATAAAAATGAAGTTTCTAAAAAGAGTTCTCCACTCAATCCGTACGTCCCACCTTATGTGAGACGAACGGCTGGTAACACTGCCTCTACATCCAAACCAACATTTGACAAGAAAATGGAGGGTAGATGTTGCTTTAGATGTAACAAGTTAGGACATCTTGTTGCAGATTGTCCTTTGAAACCGAGATTTAGAGATGTGAAGCCAAATAAAAATGAGGATAAGCGTCATTTTGTTCCTGCTAAAAATGAAAACTTTAAAAAATGCCAAAATGTAACGAATTCAAGTTTTCATAAAAACCAACCTCATTTTTACAACCAAACCACAAGAAATAACACTTTCTATTCTCAAAGGTTTGGAAGGCATTACACTCAATCTGCAGGGAGATTCCCTAACAGGACGTACAGAAATTATCCTGATGCTAACTTGAGAAAGCCAGGATACGGGATGTATCGATCCAAGACCAATTGGTCTTGGGTCCCAAGATTCTAACTCATTGTTTTATTGTGCAGGAACAGTTGAACAGGGCTGCCAACAATCTGTGGATTGTAGATAGCGGCTGTTCCCGGCACATGACTGGCAACAAACACTTGTTGCAAGATTTAAAACCTGTTCAGGGAGCTAGAGTTAGTTTTGCTGGTGAAAGCGGAGGAAGAATAACTGGGAGAGGAACTGTGTCAAATGGGAGAATGACACTTGAAAATGTAAACTTTGTGGAGGAATTAAAGCACAATCTGCTGAGTGTGTCGCAGATCTGTGATAAAGAATACACTGTCCATTTCACTAAGAATGAAGCGATTGTATTGAAGCCTGGTTTTCATATACCAGAAGAATGGATAGTAATGAAAGCTCCACGTGAAACGAATACATACGTGATGGATATGAGGTCTACTGAAATGGCCACCAGAGAATCATGTTTAATGACAAAGGCAAGCAAATCAGAATCAGAGTTATGGCACAGGAGAATGGGACATATTCATCTTCGTAAGATGAACTTCATTGTCAAAAATGGGCTTGTGATGGGCGTTCCCTTAAAGAGTTTTAACTTTGAAGATAAATGCATAGCGTGCAAGAAGGGAAAACAACACAAGAAAAGCCATCTCACCAAGACGATCAACTCAATTGATGGTACTCTAGAACTACTTCATATGGATCTCTTCGGTCCGGTGAATGTACAAAGTTTAGGCGGTACTTCTTACTGCTTGGTGATAACTGATGATTACTCGCGATACTCGTGGGTATATTTTCTGAAAACGAAAGACGAGACGACTCAGATGGTAAAGAATCTCATTACAAAAGTCGAGAACGTCATGAGTAAATCAGTTAAATTCATCAGAAGCGACAATGGGACAGAGTTCAAGAACTTTGAGATGGAAATCTTTTGTCTTCAGAAGGGTATTGAGCATCAATATAGCGCTCCGTATACTCCACAACAGAACGGAGTAGCTGAAAGGAAGAACCGAACGTTGATTGAAGGAGCCAGAACTATGCTGGCCGACTCAAAGCTTCCTGTGATGTTCTGGGCTGAAGCAGTTGCTACAGCCTGCTATGTTCTGAATCGGGTGTTAACAGTTAAGAGACTTGGAAAAACTTGTTACGAGCTTATGCATGGAAGGAAGCCCAACTTGTGCGGTCTTGAACCTTTTGGGTCTCCTTGTTCGATTTTGAAGACTAACTCGAAATTTGGTGAAGTAGCCGATGAGGGAATCCTAGTCGGTTATGTTGTTGGGACTCCCAACAGACGGGTCTTCAATACGACAACTTGCAAGGTGGAGGTGGTTTGTAACACCGACATTACTAGTTATCAACCGCCAAAACCAAGCAATGGACCTGCTGAGCTTTTTGACTATGTTAAACTGTTTAAGTCGTTTAACGTACCTAATTTGGAAATTGCTGAAGAAGACGAAAGAGTTGTGACGAAGATGATATTTGATGAGGAAGAGGAGCTAGTGCAACATCAGATGATAGAAAAATCTCAACCTTCCACATCAAACCCTTGCTTCATAAGCATTAAAGATACAGGTATTATGAATGAATGTCTGTACTCTTGCTTCATAAGCCAAATTGAACCAAAGAATTATCAAATGGCTTTGAAGGACAGCTCGTGGGTCGAAGCTATGCAAGAAGAGTTGGCTCAGTTCGAGAAAATGGAAGTTTGGACTTTGGTCGAAAAACCAAAGAATGTGCATGCTATAGGCACGAAATGGGTGTTCAAGTGCAAGAGAGATGAAAAAGGGATTATTGTGAGAAATAAGGCGAGGCTGGTTGTTAAAGGTTTTAATCAGCAAGAGGGTATTGACTACAATGAGGTTTTCGCTCCTGTTGCCCGGTTAGAAGCGATTCGATTGTTTTTGGCGTTTGCTGCTTTCAAAAAGATGAAGGTGTTTCAGTTGGATGTAAAGAGTGCGTTTCTTAACGGGAAAGTTGACGAGGTTGTGTATGTTGAGCAACCACCGGGTTTTCCTGACCCAGACTTTCCTGATCATGTATACAGGTTGAGCAAGGCGTTATATGGTTTACATCAGGCACCTCGTGCCTGGTATTCAACGTTATCGGACTACTTGCTGGAAAATGGTTTTGAAAGGGGTTTGATCGACAGTACGCTGTTTGTGAAGAGAGAAGGATGTGACTTCTTACTGGTTCAAGTCTACGTGGATGACATCATTTTTGCTGCATCAAGAGTATCCATGTGTCAAGATTTTGAGGCTGTCATGAAGAAACGTTTCGAGATGAGTGCTATGGGTGAACTAACTTTCTTTCTAGGATTGCAGGTTGATCAGAAGAAAGATGGGATGTTCATTCATCAAACAAAGTATGTTCATGATGTGCTGAAAAGATTCAAGATGGAGGACAGTTCTCCATATGACACTCCAATCTGCGTCAATCACAAATTGGGAGCTGAATCAGATGGTGACGCAGATGTGGACCCTACTCTGTATCGGGCGATAATAGGTTCTTTAATGTATTTAACTGCTTCTAGGCCTGATATAATGTTTTCTGTTTGTCTTTGTGCTCGCTTTCAGGCAAACCCAAAGGAATCTCACATGAAAGGTGTGAAGAGGATTTTGCGGTATCTCAAGGGCAAGCCGAAACTAGGATTGTGGTACCCAAAGGGAGGAGACGTTGAACTGGTGGCATATACTGATTCTGATTATGGAGGTTGTAATCAGAGTCGGAAGTCAACAACAGGAGGCTGTCAGTTTCTTGGAGGAAGATTAGTTTCCTGGCAGTGCAAGAAACAGACATCAGTTGCAATTTCAACTTGCGAAGCTGAATACATGGCAGCATCCAACTGCTGCTCTCAGGTTTTATGGATTCAGCAACAATTGCGCGACTATGGTCTGAATTTCTTACTCACTCCTATTTTAATTGATAACACTGCCGCCATCTCAGTAATTAACAATCCCGTGAAGCACAGTAAAACTAAGCATATTGACATTCGTCATCACTTCATACGGGATTGTGCTGAGAAGAAACTGATCAAGATCGAAAAAGTTGATACACTTGAAAATTTTGCTGACTTGTTTACAAAAGCGTTTGATAAATCCAGATTTCAAAACCTAATTGAGCTAAATGGGATGATCAATCCCGAGTAACCATGTCTTTGTTTTTGATTTAAAAAAAAAAAAAAAAAAAAAAAAAAAAAAAAAAAAAAAAAAAAATGAGTCTTTATTGCTTAAAATTAGTCGGTTACCTCGGTTTGATGGACATCTCCTCGGATATGTTTTGGTCCTTGTTTTCGACTTAGGAAATGAGGATAGCCATTAACCGGAAGACTGAAAGTAACTGGGGCAGTGTTGACATGTTTTTCTTTCAGTTGCTGAAAATTAGTCGGTCATTCTTAGTAAGAAGGACACATACTTGCATGTGGTCGGTCCAGCTGATCCAATGGATCTTCAGGATAGCCGTTTACCTGATGACTTTGACATGATTGGGGCAATTGAATTCAAAACTTTATTTCGGGAAATGAAATTACTTTTCAAGTCTATTACTTCGTAAGAAGTTCTTTGCTGTGTTTAAAAGAAAATTGATCCAACCTTGGAAAATGATATATATACTGACTATGTGTGCCTAACTAGTGAAGTTATTAAGCTTAAAAGGCTTTAGAACAGTCATTGTATGTCATGGTAATTTTAATGGTGCGTAAAAGTAGATGTGATACTAACTTATATTTTACTCGAATTTACGTGGAAACTCCTTAAGAGTTTTGTATGTCTTCATACATATCTTTTCGAAGGATAGGCAGAAAAGCGACTACCCAGTCATACACGAGCCCGTGAGTGTTCTGATTCCCGTGAAGAAAGCATTTCAAGACACTGCAGTGATCCAGATTCGGGACTTGCAGTAGTTTAGTACTCCGATGAAAATTCTTATGTTTGATTCAAAAAAAAAAAAAAAAAAAAAAAAAAAAAAAAAAAAAAAAAATACATGTATAATTTTTGTACTTATGAGAAATAGTGACAATAAACACGAGAACCAAAACGTCTCAAGATTTCTCAAGTTTGGAGTAAGAAGAAAACGGGAAGCAGACAACGAGTATCTACAAGTTAATCAGACACTATGGGTCGAAGTCAATTCGGGGTGACTTGGGTATAGCCAAATACGCTTTGAGAATAGATAGAAGGCATCATTACCTCTGAGTTGTTGCCAACTTAAATTTTTGAGCTTAACTGAACCTTAATCCGTATCACAGAAACAATGAAAACCATTTAAGTTATTACATGCTTATAACCTGTTTCTCTATGTCATAATACAGCCAAACACGGATCCAAGTGACAGTCACATAGTTAGTATGATTCCTGTTCGGATCTTTTCTAAAACGTAGTGGTCCCTGGCTAGACTGAAATTTGATCCCTTATTTCGTTAAAATTTTATAAGTATTTTCTGTTTTTGTAGTTATATTTTTATTGTTGGTTACTGGGTCTTGATCATTTTTGTTTAACTTTTTTTGGTAACTTATAAGGATATATTCAAGATTTTTCAAACTGAAAGGGCTGTTTTTGTAAATATCGGGCGAAGTTGTTGAATCGGCGAAGTTGTACTTAACTTCGCTTAGGCGAAGTTAAGAATAACTTCGCCTGAACCAACTCAGCCCTATAAAAGGGGTTTTAAACAGTAAATTTTTTATTATTAACTTTTTCCGGCGAACTTAACCTTAATTCCGGTTAACATCTCTTATATACACTTTCGATTTCGATCTTTTGTTCTTTGTTTCTACTATACTGAGTGGTATGTGTTGTCGATTTCATCCTTTCATTCTCTTTATAATTTTACCTCGGGTCGTCGAACACTCGAAGAATCCTCGAAACCAAGGTTTTCGACCTCACGTTACGTGTTCATGGACGACCTTTTCGTCCATACACCATTGAAATATGTTGTTCTTCATGTTTATATCGTCAAATCGGTCCGAAAACATCGGATTTCGACCTCTGAATCCGAACAGTCGCCGATTCTGTTTCAGGCGAAGTTATGGTTTTGGCGAAGTTAATCTCAACTTCGCCAGACGCTTAAGTTCGCCTAGGCCGAAGTTATCCACAACTTCGCCTGGCGAAGTTAACCACAACTTCGCCGTGGCGAAGTTATCATCAACTTCGCCTTGGCGAAGTTATCCACAACTTCGCCTTGGCGAACTTAACTGTAACTTCGCCTTGGCGAAGTTATCCTTATCTTCGCCTATATCCTTTTATTTTAACTGTTTTGTAGACGAATTTACTGATGAAGCGAAGTTGTTCCCAACTTCGCCTCAACTTTAATTTCGCCTGTGTATCTTACATCACAACTTCGCACTTGCTACACTGCGAACTTGTGAGTTACATAAAACGTCTCTAACTTGATTTGTTTTGTGCAGATATGGCTGCAGTTGGAGGAACTGGTGGTGATGATGGTGATGAGCAACGACAATTCTTTCCAGCTCATAACCAATACATTACTTTGGATCCTGACGCACGAGGCGTTGACGACTACAGGGAGATTATCACTTTTCTCCAGAGATCAAGGGTGTTTCAAGCGATCACTAATACACTACCCATATCTCTGCCTAACATACAAGATTTCTGGCAGACGGTGTATTATGATTGCAGACCTGAGCCTCCGGTGATGCGAGCAACCGTCAATGGTCAAAACATACAGTTTTCTTCGGAAGACATTCGGTTGGCTCTGCAGTTCGGCAATGAGACACGAGACGACCCAACGGAGTTCGTAGCTCCTTTCCGTGACGGAGCATACTTGAGAATGGGTTATTCGGGTCCGCTGGGGGACTCGCAGAGGAGGAAAGGCTTTCTGCTGGACCAATGGCGTTTTCTGATGCACGTGTTAATTGTGTGCATGTCCGGCAGGAAAGCAGGAACAGACGGGATGGGTGCGACGATGCAATCTGCCATGACGGCCCTGACTTACAATCGTCGTTACTCTTTTAGTCAGATGATTTTCTATGAGATTGATCGTCAGAGACGGGCGACGGCGCGAGAACGATTTATCATGTATCCGCGATTTCTTCAAATGATTATTAATCATGTCGCTCCGTCTCTACCGCAACGGCGTCCTATTCGATATGTTGAGTGTGTTACAAAGCGTATTTTTGCTCAATGTAGGACGTCGAGCACTCGTAGCAACCCTGAACGCCGTCCAAGGCATACTCCACTTTTCGGGTATCTCATCAACCCGGAGTATGTTCCTGCAGGAGGGGACGAGTTCAGGGATCCCCAACCACATCAGGCGGCAGCACCTCATGCTGTATCAGCTGCGCCTGTTGTATCTTCTGCTGCTGTGCCAGCTACTATTGCACAGACTATGTCCACGGCTGAAAACGTTGATCTGGATGCTGCTTTCAGTGGACACGGTTTGTTTGATATGGATATCTCGGGTCCTCAAGTTATGGATGCTTCAACAGCAGCTACTTCGGTAGCTGAATCCGAGTTAGATGAAACGTTTGCTGAGGCCAGACGGCTAATGGTGACTCGTGAAAGGATTTCGGGTAAGAGGCCGAGAGTTGAGGAAGAGGAAGGAGATGAGGAAGAAGCGGTACAACTTGTGATGAGACGTTCGCGACGAGAACAACTAGGTATGGCTACTGGAGCGGGGGAGACTTCAAGGCATGTACGTTTTGCTCCGCCTGTCTTGTCAGGTATGTCACTGCTTCCTACTACTGCACAGGTTACGACTGTCGAAGCGTCAGCTCCAGCAGTGGTGTCTCTACCACCACAACCGTTTGATCCACCGGTGGTAGTCGCACGCTTCGTTGATTCGACTATCACAACAACTGCAGGGTTACCAAGTGTACCACCTGCGGTCACTTCTGCTACTGATGTTCCACCAACTCCATTGCCTACTTCAGATGCTGAACGGATTACATCACTAGAGCGTATTGTTGCCGAACAGACTAAGACTATTGAACGCCTAGTGGAATCCAATCGACTACAAGCTGCCCTCCTGGTAGAACATGGCCGAATAATTGATGCCTTCAAGGATTACTTGGCATCTCAGGGGGAGAAGACGTGTAGGGGCGATGAGTTGAGAACGAAAAGACGAGAAGATCATGACGATGATCCCAATGCACCTTCGGGTGCAGGTGGTGAGCTGCCAAGAACCTCTCAGGCTCTTGGGGCTTCCACAACTGAGGGGGAGTCTACAGATGTAGCTGGTGATGTTGTTGTTGGTATGGGTGATGATGCTGATGTTGAGGACGTTATCGATGCTTTAAAGGAGTTGGATGATGAGGAAGACGATGAGTTTATGGATGATGACGACGTGTTGCCCGTGGATGAGATAGAGAGGATTGGGGAAAAGATTAATGTGGAAAATGTGTTAGAAGAAGGTGAGATAATGGATGATGATGTTGAGCATGACATTCCCGAAGTGGAAAAGTCGGGTGTTGGTGATGAAACGGTGTTGGATGAGACGATGTGGGAAGAGCAGCCTAGATGGAAGGAAGAATATGCTCATTGGTTTGTCAAGACCAAGAAGCCTGCTGTTCCAACCATGTTCAGAAAGAGCTACAATATTAAAGGGTATGCAGAGGCGAAAAAGGGGATTATTTGTTGGATCTATGATGCACAGCTCAAGTTGTTTGTGGTGAAGCGTTATGATGGCGTTCAATATTTCAAGAAGATGTTGAGATCGTTCAACACATTGCCTGAATGCGAAGTAAAAGATTTGGCCAGGTTGGGCCTGATAAACCGAAACAACGACAATATGGCTAGAATGATTGAGAAGATAATGTGGAAAGAAGGAGTAAAAGAAAAGAAGTTTGAGTTGCTAAAGCCACAAAAGGGAAAATTAGTGAAGGATACAGAGAGAGGTATGAGAGCAGATGGTAAACCGTGGATGGTAATGAAGTACAAACCAGTCCGATGTATCAAGGAGGTACCCATGAAAGCTATGCCTCGAGATGTGCTGAAAGATTTGAAATGGTGGTTTGTGGATTGTGAGACTGCAGAGGCAGTAATGGAGGACGAGGATGAACAAGAACTGCTTCGGGTTTACGACCCGATGCATCTTGTTAACCTGTCGCAAGCTGATCTGGAAGTACTCAACAACAAGAAGATCTTCTACATTCCTGCTTGGAAGGATCAAGCTAGGAGATATCAAAGTGTAGTGACAGTATGTGTGAGAGAAGGGGCGCACGCTTAGAGATGCAGATTACAAGATTCGAGATTTGAAGATCAAGATATGAAGCTACTGCCAAGGGGGAGTCTGTTGGTGCATGTTTGTCAGTAGTTCATAGTCTTGTAATTGTAATCGAGTCTGTATTGTAATTGTGTATTTGATTATGTTTTAGATTGTGTAACTAGCAAAGTTGTCAACAAGTTTGCTCAGGCGAACTTGTTGAACAAGCGAAGTTGTCAACAAGTTCGCTCAGGCGAACTTGTTGAATATGCGAAGTTACAGACAACTTCGCCTGTGGCGAAGTTGTCGTGTATATATTCACTGTTTCAGCCGAAACGTAAAGAAGTTGTTTTGTTTAGGGTTTCAGTCAAGTGTTCGAGTTTAAGCAGACGTGTTTGCTAGTTCCAGAGTCTGTATTAGTGACTACGAGTCACGTGTTTGGTTATTAATATAACGTGTTTGATTCATTGCTCGTGTTCTTCTATATCTACACTCGTAACCTACCTACGCAGGGATTCCGCACCTGCGTTGTTAGAGAATATCCCGTGTACGATCCGTCCAGGAACCTACACATCTTTTGTAATATTTTGTCATATGTTAGACTTGAGATATTTTATTTGGAGATCTTGATCTTTGCAAGTGGGAGTGGGGTAGTGACGTGTTAGAAAAATTGTGATAGGACAGTTGAAGCGACGTGTATCCAGCTTCCTGCTGTCCTTTTTTGCTTTTTCGTCTTTCACGCCTGATGTGTCACCATCTGGTTGGGCTGAATTTTCTCTCCACTAGCAACACTCCCATCGCATTAATTGCGATGGGTATAAATAAGGCGTTTCATCTCTTTTTCATCCTTATCGCTTTCAAATTCTTTTCTTTCTGATTTTTCTCTTAAACTCCAGATCTAGGCTTTCCAAATATTTTCACGAGTGTTCGTTATTTTCCTTTGCATATCGAAATAATGACTGAAGAGAAAAAGGATACCGCTTCCATTGACAACATCGTTGTCAATTGGAATAGGAGGGATTTCGAAGACATTGTCAATGTCTATGGATTGGCACCAGAGTGGGAACCAGAGTATCCGGCTGACGGTTCAATTGCTAGCAAACCTCCGGCGAAGAAGATGGCTCTATACGACAAGGATTTCAGCACTGCAATCTCCGATTTCCTTTAACAAAGTTTGTTGGGGCTGTCTTGACGGAATACGGTGTTCACTTATCACAAGTACATCCGTTTGGACTGATGATAATTCGGCACTTCGAATTCTGCTGCCAAGCGAATAATCTAGTGCCCTCCGTTGATAAATTTGTTGTTTTTTACAAAATGGCAAACCGCGGAGGATGTTACAGCTGGTCTACCACAGGGAAAGGTATCATTGGTACGAAAACACCACGTAGTGCTCATGAATGGCGACCCAAGTTTTTCTGAATCCGGGAAGATGTTGTTCCCTTTCCAACGGTGTACCGGAAATCTTCAGATTGTATGCCAGAAGTCTGCATTGCGGCTCATGCAAACCTTCCCTGGTTTAAAAAGATAATCCGCACGCCTACACCCATGCGTACGATAACCGAGGGCGCTCTGGTGCGTTCTGGTATGAGCCGCTTGTGGCCCTTTCCGGATTTGGAACCATTCTATGAGAAGCCTCACAAGAGTAATTTTATTTTTATTCTTTAAAGATCCATTTAGGTTCTAACTGTTTGTTTGTTCAGGTGAGGGGTCGATCATGTGTACGTTGTTGGATCGTGTATCGGGACTCATGGTTTGTCGTCCACGAGATCCCAAGGATCTGCCATTTCTTAATCGCACCCGCGACAATTTTTTGTTTCCTACTACTTTACGGAGGGAACCCGTGGTATCCGAGGCGATGTTCGCGAAAGGTGAGGGAGTTCTAAACCCTCTTCCGCTTACAGCTCTTAGTTTGGTGGGGTAGTTGTGCTTTTCTCCTCTAGTGATGAATCACCCTACGAAGAAGAAGAGTCCTCTGTTGATACTACTGATGCTGAGAGTATCATGAACGCTATTGCAGGCGTAACCCGCAAGAGGAAACATAACCCATCTATTAGCAAGGCTATGGATGCGGAAAAAAGCACTGCTGATGATGTTATCAGTGAAGATGAACATCAAACTGTTGATGCGGATGCCTCGAAACTAACTGAGAAGGGCAAGTCACATCTATCCAAGCCCGTTGTTCCCAAGAAACGCAAGAAGGTGAAGTTGGGGGACCGCATCAACCAAATTGCCTCAACCAAGGTTTTTTCAGGTAACACTCTTGATATTTCTGCACTGTTGATTATTTCTTTAGAGTGAAACATTTTATTGACGAGGTAAAGTGCCTTGTAGGTTCTTCAGGAGAACCTGCCAAGGACCCACCTGGTCAAGGAGAGACGACCCCACCTACTTCTCCACCCACATCGCCATCAAAGGGTTTTGAAGACCCAATCATCATCGGGGACACCCCTCCAGGCAAGGGTGAGCAGGGGGGTGCTTCATTTAACTTCAAAGAGCCCATTGATCAATAGGGGCCAAGTGTTGTTGCCAGCGGTCCTCAGGCATCCACTTCTCATCATCATGAGGATCCCATGGTACACCGCCCGCACTGGTCAGTGCATCGAGATTCATTGTTTTCTGATACTGACCTCTGTCATGAGTATCTAAAACAAGGGATTCCTCCTGCGGAGAAGGAGCACCAACGCGGGCGTCCTCGTTATGAGTTGGCGAACTCTTACTCCTACACTCTAGCTAACGCTATCTCCACAAGTCAATAAATCTATCGAGACTAGTTAGCGATGAATGATTCGTGGGATGAGTTAGCGGCCGGAGCAGCCAAAGCAACGAAAGAGGCTGAGGAAGCCAAGAAGGAGGCTGAGGACTACCGCCTAGCTGCCAACACTGCTAAGTGGCAGTTGTCGGATGCTAAGGCATTGGAGGAGGAGAACACTCATCGAACCTCTGCTGAAGAAGCTAAAGCAGCCTTACAACAGCAGCTGGATGAGCGCAACGATCTTATTTCTTCCTACTTGGAAGAAATAAAAACTTTGAAGGCTGATGCATCCGCTAAAGAAGAGCGTATTGCCTAACTTGCCGCTAACAACAACAGGGAGCAGGCCCTGGATTGTGCTGAGCTCAAGATGGATCTCATTCGGGCCAAAGCGGACAAGAAATGCCTAATGGCGCAAGGGATTCCCCAGGTAACTTCTTCTTCCTTTAGTTCCTCTTGATGGATTTTATCTTGATTGTTTTCTTATATTTCCTATTTTCAGATTGTCGAGCACATCCGGGAAGGTGCTGAACTTGGGGATTGCATTGCAGCGTTGCTTGTTGCATCCTCACAAACCGGTCGCCAAGCCGGCTTTCAAGAAGGCTTGAGGTTCGCAGAAGGCAAACACCCACTTGAAGAATTTGAGCTTCATTGCCAAGACACTACCAAGACGTATGCTGAAAAGACAGAAGCCTTTGACAAGCTCACAATTCATATTGAGGAAATGGTGGCGGAGCTTTCTGAGCCGGATGACGGTGTCGACTAGCTGAAAGCATACTTTGCCACTGGCCATGAGGAAGATAAGGAAGACCAGGAAGATCAAGATGCGGACGGGGATGATGAAGATCCTCCATTGTAATTATAGCATTCTTGTAATCCGCATGCATTTATCTTCCTGTCATCGTCGTATGAATTTGTAATCCCTTTTGACTCATGTATATAAGAAGTTGTTTATCCTTTACATTTTGTTTTGTTGTATATAATATAAATGTTTATAGGATCTTCTTAGTAGTCAATAAAGGATTATGTGAAATTTACTTTAAGGACACGCGGGTCCCATCCGACACGCATGCCAGGAAATTTTCTTTAAGGACACGCGGGTCCCATCTGGCACGCCGGCCAAGAAATTTTCATTAAGGACACACGGGTCCCATCTATTACGCAAGCCAGGAAAGAATTTGTAAACTCAAGACTTGTACATAGGTTCAAACGAAACTTTTTAATAAGAAAGGCACGCAAGCATAAATATGTTACAACTGATAACCATAGATGGTTTTTTCACTAGTGTATTAGGGCACACAGGAAAAAAAAGTAATTAATAACAAGTCTTGCTCACATGTAACATATCTTTAATTGCGCAACGTTTCATGTTCTGGGAATTTCTGTCCCATCTAACTTTTCCAACTTTTATGCGCCCTTCGATAATACTTCTTTCACTTTGTAAGGGCCTTCCCAAGTTGGGGCAAGTTTACCCGGAGGTTCTTGACCTAAGGCTTCATTGTTGCGGAAGACGAAGTCTCCCGCATCGAAGTTGCATTTCTTAACCCTTGAGTCATAATACTTTTGTAACTGACGTTTGTAATTATGCTCGCAGATCAAAGCAAATTCTCTCCTTTCTTCAAGGAGGTCTCAATTCATCTGCAACTCTTTCTCGTTGTCATTGTTCATCAACGTTCGTGCGGATGGGATTTCGATTTCGGCCGGGATCATGGCTTCAGTACCATAGGTTAACCTGAATGGCGTTTCAGAGTTGCTTGATTTCTTTTGGGTGCGAAAAGCCCAAAGTACATGGGGCAATTCATCCACCCAGCATGTCCGTTTAGTTCTCGATCTTGCCTTAATTCCATTTTTGATGGTTCTGTTGGCTCTCTCAACTTGTCCATTGGCCTAGGGGTGGGCTACAGAAGTAAAAACTTGGGTGACCTGAAGTTCTTTCAGCCACGCTTGTAGCCCACTGTCTGTAAACTGGGTTCCATTATCACTGACTAACTCTTGCGGGAGGCCAAAACGGCAAATAATGAACTCCCACAAGAAATTCTTGACGCTTGATGCGGTAATGGAAGCGACTGCTTTCGCTTCTACCCACTTGGTGAAATAATCAATAGCCACAATCAAGAATTTGACACGTCCCGAGGCTTCTGAGAATGGACCCATGATATCGATCGCCCACTTTTGAAATGGCCAGGCAGATGTTATTGGCACTAACTCATTTTTTGGACGCAGAGTATTGGGGGCATGACGTTGGCATGAATCACACTTTCTTATTTCTTGCATTGCATACATGGGCATCCCCGGCCAATAATATCCTGCGTTCATAAGTTTGGCCACAACCACTCTTGGACCCGCATTAAGACCACAAATCCCCTCATGAACTTCCCGTATCAAATAATTTGCATCCTCAGCATCCACACATCTCAGGAGTGGGCCGAGGAAAGATCTTAGGTATAAGATACCATCTTGCACCTGGTAGTTCAAGGCTTTGTGTCTGATCTTCCAGGCCGCAGCTTTTTATTCCGGGAGAACTCCTGATATTAAGTAAGCCATGATTGGCGTCATCCAGGATTCAACGCCGGTTTGTATCACCAACACTTGATGTTTCGGGAAAGATGGTCGATCGAGGATTTACACACAAAAGTCTTTTGCAAAATGTTCAAAATTTGTTGAAGCTAATTTGCTAAGAGAATCTGTCGACTTGTTTTCACTTCGTTTGATGTGGATGACTTTGCAGGATAAAAATTGAAGGATCAAATCTTTTGCCTGTGATAAGTATGAAGCCATCACATCATTCTTTGTCTCATAAGTCCCATTGATCTGTCCCGCGATCAACATAGAATCTATCCGCGCTTCTAAATGCTTTACCCCAAGCTTTTTAGCTATCCACAAGCCCGCTAAGAAAGCTTCGTATTCTGCCTCATTTTTGGTACTTTTGAAGTCCAACTTTATAGCATAAGTAAATTCATGGCCCTCGAGATTAACTAGCGTGAGGCCTGCGCCTGATCCTTCATTATTTGAAGATCCATCCAAAAGCATTGACCAAATTTGGTCTTGTTCCGGAGGTATCAGGGGTTGTTGTTCGATCAAGCATTCCTCTTCATTGTTCTGCGGGAATTCTGTCACAAAGTCTGCCAACACCTGACCCTTGATTGTTGGTTTGAGTTTGTACTCAATTATGTGTTCTCCCAATTCAATGGCCCATTTTGCCAAACATCCAGACAATTCAGGCTTGCTCAATACATTTTTCAACTTGTACCCTGTTAGCACGTTAATGGGGTGACCCTGGATATATCTGCGGAGACGCCTGGCAGCATAGACCAGTGCCATAACCAGCTTTTCGAGCATTGAATACATGGTTTCTGGACCTGTCAACGTTCTACTAACATAATAAATTGGCGTTTGGACATTTTTTCTATCTGTCAGTAGCATGGATCCAATGGCAATATCAGATGCTGACAAGTATACTGTCAGAGGATCTCCCTCATACGGCGCTACAAGGATGGGAAACTCCATCAAACACTTTTTAACCTTTAAGAATGCTTGTTCAGCTTCTGCGGTCCACTTAAACTGTGCTTTCTTAAGACAATTTCTTAGGGTTGACACAAATGGGTAAGATTTGGCCGCGTGATTAACTAAGAATCTGTTTAACGTGACCAGCCTTCCATTAAGTGTCTGCACTTCTTTGAGGGAGGAAGGTGAAGGCATGCGAGCCACTGCTTGAACCTTATCTGGATTAGCTTTGAAACTCGCACTTGTTACTATTATGCCCAAAAATTTTCCTTCTTCCATTCCGAAGGAGCACTTGCTGGGATTCAGTTTCAAGTTGATCCTTCTCAGAGTATCAAACATCTCCTCTATGTCTCTCAACATTTGTTCTTCTTCGATGCTTTTTATAACTAGATCATCCATGTAAACCTCCAATTTTCACCCAATTGGATCCTTAAAGGCTTCGTCCATCAATCGTTGATACGTAGCACCCGCGTTTTTTAACCCAAAGGGCATCATTTTGTAACAGAATGTGCCCTGGTCTGTGCGAAATGCTGTTTAGTCCTCATCACCTGCCGCCATGCGGTTCTTGTGGTAGCCTTTATAGGCGTCGAGGAAACATTTGAACTTGAACGGGGCTACCGCATCAATTTTAAGGTCAATTTCAGGCATTGGATAATAGTCTTTTGGGCATACCTTGTTCAAATCTTTGAAATCTATGCACATCCGTCATTTTCCATTGCTTTTGGGAACAATGACCGGATTAGCCACCCAAGTCTGGTACTTAATTTCACGAATGATCCCAGCGTGTAGAAGATCTTGAACTTGTTCATTTATAGCTTTGGTTTGCTCGGGACCCATCTTTTGCTTCTTTTGGACAATTGGTGTGAATGCTGGATTCACCCTCAATTTGTGTTCCGCAATTCTCCGCATGACACCAATCATGTCAGCGAGTTGCCAAGCGAAAATGTCCAGGTTCTTCGTCAATAATTGCTTCAAAAATGTCCTTCCTATCTCTGAGATAGCAAGTCCAATCAATCGTTTGGTCAGAAAACTTTTTGTTCAACACCCACTTCTCAGGCTCAGTTCTTTCTGCCTGCTTTGGCAATTTGCATGGTTTTGAACTTTTTGCTGCAAAGCAATGACAGTTGATGTGAATGATTGTTATGCCAGTGTGGGTCGGAAACCCCACTGCACCATGAGATGTAGAGGGGCGGACATTGAAATCACCAATCCCCTCACGCCCTAGGATGATATCATGCTTTGACATCGCTGGTAAGACTAAGAATTTGATGTCTTCAGTTCTTGAATGCTTTCCGTCACTGAGTGTGACTGGGAAAAGAAATTACTCCTCACGGATACATCACTTCACTCCCAAATCCAGACACAGGTGCGTGAATTGGCTTCAGCCTCACCTTGTCTTCCTCATCCAGTTGTTCAAAACATTGTTCGTACATTATATCGGATGTACTTCCGGTGTTAAAGAAGACATAATGTGAATGGTAATGACCTATGAGGGCAGTAATTATCAACGGGTTTTTGTTACACAGACCTCCTTTGACCCGCGGGGAAAACTACGGGCTCACTCTTCCACTCTTATTCCTCAATCACTTGCCTCTTTCTTCCAGTTATACGCCCACCTTGAATCATGTGAACGTTCAAATCTTTGATTTGTTTTTTTAGACAGACCCTGGTTGTCCTGTGAGGAAGCTTTACCAGTCCCTTGTCTTGCATTTTTGACCAAGTGTCTAAGCTTTCCAGAATTGACCGCAACTTCAATTTCACCCTTTAAATCCAAACACTCATCTGTGTTATGACCGATGTCGTCATGGTACGTGCAGTGTTTTTTGGCATTGAGAAATGATCCTTTCATGATTGGCTGAGGTTTTTTGAACTTCATATTCTCGGTGGTCAAAATCTCTGAGGGAGTCTTTGTTAGCGGGGTCCAATTGTTGACGCGTTGTGTTTAAGCGCCTGCTTTATTCTTGTTACCTATCAGCGATCTTGCATCGAATTGTTTTGAGTTGTCCGCGGTGGGTTGAAGCCTTGACCAAATTGTTCGCTTGGCCTGCCTATTCGGACGCGGAGTTTGAAACTCCACTTTCAATTTTGGCTTTGGACTGTCAGACCCTAAGGTCTTTTCAGTCCTTGCAAACAATTTTGCAGCAGACAAAATGTCATCCCACTCTTGAGGCATTCCATCCTTGCCAGTCAGAGTGCGGATCAAAGCGTTACTTCTTACATTTTTGCGGAAGGCTCCTAGCAACATATCTTTGTTGATTCCTCCGATGTTCAAACTTTCGTCATTAAACCGAGTAATGAAGTCTTCAACAGACTCATTATCTCGGCGAACAACATCTAAAATTTTTGACGAGTCACGAGTGTGTTTCTTTTGCTGACTGAAATGTTGGGAAAATTTTTCACCGGATCATCCCAACTAGTAATCTGCCCATCAGGTAATTTTTCGAACCATTCACGCGCTGCCTCGGTTAATGTCAATGCGAACATGTGACATCAATAAGGAAGCTTCCGTTTGCTGAATCCACCAACCGCTATAAAATTTAGAAGATGATCACTGGGATCTGTCATCCCATTGTACTTACCCAATGACGTAGGAATTTTCGCATTAACTGGGAATGGAGCTGTTGCAATACGCACTATGAATTTCGACTTTCCAGCAAAGGCTGCGGGGTGATACGGTTTTGTAAAATCATCTTCCGCATCACTGTGGTAATCAATCTGGTGAACTACTGCCCGCGGGCGACTCGTCCCCTCTCTATCATGAATTCTGCTATTACCACTGAAATAATTAACGTCACTTGGACGATATGTTGGATGATAACTGTCATACTCGATTCTGTAAGGATTGCGTGTGAAAGAATAAGGACGGTCACGCCTTCTCCTTTCAAAGTCGTCTTCAGAGGTTCTCTCTGTTTGCAGACTATTTCTTATCTGATTCCTCCGAATAGTGGTAGGAGGAGACGAAGATCTTCCAGATGCATCATCATAAATTAAGGTACGAGCACGGATTCGCTCTTCATGAATCATACGCTGATAATAAGCTACGGCGTTTTCTTGCTTAATACGTAACCATTCTTCAGGAGATTGGATTTCTTCAGATCTGACATCACGACGATGAGATCTCATCGATTCAGAATTACCAGATTCGTCTTCCAGGCCCAATATGTACGAGCTCGACGAATCTCGCCAGTAACATGTCCCAAATCACCTGGATTAGGTCCTCCAGGTGTGATGACATCAACTTTACGTCTAACGGTTGCCGGAATTTCCGTCGGCCCTTGGTGAGATTGACTCATATCGTTCGAACCAACAGAAAACAATCACAATTATAGCAAAAACACGGATGGCGCCAATAAAGAAACACTAGATCTAATCCCCTGACGGGTCTTAGATCCGATGAGTCCACATGGTACGGGTCAAACAATTACCAACAACGATACGAGTCCGATCTCTCCATGTCCAATGACAGAAACCTGGAAACAGACACTGTGAGCTCGTTACGGGAAGGACAAGATGAGGGGTCTTCCCGTAAACCATCCTCCGGCGTGAGAATAAGTACTATTCCGTGAAGATAAATTACTTAGAGTATTTAGAGTAGATAGTTGGGAGTGAATGGATACCTCATGAAGATTGTGAAGGTATTTATAGCCGAAGGATGTGGGAATATTATTCAACATTTTTGTATAGATCAACAAAATCTTCTTTTTCTTGAAAGACATCTCTGAACTGTTGCAGGTAAGCATCTCTTTTCTCTTTGTCAACTTTGGGCATAAAATTTTTGTTGAATGGAGGTAGAACTGCTTTGTATTTGTCTTGGTCCTTTACTTGGTTTAGTAGACCACATATGTTGCCTGTTGAGACCAAGTTCTTCAAAAATTCAGTTTCAAGTTGCAGTTTAGTGTTCTGCACCTTTCAACTAACATCTTCTTTAATCCATCAATCTCAGTGATGTATCTGGATTGAGCTCTGTAACTGATCATGCAATCATCTTCCAAGATTTTAATCTTTTCTTCACTGATCATCTCACTAGCCTCATACCCATTGATGATACTCTGTTTCCTAAAACACTCACTTTCCAGCTTGCCTACTTTTGTTTTCAATTCATTGATAATTTCATTTAAATCAAAAGTAGGAGCAGAGTGTACCTAAGATGATGATCCAGATTCTATCTCAACTATGGCCATGAATGCCACATTTGCTTTCTTGATATCATCTGCAATATCCTCTTCATGATTGCTCCAATCAAAGTTTCCCTCATGTTGTGTAGTCACTGCCACATTTTCTTTATTTCTGATCTGATTTTGGTTGGATGGAACAGTGTTGTTTGGAACATTTTGAACTGTTTGAAGGTTTTGATTGTTGTTCATTTGAAAACCTTGATTCTATTGCATACTTTGTTGTTGATTGTTCATTTGAGGCTAAAAGTTGTTGAAGTTGGGGTTGTATTTGTTGTTGAGATTGAAGCTGTTGTTGTTGAATCTTGACTGATTTTGTTGGTATTGTTGCTGACCTCTTGGCTGTTGATTCTGAATTGATTCATCTGAATGTTTCTTGGTTGATTGCATTCTCTTGCAAAATGACCAGGTTGCTGACAATTGTAGCAAATTGCTTTTGACTTGTCAAAACCAATCCTGTCATTAGGACCAGAGACCAGAGACCTACTAGTTCTGTTATACAGCCTTTTACTTCTCAAAGCTAACATGGCAGCTTGCCATTTCAAATCCATGTCTTCCAAATCATCTGCATCAATTTGCTCCAAATCATCTTGTACCACACTCGTGTGAATTAAATTCTTTGCAACAAGAGGCATTATATGACTCAGTGAACATAGACAGCAAGGCCTGTGTTTTCATTTCCTTGACCATTTCCACCACTAGAATGAGGTAAATTCCCACTTGCCATAGAGGCAGAATCAGTGTCATCAATCAGTTGCACAATGAACCTCTGTTGATTTCCTTGATTACTTGTGCTACCACCAATGAAAGATTTTGGTGTATCAACATTATGTTCAACTGGTTCTTCAATAATGGGAATTTGCTGTTGATTCATGGTAGTTAGAT
Source organism: Bidens hawaiensis (assembly GCF_021521415.1). Classification (NCBI taxonomy): domain Eukaryota; kingdom Viridiplantae; phylum Streptophyta; class Magnoliopsida; order Asterales; family Asteraceae; genus Bidens; species Bidens hawaiensis. Next base: position 275,445 of record NW_027493532.1, on the reverse strand, counting down.
TTCCCATGGGTGCAATCAATGCACTTGAAACATTGAAACAAGGTCTTTCTTCCTTAATCATTTCATTCTCTATCATTTCAAGTTCTGCAGCCTGAAGGAAACACACTACATCATCCAATTTCAATTCCTTGAAATTATGCTTCAGAAGGATGAACTTGCATGCAGTATACCATTCCTTTGGCATTGAATTGAGTAACTTTGTATTTAAATCAAAGTCAGTCATTACATAATCAGTTGTCCTCAACTCATTCACAATAGCTAGAAAACATTCTAGAATTGATTTTAACCTTTCTCCCTCCTTATACTTGAACCTTTCCAACTGTTGCTTCAATCTTTGCTTCTTTATATTCTTCAACTCAGTATTCCCTTCATACATTTCAAGGATGGCATCATACATTTGCTTGGCAGTTGTGTGATGTGCCACCTTGGTTAAAATATCCCAAGACAAACCTAGCTTAATCATAGCTAAGGCCTTGTCATCCACCTTTCTCATTCTTTCTCTCACAGCAGCAGTTATAGCTGTATTTGCACCTTCCTCAACTGCAGTTTGTGGACCATTCTTGATGAAGTTCCACATATCAACATCATTTTGGCATACGGCTGCTTCAAAAAGCACTTTCCACTTGGTAAAGTTTTCCTGTCCATACAATCTTGGTATCTTGTTAGTAGACACCTCTTGTTCCTCATATACAGACATTTTCAAAGATTTAAAGTCAGTTTCTTTGTAGAAAGCAAAGTTTTAAAGTTATCAGATCTGAAAACAGGTTGTCCAGATCTGATGTGTCTGATATGATTAGAGCAAGATTTATATATAAAGATTAAAGCTTTAATTGAAATAAGGAAGAGAAAACACCGGTAGATTGTAGATCTGGAAGAAAAATAAAGAGCAGAGCTACTGACATCACAAATCAATGGAACAGTGGTCTGCTTACGTCATCTTTCTTCAAATCTTCAATCAGCAACTTGAATCTTTCCAAAATAGCAGTAACAAGCTCTGATATCACTTGTCAGGTCCCCGATTTCAGCTGGATATTACTCAAATCATGCCATAACTCCCACAAATAGATGTGTCGACAAGGGAGTTAATGACGGGTTGCTATATTTAGAAAGATTACTGTTTATTAAAGGCATACTCAATAATAAACAGGGTAGTTGCAATCAATAATCAAAGGTAACTAACACAAACAAGATTCACTCAAAAGATTTCCATTTATATAATGTTCATCATACAAAGGGTAATCGATTTAGGGTTTCTTGAAGGAAAGTTTTATCCGTACTATACTAAGACAGCCGTCACACACAAAAATATTCTCTCTCAATTAATGTGTCTGTCTACCTTGGCCGCCTCTGTCCTCAGGTGTTCCCTAATTATTCCTTTTATAGGTCTGACACCCTTAGACAGCTGTCATTCCTTCTAGAAACCCTAAATGATAAGACAAACTCAAATTACCTATTCAGAAATCATCCTAAGTGTAAAACAAGTCTTCCAGGTAGGCTTTGCATCAATTTCATCTTTCCGAGTATGCTCTGCTATCCTTCATAACTTGGTAACATAGAAGTGTGCTTGAAATCAGTTTCCGGGTAGACTTTACTTGAAGAGTATTTTACCAAGTAAAATACTCACCGGGTAGACTTCAATCTTCTTGATTATGCAAGACTTTGCCCGACAAACCCTTACGAGCAACCTTGTTCTTCAATGGTCCCTTCAACTCTTTGTTAAAAAATAACTTATTAGCAAAGTGTGCTCTATAGCACTGTTCCTTGCTTGAGTTGCACCTTGCCCGATGATACTTAGAGATATATCATTAAAACATCAAGCATACTTGGACCAACTTATTAATCAATACCTTGCCCGGTCTTCCAATTACTTGGCTTCATGAGCTATGTTAGCCAAAAGCTTACTCGGAAGTGAACAATACTTGGCTATGAAGAACAGACCTGCTTGATAAAGTGATCCTTGCCCGGACTAGCATAAACTAGTGAACCTTGCCCAGTAATACACTAATTTGCAAACCTTGCTCGGATATTCACTAAAGAAGACTTCCAGAAGATAACCTTGCCCGATAGACAAAATATCATGCCCGGCTAAGTAAAAGCTTGCTCGGAAATCTAAGGTGTACCCGGATCCATACTTAGTGAATTCTGAGGAGGTTGAGAAGATTCCAATCTCCCATATGTCTCTTTAGAACAAATCTTTGTCTCACAATCTTCCGCTTAGGTCAATTGTTTGACTCAACAATTTTTGAATCAAACAATGGTTAAGTATAGTTTAGTACATATTCTTGTGTATATTTTTATTTTTGATTCATGAAAACCTAGTATCCAAATAATTGAATTTGTGAAAATGAACTAAGAATAATCAAGGTTGATTGTTAAAAGAAATTTTGTGTCTTATTATAAAAGAAAGGATGGAAACCTTTTTGTGACTATATATTATTTTATAAATCAGTAAAATAATGAAAGACATGAGATTTGGTTGTATAAAAATGTTCCTTGATGATTAAAGATCATAAGGATATAAAAATCATGATTTTTGTGATTTGTGATTTGAATCTGCTTGTTGACAAATTCTATGTCTTAGATTGTATGTTGAATAACTTGATGATATGTTGGTGTTTTCTGATTGATTTTTGATTCTATGATTAAGTACATCGAATCTAGGTCAAAAATTCAAGAATTTTAAAACTTTGGACTTTGTTTGACTAGTTTTTATTAATTTACAAAATCGAGTTGCAAACCTGATTGAAAGATAAATTTTGTGAGCTGTGTGATAAATTGCATAACTTGATATTAAAAATAGATATGGGTGTGATTCTAATTCTGGAATGTTACATTGAAGTAGGAATCTAACCCAATTGGTCTTGCATCAACTGGACAAATATAGAATTTTTGGCAAATATTTGTGTACTGCTGTGTTAAAATAGAGACTGAAATTAGGATGTTGTAGAATGTGAATATTCTGTACGTTGGGTGAATTGGAAAATTATAATAAAAACATATGTTATACCTAATACTTGTAAGAATATGTGTGAATTATTTTGTAATTTAATAACAAGTTTTGGTTGGTTGGAAGAATCAGTTTTGATGATTGAAAACTTGTTAAGGATGAGTAACATATTGGTTAGTAAAAATAATTGTAGTTTGTAATAGAATGATTGTCGTAAATTGGATTTTGACTTGATGGGTCAACTTAGAACTATTTGACAAAGTGGTTAGTCTTACTTGTGAAGTGTTGAAAAGTGGTAGAAGTTAGACTTAGTCATAGAATTGTATGAAAAGTGGCTAAGTTCACACTACTTGATTGTTGTAAAATTGTGACTAGGAACATCAAGTAATCATTCTAAGTCTAGATTATTGGTCAAAAGTCACCAAAGGGTCGTCGATCAATATTTTGGTCAACATTTTGGTAAACGGTCAACAAAACTCAATTTTTAGTCTTCGGTCATCGACACTTGGACTTTTTAGTCAACGGTCAACAACTTGGACCTTTTGGTCAAAAGTCAAAAGATAAGTCAAACTTTAGTCAAAGTCAACAAAAAGTCAAACTTTGGTCAAACTTCAAATAAACAAGGGAAATGTTTGGATACTAAGGGTTTTAGGAATCGCTTAGCAGATACTTATAGTGCTTGTATGATTTAGGCACTAGAACAACTTTGACTTAAAAAGTTGACTTTCAATTTGAACCGCATTCGAGGTGAGTTTCACTACCCCACTTTTTACTTACTCCTTTTGGGGGGGAAAGCATGCAACAGGCAGACTTTTGGATAATTGTAAACTTTTTAATACCTCATGGGTACATAGTGCACTTAAAACTGAAGTCCCCCCATACACATTGGACCGTTAACAATTGTACATTGGCTCGGTAATGAAAGGTAGTACTACCTGATTTGACGAACCCCCTCGGGGCTCTCGGTTGAGGGAGTCTCCAGGCGGTTTCATTTACTAGGAACGCAATATGCACTAGTCTTATATTAGACTCCGTCGGTGGCAAACAAACTAACAAGTCAACCTCGGTCACAATGGAACTCACACTAATGTAACATGATTGCTAGCGTAATTAACTAGCGGTATTACTAATGCATACATTATCCATGCTTTATTTCTTACAGCGTTTACTTACTAAATGGTTTGTTTAACAAACTAGTTTTCAAACTCAAACCTTTGAACTCACCAACCGTTGTGTTGACCCGTTTTAGCATGCCTTTCTCAGGTGTTTAAGGTGCAGAGCGAATTTGAAATGAGTCTAATGCATGGATCCCACTAAGCATCGAATTATTCTGGGAGTCTTTACTGAAATGTTATGTCGGTGCGTCTTGACATGCACTCTGGGTTTTTAAGTGTTTTTTTTCATAAATTATACGCTTCCGCAAACGTAACAACTTTATTGTAAATGTACTTACCCTCATTTATGATGAGAAATAATATTTAAATATTTTCCATTATAAATTTGTTGTTCATTATGACACATGTCTAGATCCTGGTATGTCATGCGCCTCACGGTAAAACCCCGTTAGTCAAAAATTGAGGGTGTGACAATCATGGCCCATATTCCATTTGAGATCCATTAGTTCCAAATCATCTGGATCAATTTGGTTATAATCTTCATCAGTCATTTCACTTGTAGCAATCTTACGACCAACCAAATTTTCATATGATGTCATGAATTCACAAAAAACGAAAAATTTTGTTCAGCTATTTTCATGTTAACATTTGGTGGTGTTGTGAAGCTATTTGTAGTAGCAGATCCTCTAGAATTATCAATAAACCCAAAAGCCATGAAGCATACATTAGGATCACTATAAGAAGATGATCCCTCTTATGCATTTTGAGTAAGGAATGCAGTAACTAGAGTTGCAGTGCTACTCAAAGGCATACAACCTCCATAAAGTGTTGGATCTTGAGTTTCTTTTAAAGATTTCTGACATTTCAGATCATATTCTCGAGCTTCCACTTTTTGCATGATTTCCGAGGCCGTTAGATCTCAAATAGTGGTTTTCTTTCAACACCATTAGAAACGTTGAATATGAACCAGGTAAAGCATTCTTTACTGTATCAATTTTATCAGGTTCAGTTGGTTCCATCTTTAACTTGTTCATTTCGGCTAGTAAATGATTAAACCGAGTGAGCATCTCTTCACCAGTCTCACCTTTAGTAAGTTAAATTTCGAAATTGAAACTTTAACATCACTTTTTGCTTTCTTCTGTGTTTCCCATACTTCTCATCTTCATGTGTTGAAACAATGATGAACATATCTTAATACTCCCAACTTGATGAAATATGTTATCGGATAATGCCATAGTCAAAGTAGAGTATGCTTTAGTCTCAATATCTAAGGCTTTCTTTTCCTCTTGCGAGTATTGAGAAAAAGCTTTTGGTGTAAAACCCGTAGTTTCACCTCCAATCATTGGAACTGTGTAGACATCGAGAACTGTCAGAATGCACGGAACCAAGATGTGCTTGAAAATGTGGTTCCCATTTAGCAAAATCACTAAATTTCATCAAACGAGGACATTTCGAGTGAGATCCAATTTCAGCATGAGGATGTAAAATTTGCTGCATTAATATGTTATGAGAGGCCAGTGCATAATAACCAGTCAGTTTAAGTAATCGCAAGTTCAAACTTTAATAAAATTCAAACTTGAGGGTTTAAAGTTTGAAAACAATTCAATCCTCACAATCCTTACACCATTCAATCCGAAAAAAATTTCACCGAAATCAAACTCCAATTAACATATCAGAATGTTAATTCAAGTGAATTTAATAAAATTAACTTTAAACCAAAAATTAACAATTAATAAAAAAAAGTATCTGTCAGTTTATACCAAAAACACCTTAAATCACAAGCAATCTAACCCTGGTGCTCTTATACCACTTGTTGAACACAAGATCCAATCAACACCGATTCAATATATGTTGATTAGATAATAGATAAAGTTATGTGACATGCTATAGATTAGGTAATAAACGATTAATATTAATTGAAGTAATTGAGAGAGATCAATTGGACAGAGTTTCGGTATAAACTTAATCAATAATTTTAAACTATCAAAGGCATAACAGACCTTATATAGACTATGGAATGCCATTCGTTAAACATCCCCTAACGAATGGCCTCCATTAGTTATCATTATATAAGTTAACAGATGGTATAGCGAATGACTCATTCTCTATTCCCCATTCGTCAACATTCCATGATGATTGGATTAAATAAATAACGACTGAGGTCCATTTATTAAACATCCTTAACGAATGGACAATTACAAATAATGATTATGGTTCATTCGTTAAACATTCTTAACGAATGTAGGTTCCCAACTGGATCTACACAGGAGTATCTCGTAACACGAGGGTGCAGAAACCCCTACGTATACGATACGAGTGTTTACACGAGTAATACTTAAATGACACGCAAACACACAAACACAAAGGAATACTTGTTATATTGCAATAGTGATAACCAATGACACCAAACACGTAACACCAAGTGTCACTAAACACAGCCTTCCAGTTATCTTTAAATAAGCTGAAGTTAGGGTATATATAATATGACAACTTCGCCTAACATGCTAGGAGAAGTTGTCCCTAACTTCGCTTGCCCCACAAGTTCGCTAAATACTAAAAGAAAACTAAACAAGTTCAACAAGATAAGAACAATGTAACGATTACAGACACGATAAACACGAGATAAATGAATTACTGGCATCATGCACCAACAGACTCCCCCTTGGCAGTAGCTTCATATCTCTAACATCCTTCCCATGTCTGGTAATCCAAAAATCACGTACCCACCGTCTTCAAGCATGAACGCCCTGTCTTACGCAGATAGAGACCACACTCTGGTACTTCTTTGCTTCGTCTTTCCACGCCGGGATATAGAAAATCTTCTAATCATTGGAACCCCAAGTACCAGTCCATTCTTGACAATATAATTCATCTTTCGAAGATGGATATGACCCATCCTTCGGTGTCACAGTTCCGACTCAGACTCCGTTCCTTTTGACAGTAGACATGATTCTTCCATTACGATCTCGGTTGACCGCATGTCCATTACATATGTGTTCTTCTCTCTTGGAGCTTTCATCACAATCCAGGTTTTAGGAATCTTGAAACCAGGATAAAGTACGAGTGCATCATTTTTTGTAAAGTGTACTATTTGTCACATATTTGAGAGACGCTCTAGAGATTGTGCTTTAACTCTTCCACGAAATTCACCTTCAACTTCATTCTCCCATTTGTAACCATACCGATTCCAGTAATTTGTCCTCCACTTTCTCCTGCAAAACTAACCCTTCCTCCTTGAATAGCTTTCCAATCACGTAACAATTTCTTGTTACCTGTCATGTGCCGGGAACAGCCACTGTCGAAAACCCACATGTTGTTCACAGCCTTGTTCGACTGTTCCTGCATAATTAAAGAAACGGATTAAAAAGGAGGGACCCAAGACCTGCTGGTCTTGAGTTGATCGAATTGATTAAACGGTATCCAACTCCTTGGCTGCCCAAAGTTCCTTTGAGGGAAGTTCATATTTGAGCTGAATGGAGGATATCTAGAAAATTGGTTATGAGGCCATCCAAACATTCTTGAGTTTCTAGCTTTCTTGGATTCAAAATTTCCTGATCTGTGGTTTCTTTTAAAAAATTGAGGTTGGTTTCTTTGAAATCTTGAATTTGTCCGACGATTAAAGTTGGAGGCATTATTATTATTATTATTACCAGCATCAGTTTTAAAGTGCATGTTAGTCTCTGTTTTAGTTGGCCTCATATTTCTAGAATTTCTCCTTTTCAGAGGACAGTCATTGACAAGGTGTCCTATCTTATTACACCTGAAACAACTCCTATTAGGACAACTAGTGTCCATCCGAACATTAGTTTCGGTAGTTGTAGCAGAAGATGAGGTTGTGTTACTGACAGGTTTTTAAACACAGGGGGGACAAATGGGTTTAAAGAAGATTTCTTTTCATCAAAAACAGAACTCTCCCCCCCCCCCCCCCCGTTTGAGTAACACGACTTCATCATCTTTGTTGACAAAGTCGACGAAATTAGAACCTTGACTTGTGACTAGAGAATTTGTCTGACCAGATTCGTTAGTACTAACGTTAGTATTGATTTTATTGACTTTAACGGGTATCGTGTTGGATTTCACATTACCCGTTACAGTCTAATCAGTTTCAACACTCTTAGATGGCTGATTACAAGGATTATAAGTGTAATTATTATTGAAAGGTGGTGGAACCTAATTGTATCCAATTCCCCCTTTGTTTATAGGGGAACGCTGAACAGTTAGGGCATGATCAAGCATCATTGATGAATTCCTAAACTTTTCAAGCTTCCTATTTAATCCACCTCTTTTACTTGGTAATCAGCTATCTGTTTATTCTTTTCAGCTATAATTTTAGTCTTTTCTTCTACGACTTCATAGCTTAAATCGAGGACTTGAATTTTCTCAGAAAGTGTGACCTTAAGGCTTCTTATATCTTTTTCACTAGTTTTTAATTTTACCGAGAAACTATTTTCTTTATTTTTAGAATAGTGATGTTCCTCTTTTAACGTTTTTGATTCTTTATCCAAGCTAACATACTGATCAGTTAAAGAAGTTAATTGTTCAGACAATTTCTCACATTTTTCACACTGAGATTCCGAACATACCTCTGAGAGCTGATGGTTCACCTCTGCCATGTACGCTTGATTCTCCACTGACTCTTTGTCACATCTTCCACTCTCGATGTTCACCAAATTCGCTTGTTCGATCTCCTCCTCAACTTGTATATTCCAATTATACCCACCGTTCTATTGAGATACCATAGCCTTTATTTCATTTACTCCCCCATTCTGTTGAGTATGCCTGTTTTGACTTCATTCGACTCTTTCATTTGTACATTCTCAAGCAAAGTGTCCATTTTGTTGGCAGTTGTAGCAGCGAACCTTTGACTTCTCGAACCCCGGTCTCTCTCCAATGAACATTCTACCAGTCTTCTTCATAAACCTCTTCACCCTTCTTACAATCATTGCCATTTGCCACTGCAAATCCATTTATTCCATGTCATCAGCATCTATCTGATCATAGTCCTCATCCAAGGTTGCAGGGTCGACTATCTTTCCTTTGATGTAATTCTCATATGAGGTTATGAAAGAGGCATAAAGAGCAAATTGTTGTTCAGCTGATTTCACACTCATAGGCATCTGTGAGTAATTCTTGCTAGAGGCACTGGCAGAGGAGTTACCAGCTGAAGACTGAGGTTTTAACGAGCTACTTCCACCCGCTACAATGCATATGTCACCATCCATATTCATCACCATGTGACCATCTTATGTAGAGTTTGGTTCACCTCCTGAGTAATACGCAGTTGATTCTGATTTAGAGCTTGAGCTTGGTGACCCTATTGCACCATACATTCCCGGATCCTGAACCTGATTAGTAGGAATCTCTTTCCTTATCATATTTAGCTCATAATTACGTAACTTATTGACCACCGTTTCAAAATAAAAGGTTTCAAACTCTTTATCTTCTCTCATCAAAACTGTGTATATATCCCATTTTGGTGGGAGAGCATCCAAAAGCTTTTCTACAATTTCAGGCTCTGTGTACTTCAAGGAGTAGTTATTCAGTTCTGTCATCAAGTGATAGTATCTTGTGATGATGTCATCAAGTGACGCATTCTTAAATCCTTTGAACACCGAGAACTGAGTTTTCAACAATTTTGACTTTGAGTTACGAATCCCGACATTACCTTCATAGCGATTCTCTAACGCTTTCCATAATTCTTTGGCAGACTTGTACTTTCTGAAAGTATGTAGAATCTCTTGAGGTAGTGCCACGGTGATTGCAGCTAGTGCTTTACTTTCAGTCTCATACATTTTCTTTTCATTATCCTCCATCTTATTGTACTTCTTAAGCTGCTCTCTACCTTCAAACATAGCTGTTGGAGGAATGTACCCATCTTGAATGCAGACCCACATTTTTGCATCTTGATATTTCACATACAGTTCGAACCTATATTTCCACGCAACAAAATCAGTTCCTTTAAGTAGCTTTGGAGCTTTAGTTGCTGAACCAGCTTCAACTTCCATCTTTACCAGTTCGGTGATGTTTATTGAAGTCATACTTAACCAAAACGAGACCAAGAAACCAAACAAAATCTTCTGTGAACAGTGAACGTCAAAGTTAATATAACTTCGCTAAGGAGACAACTTCGCTAAGGGAACAACTTCGCTGAGGGATCAACTTCGCTGAGGTATCAAATTCGCTAGAACAATAACTTCGCTCGAAGCTATATCTTCGCTGAAAACCCTAGTTCCTATGACGACAACTTCAATGGGAGCTCGGCTTTTATCTGCAACTCAGTTTCTTTGATTTTGAAGGTTGTGGGGGTAACAATGAGGTTCGATTTGAAGGGTATAGTTGAGAAACAAGCAAAAGAACGGTACATCAACGTGAAACGATTCCAAGAATAGTCTATTGGAATAATTTTAACACTCGTGTGATAATCCCGAACCACACAATTGCGAGCAAATTCTCTGATACCAATTGTAGGTTCCCAGCCGGATCTACATAGGATTATCTCGTAACACGAGGGTGCGGAATCCCCTCGTATACGATACGAGTGTTTACACGAGTAATACTTAAATGACACGCAAACACAGAAACACAAAGGAATACTTGTTATATTGCAATAGCGATAACCAATGACACCAAACACGTAACACCAAGTGTCACAAAACACAGCCGTCCAGTTATCTTCAAATAAGCCGAAGTTAGGGTATATATAATACGACAACTTCGCCTAACATGCTAGGCGAAGTTGTCCCTAACTTCGCTTGCCCCAAAAGTTCGCTAAATACTAAAAGCAAATTAACAAGTTCAACAAGATAAGAACAATGTAATGATTACAGATAAGATAAACACGAGATAAATGAACTACTGGCATCATGCACCAAGACCGAATGAGTTGTACAAAATAGCGAATGTGCTCATTCGTTAAAAATTCTTAACGAATGAGCCTTACATAAAGAATGGGTTCATATTTCCATAAATACCCCTTTAACATTAAAATAATAATAAATTAGAAATGATAATTACAAACACTTGAGACAACAAAACCGTGCACTAACACTTATTTGATAATATTGCTGCTTTATTCATTATGAAAAATCATGTTCAATAATCAAAAACTAATGACAACTTGGCTGATTTGTTCACTAAGCCACTAGATAAGACTAGATTCAACTTTCTATTAAAATCTTTAAACATGATTAACTATGATAAAGTGTGATTAATGATATATTTTCTTATGTGCTACCTGATTATTTGTTTAAAAGGTCTTGAGTGATTTATTTGTGATTTTGTATGATTCTTTGATATTTGTTGTGATTAAAATGTGCTTAAATCAATATGTGTGGCTTTGGTATCTATGATTCTTAAGTATAGTTTTGTGATCGTGTGCTATGATAATTTGATGAGCATGATTGACACTGATTTGAAATGTCTTATCTGTATACTTGTCTAAAAAAATTATCATAATTTCTGTTTTGAAATGATTATGCATTGTGTGCTTAGAACAAGTTGGTTTATGTATGTTTTATCTTGATAAGAATTTCATGTCTTTCTACTTGTGTTTATGCATTAATGTGATTACTCATTATGTTTGATTATGTAAATAGTTCGTCTTTGTCAAAACTACTTTTGTGCAGAAAGTTATGTGATTGACTGAATTATTAATGAAGTTTTCAAAAGTAAAAATGTTTTTGATAAAAGAGCAAACTTTTGGTGAAGAAACATGATTAGATTATTCAGTTCAAGCTTTAAAGAAGCTTAAAATGTTTTAAATGGATATTTATCCAACCTTTTGGGAAATGATAGAAAATTGTTTATTTACACCAATCTTATGGAATTTATAGGCTAAAAAGGCTATTAGTACAATCATTGATTAGTATGGTAGCTTTCCATGATGTGTCAAAACTGAGGTGATATAAACTAAATGAAAATGCTAAACTTAATATGGAGATAGATTGTTGAAATATATATGTTTCAAGATAAATCTCTCCATATGATAGGCAGAAAGGTAAGTACCCAGTCATACGCAAGCCTGTTGGTATTTGGTTACTCAAAATTATTCATTTTATATATGATAAAGAACAAAATTTGAGCAAAAGGATTATACATCAACCAAAAGTTTATAAAATTACAAACATGAGGGTTTAAACTAGAACTACAAAGGTGGGGCATCATTATAAGTCCGAAACACCTTGAATGGATGGCTTGTAAGTCCGAACTGAGTGGCATGTAAGTCCAACGTTCAACCTCAAATTTTGAAAAGTTTGGAAATGATAAATCAATTACAAAAGAAAATTATTCATGTTCTGCAATTGAAAGATACTTGGACCAAATATCAGGGGGTTGAAGTCAATTTGTGGTGATCTGGAGAAGCCAAATAATCCTTAAGAATAGATGTAAGACATTTTAGTGCAGTAAGTGTTATCCGTTGAAGTCTTAGGCAAATAATTGAACCTTAAGCATATCACCAATGTAATGAAAATCATGCTAAGTGATTACCTGCTATTAACCTGCCTAATTAGTCATAATAATGATAAGAATGAAATATTGAAAGGTGACTTAATCAATATGATCTCATGTTTAGATCTTTTCATAAAAGAAAAATATTTTAATTGATTATCTGAAATTTGATCCTAAAATGCACCATTTTCTCTTAAACTTTGATCTAAAAGGAGAAAATTGTTTAAAGTAACGATTAAGTCAAAAAAGTGTTGCATTTAATAACAAATTTATTATGAAATGAAATATTCATTGATGATTTGTCTATTTTAAATATGTGGTGTGTTTACTAAGTATCTTTGAGTGTACTTATGTAATTTTTGCATGAATATGTACTTTCGAGTAAACTTGGATGTTTACTAGACAATTTGTCTCATTCGAGTATACTTGATAAATTCTTGATGCGATTATGTTTTTGATTATGTGTGATTACTTTTTTTTAAATATATGTGTTTTCGAACAAACTTTGTTTCTTGAGTACACTTTATGCTTAGAGCACTATTCTATATTAGGATTTAACATAATAAGTGTCCTCAAGCATACTTTATGTTTTGAAGTATTTTTGAGTAAACTTTGTTCTTCGAGCATACTTTATAGTATATCCTTGACAAAGTTAACTCTTTTTTTGATTAAGTTCTTTCGAGTAACTTTAGACTGTTTGATTTCAAGCAATCTTGTATCATCGAGTAAACTTCTTTCATTTACTCATTTGGAAAAGTTGAATCAAGAAAACTTTATTTTCAAGCAAGCTTTGGTATAATACCAAGGTCGAGCAAGCTTTGTGTTTGAAATTTGTAAATAGGACTTTTGACAGTATTCTGTGACTAAACGACAAAAACATTTAAAACCCACTTTCAAACACAAAAGGGTATAGTATAAAAGGGGGTCTTAGAAAAATTTTCATTCGCTTTTCCCTATCTCTCTCTCTTCTATTATACCCAACTTACTCGTGAACTAAGTTATCGAACCGTTGCACAACAAATCAGTCTAAAATTAATCTACCACTCTAATTTTGACTTGGTAAGCTTTGATTAAATGATTTACGGCATTCATTTTGTGGGTTTAGGTCTTTTATTTTCAATTTTACTAACGTCATTGTTTTATGTGTAGTTTATTAATTGTCGAAGAACAGGTTTATAAATACTATCCTTTTATAATTTCTTCTTTAAATATATATACATGCATGTTCAATTAATGTTCAATTGACTAACGTATGCTTTGAATGTGAGTTTTCATGATTGTGTGCAGATATTGCATACAAGTTTGAGCCGAAGCACAATATGTGCGCATTTCTCCAAATTACTGAGGAGAATCGCCCATTAGAACTGATGATAAACTGTCTTATTCGCTCAAACCTACGGTTCACCGTCACTGAAAGCCATATCATCTACAAAAATAAACATATAGATTTGTGGAGATCAGCACAATATGTTGAAGATGTGAATGGAAGGAGGATTAAGGGAACCATTCTTGGTTGGGAAATGGAAATCACAGAGGAACTTATTCTAACAAGGTTACAGTTGAATGGAAACTTTGCTGAACAATTGACATATTCCCAGCAAAGGTTGTTGAGGGTGTTTCACGAAACAATGGGCTATCAAGAAAATATTAATGAGGGACAGTTCCAAAAGGAAATGTTTCCTTTAATTTATCAGTGCCTTATACACCATATTATACAGAGCTTGACTCCAAGAAGAGGTACTTGGACCTTAATGAGCAGATAAATCTCAACAGCCACTGTAGCTGTTCTTTATGATCAACCATTAATTTTTCTAGAATGATTTTTGAGGGTATGGTGAAAACATAAGAAAGAGGGAGGCTGATAAATTTCTTATGTCCCCAAGATTTTTGCAACTCATCTTCAATAGATTACATCCTGATTTGCCAACTACTGGTGCAACACATGTTCTCTAAGATGCAGATGTTTATAGGAGAATCAGTGGGCTGGGGGCAACAAGTTTGTTTGATAAGGAGGTTGATTTTTAAATTCTCCCATGGTTGATGAATAATGATATTGAAGTAATGGAGGTTATCGCTTCACCATTTGTGAGCAGTGAGGAGGAAAGTACTGATGAGAGTGATGATGAGGATAGTGATCCTGATGATGACAATGATGAGGGGAATGAAGTTGATGTAATGACTGTAGTGGAAGAAAATGTAGTAGAGGTAAAGCCACAAGTTGAGGGGGAGACAGTAAATGATGAAATTGTTGCTAATGTTATTCACCATACAACAACCCTTAAACCACCTGACTCACCAGTTCAAACCCAAACCCATGAGCCATACATACCTGTACCACCACACTCATCAATCCAATCCCAAACAAATGAACCAAATACTTTTTATCCAACTGAAACTGAACCACATATACTTGAATTTATTAAGCCCACTTGATAAATCAACCTAACACACCATACCAATCACCATCCAAATCCCTAGACGTTGCACAACCTGACATTTATTCATCACCATCTTCCCAAACACAAAACCAAATTCCTTTAATTCAAACCATAAACCCTTAACCACATTTAAGTTCACCGATCATTCAAAGCCCAGTACATCAAACTCAACCCCAAACCCAAATCTCTGGATCTGATCATTTCAACATAAACCTTTCACCATCTACTATCCCAAGATATGAAATACTAAAGATAAATTTTTATCTGATAGCTGAAAACTATGATATGAAGTCAGAAAATTCTGAACTGAGGGCAAGAAACACAGAGTTGGAGAGACAATTACAGGATGCCTTACAGAAAATTCAAACTTTGGAGTCTAAGGTTAAGAAGATCTTAGATGCACCATAACAGGGGAGATTATTCCTGTTACTAGTGATAACTCTTTAAATATGATTGGGATAACCTATGATTAAAGTGATGATGGGGAGGACGAAATGGATGTGAATGAGGTAGTAAGGGAGGATATGGGAGATGAGAATGTTGAGAAGTATGTTGTTGGTAAAATTGCTGATGAACAGAGTCAAGGTGCTGAAAATGAGGAAATGATTGAAAATGACTTAAACCTTGATATTCTATATGGTGAATTTAATAACATTGAGTCCTTTATTGTACAAGAAAGAGATGTGGTGGATGAGGAGTTGGAAGATTTGTTCAGGGAGATAGATGATATGCCACCTCCTCAACTCAAAAAGGTTAGCTCATACAAACCCTTTGATGATGATAAGGAGAAGAGGAAGGAGAAAGGGAAGGCTATTCTTGAAAATGAAAGCCAATTGCAACCCCTGAAGAAGAAGACTGATGAATCTAATTATCATATTCTCTTTGTTGATTATTCTTCGGTGAAAGCTAAAGTATTACATGATCAACTTGTGAACGAATGGTTTGAAAGAGAGTCTCTTAATTTTACGATAACAGACTAAGAACTTGATGAGCAGAGGTTCTTGATGGAATAGATTTAGTTACAGAACAAACTGCTAGATGATGAAGAAGAGCTTGATCAAGAGGTCCTTGAGAGACTCTTGAAACTAAAACAAACTGAAGATGTTGAAAAGGTTCTAGCTATGGTTTTTGAAAAATTTCAAGGAGAAAAGAAGAACATGTAGAGACAACACCAACTGCAGAACCTTTGTTGAAGAAAATCTTGATAGGCAGTTGGTGATTGATCGTGATGAAAGGAGAATACAGGAGGAAATGGCCAAAGCTTCATCTGACAATATGATAGCTCAATTACTTGAAGATATCAAATCTAATGAGATGAAATGGTCAGTGAATATGGTTAAGTATGTAAGAAAAATGAAGAGATATGGGCAGAATATACCAAAATTTGAAGAAATATTGAAGAGAAAGGTTGAGAGAGAAAAAGTGATTGTTGAAAAAGAAAAGGAAAAATCTGTTGAAGAACCAATCCATCTTGTACCATTGCAGATGGTGAGACCAGAAGAGTATGAACATGATGACAATATGGACCTCAATGAACCACAAATTGGTGCGTTAGAGGATCTATCTGACTTGGAAGATGAAGAAGAAGATGAGGGAGTAAAAGACAAAGAGGTTGAACACAGTTCACCTCAAATCAATTTAAATAATGTACACATGGAGAATATGATTCTAGAATGAAGGAATTGAGTAAGCAAGACCCTAGGATCATTGCCCTCCTAAGACATGGTTTGGAGGATGAAGATATCAGGTATATTTCTAATGAAGATCTTGATCATCTTTTGGGAAAAAGAAGAGCAAGAAGAAAGGAATAAAAGAGAAAATAAAAGAAAAATCTTGAACCAATTACATCTGTTTTATTTAAAACAGTGCAATTATTCTGAAAAACAGTTAACTAAAATAACCTTTGAAGATATAGAGAACTTAAGCAAGGCATTGAAGGTGAAAGAAAGGGAGGATGAGAAGAAAAGGATTGAACAAGCCAAGCTGAACTTGAAATAAAATCCAAAATTATGAGAATATTTGGGGGAAAGGTAGGTTATCTAGTTGAACATGGAATCGAATTTGAACAAGCTGAAAGAATGACAAGAAAAGAAGTGGAAAACAAGCTCAAATTGTTATGCAAGAGAATTCATGATGATGATGAGAAAATCACTGCAAGTAACAAGAGAGAGAGAGAGAGAGAGAGAGAGAGAGAGAGAGAGCAAAAGGAGAAGGAGGAGAAGGAAAAGGAAGACAAACAAAGAAAAATATTGGCTAATAAAGCAAGCGAGAGAATTGCTAAAGAGAAGAAAACAGCTCTATCTGAAGATTAGGAGAAGTTACTTGATAGATTAACGGAGGCCATGGGTGTATATGAAGATGCGAGCAGATTGTCAGATGTTCAAAGAAAATAATTATAAGCTGAAGTTGGCCAAATACAAGGAGGAGATGAGAACCAAAAACATAAGAGAAGAACCAGTTGCATCTTCCTTCTTTATTCCACACGTTAAAACAGAGTCAACTGATCCTATAAGGAGTACAAATATGTATCCTTGAGAAGATAAGGAAAATATAAACATTTTGAGGCAGATAATGTTGAAGAAAGGGATGCCTGCATGTGTTTTTGATAATCTGGGCAGATCCCAACAAAAGGAACTATTTGAAAAGTAGCTGGTACTGTTTAATGAAGTGGAAGCTTAAAGAAAGAGATTTTTTTACAAAGCAACCCAGTCCACCTAAACCAAGTACCATAAGGCATGTTGTTCAAGAACCCCAATCACCTTCACAAGAAAAAAATGGACAGGGAAAGAATGGAAATGATTAAGATTTTGTCCAAGAAATGTGTGAACTCTTTGTTAATAATAATGATGAAAAAGGCTGAAATTATTAAAATCTTTGTGTCCAAGGGACATGTTAGAAGGCCTCAACCACAAAGACAGTATTCATAAAGGGCTTCAACATCTAGAGTTCCCATTTCTACCACAAGGTCCAGCTTACAAAGAAAACAAAGACCACCATCCAATTTGGATATACCAAAGAACTTGCACTATGATTCAAGGACCAAAACCTTGAAAGTTATAATGAAAAGTGGTATGCTAAAGGCCATCATCTTCAGGGATGATTTCAGGGAATTCAACTAGGAACAGCTGGAAGAACTAGGAAACCCGCATCTTCATGACTATTAACAAAGGGACAGGTTTGCTGGTTCACTAAGGAATGATCTGTCTAAATATTTGAAAGACCAAGCCAGGGCATGATTTCCTTTGTTGAACAAAAAGAGAAAATTGGATTACACTAAAGCAGAAAAGAAGAAAATGCAAAGGAGATTAAATGATATCAGAATGATAGAATTATCATTTGGCAAGTCCAAGAAATTCGCTAATTCTTATGCCAACATGATGGATAGTATAAGTATGAAGAAAAAAAATGGGCAAATCTAACTCAGTGGTGCAGAGAAATGGTAGAATAGCTAAGATATACTTTGAGAAGAAGACGAACAGCTTCATCTTGAGAAACTCTGAGGGTATTGCTTTGGGAATTATTCAAGATGACTCTGATATGGAGTATCTCCATATGGATGATTTACATAATATGAGATGGGACCTCCTTGATGAACATTCAATCCATGTGTAGATCTCAATATTCCAACAAAAGGCTGCTGCAGTGAGATTAGAAAAAAGAATGGAAGAGAGGAGAGCTCAAGGAGCTGAGAAGTTTTGTTTATGTATTTTTTATATGCAATGTCCTTGTGACCGAGTTCTGAATATGTAATGTTTTTCTTTTAAGTAATGACATTTACTGCTTTTAAGAATTTGATGTGTATTTTGAACAAGTGTATGTAATCTAGAGGTGTTTTGGTGAATCTGAATCTTCTCAACCTCCTCAGAAATAAGCTAAGTATGGAATTCAATCAAACCTAACATTTCGAGCAAGCTTAATTAAAACTTGTTCAAGCAAGGTATCTTACATCTAGCTAGGTTATCTTCTGGAATTCTTTTAAGTGTTTAGTTCGAACAAACTACGCTTCATAAAGAAAGGTTGTTCTTCAGTCGAGTAAGGTTTGTTTCATAGCAAACCCTTGTCTTAGGCATGCTTTAACCAAGTAAATTGGTAGGTCGAGCAAGCTTTCAATAATATAATCTCAAGAACACTTGTAGGAAGTTAAATGATTTATTATAAGGACTTCTACGAGCAAGGTTCAACCTCGAGCAAGCTAAAATACCCAAGCATACTTAGTTTGCTAGAATAAGTCTTTGACAAAAAGTTGAAGAGATCAAGAAGTACAAGTTTGCTCGTAGGATATTCTCGAGCAAAGTTTGATTATATCATGAAGATTGAAGTCCGCTTGAAGAATATTTTCTACTAAAAATATCAAAGTAAATGCTTGCTCGTAGAATTGTTCCAGCACACTTATGGATTACAAGGTCTGTAGACAAAAGCTTACTCAAATACCTATCTAACACTTGTAATAATTTTGAATACGTTTGAACATGTTTTTACAATGATTGTGGTTTCTAGAATGTCTTAGGTGTGGCTATTTAAGAAAATACTATGTCGCATTTATGACAACAGTGAAAAGCAGCTGATTACACACTTTCAAAGCAGACAATATACTTTTGTATTGAAGGCAGCCGCACCTGACATTCTACCTAGAAACCCTAAAGATATTCCTTTGTATTATTTATTATATTAATGAAAATATTTTGAGTCTCTTGTGTGTATGTTAGATTTTTGTTATATTAACATCTTGATTACTATTGATTCCTCCTTTAGTAACCATTGGGTGTTTACATTAGCTTATGCGTAATCTATCTTGTCAACATTAATTTGTGTGTTACGGGGTAGATAGTGAGACAATCGATCCTGACGTATATGTTACATGGCACATCCACAGGACCAGTCGGATATGTAAAAACGCATTTTAGAATCGGCCAACTTATATTTTTTAGAGCTAAATATCATTGTGATCCATCTCAAAAGCTATTGAGGTTAGAACTTATTTTCAAAACTAACTCAAATACAACGGCGAGAGTCATTGTGAATCTATGTTAGAAGAATCAAAAGTTCAACAAGCTAAGATTGGAGGAAAATCAATAAGAAATGGTATAAATGGAATTTGATGAAAATACGTTACCGTGGCGTTTCTTTCCGATTGTAGTTTTGGGATCATTACCCTTAGTTTCAACACCACCAGCAGATTTACTTGCATATTTTTCTGCTCACTACCACCCATACTAGCATAGGGCACTTTCTCGTCATCGTTATCCTTCAATTTCTTTAACATATCCTCTTTACACGTGAGTTGAAGTATAACGTGTTCCTGCTCTTTCAGCTTCTCCCCCCTAAGCGGTAACAATGGTGCGAGCACATGATTCACTTTTTGGCATTAAGAGATGTGGCTCACCATTATGCGTTGATCCATCTGCATTTGATCTTACAATTGACGGTCAGCAGCCATTTGACTTTCTTGGAGATGTATTACACTTAACAGCGTTACATTTGATGTGGAACAGTCAAAGAATGAAATGTAGGAGGCACTGGCTGCACTGGACCTTGAGGACGACTAAACCTCATGATAGATAAAGCCGAAGGCTGCATTGTCATCATAGCTGGAGAGGGGGTTGTAGAAATAGTAATGAAAGGAGAGGTCGGCATAGGATACAACATCGATTGAGGAATCGAAGTGAATCTTGGATCAGATGATGCCGTCGTTGTTAAAGTAATAGTTGGGGTACTAAAAGCAGTAGATACCACCGGTACTTGTTATGGAACTGACGACCTAGGATCAAAAGGACTAATATCTACCCCGCTACCGTTGTTAACTCTCCTCTTGTTGGGTTGTTATTTCATGGGAGCTTTACCCCTTTCCTTTGCATTGAGCAGCCTTAGAACTTGCTACCTCAACTGCTTTACCATCACCATTTCCTCCATTTCCTCCATTACCTCCGTCACCACCATCATCACCGTCATTGTTCCCACCTGGTCTATTTTCACGTTCAGAATCGGAATCGTCGTGTATCCAACGATCACTAGATGGACATTCATAATTAGGTCTCGCCAAGTTAACAATCAGCCGTTTAAACCTTGGCATGTCCTTAACTTATTGTTTCCGATACGTCTTCGAACGCTTCATCGTATCCTCAGTCATGTGTTCCAAAACCATCACATCACTCATCAATGTTTGGTCAATAACTAGATCAGGAACCAGATCATTGATAATCAGCTGCAAGAAATGCGGATACATTAAGAACTTGTTCTTGCGATAATGAACCAAATAGTTCTCCTTCAGAAGATAAAAGATCAGCTCGGAGAAATTGGACGGCTTGTTCAGTATAAGTGCAACAAATGCAGACTGCAACATGATTCAGCAATCGCTGTATCCTCCTTTACGTCCACCAAGGCAATGAATAATAACGTGAAGTAGGTACTTGTATTGTTCGCACAAGTATGCCTTGTTATACTGTGAACGGTTGAGCTCGCCTTTATAATGTAACCTCTGAAATAAGCCTCTGATCAGGTCTTTCTAAACTCGCACGGATGATCAATCGTATCAGTAAACTAAAGCACTCGTCATATCACATTAGCATCTATCTTTATCATTTTTTTCTAAACTTCAGCTACTATGTGCTTTTTAGCATCAACATATTGAGCACTGTCCCAAAACGGACGAATAATGTTGAAATGTACTGGAACATCAGCGGAAATAGCATAGTTAATACGCGAGCAACGTAAGAAAGCGATAACATGACCAAACATATCACGGCCCAAAAATTCATCTTGCATGAATGCATAGATGTTGTGCTTCTTATCGTAAGTCAGCTCAGCTACATCAGGCACAACTTGTGGTGCTTGAGCTTGGGGGACCTGTGGTTCATCTTGAATGACTGGGTTTTCCCGTGCCGGAGCATCAACCATATGTTTGTCTGCCATATCTGTAATAGAAACTTGAACATTAGTAAAACCGAACATCATATCATAAAGTTAAACCATATCTCACCGACACTTGGTAAAATTGAGAGAATGTTATACGAGCCAAGATCTAGCCACTAACACGATACATCAATAACATTAAAGGAATACTTTATTGATAAATTAAGGATGAAAACATTATGGTGGATACAATAAGGATAAGTTATGGAGATAATCCATCATTGTAACGGTACAGATCAGCTCCCATTCGTTAAATTAGCCTTATTCGTTATACTGTAGTAATGAATGAGACACCATTCGTTATGCCTTCATAATGAATGGTAGTAACTTAACGAATACGCCATCATTCGTTATGCCTTCATAATGAATGGGCCTCCATACGCTATACAGTCCATAGCGAATGGGCTTATACCTTAACTAATAGCTAGTCTATAATGAATGGACCTCATTTGCTATACATTCCATATGGAATGGGCCGTTTTACATTAAATAAACATACTAGACTATCTCTAACTTATTCGATCGCTACGGACACCAAACCGTGAACTAACAAAAATATGTATTATGTTTAAAATATATCATTTATTCGTTATCTATTCGTTATGTGTTTCGTGAAGAATAAGTCCATTCATTGCCATAACGAATGATCTCATTCGTTGTCATAACGAATGACATCGTTCGTTATCGTAACGAATGATCATAGTTAAATATTTGTAATGAATGATTAGGTTTGTCAAATATGATGAATAAGCATATTCATTATCTACTATATACGAATGAAGAATAGTTCGTTATAACACATCACGAATAATCCTGTTCGTTATTAAAACCAACGAATGAATCCATTCGGTCATTGTAGGCATGAATGGAATCCCATTCATTATTCATAGCTAATCTACCCTTAGAAATATCATATATTGACTCTCAATAGTCAAAGTCAAAATTAATTATATGTAACCAGTCAAACATGAAATTAAAATTTGCAATTGAATGAAAAGACACCATGAATCAGTGTAAATGTGATGTTGTTAGCCTCGTAATGACATTGTCTAACAACTATAAAAAACAGATAGATCAAACAATGACATTTAAGTGATTCAATTGATTAAAACAGTATCAGTTCAATTAACCCGTTAATTAACCCCTCATTTGTCCATTAATTTTGAGGAAATTCATATCGTTCTGGTCCTGCAATTTTTCCTTTTTGTTCCGTATTAGTATTGTAATAGAAACTTAACTTATTATTAGTTGTTAGACGATATTTTACGAAAAAATTGTTCGTAGGTTTGTGGAGAGAACAAATCCTTTTTTCAATACTCACACTTCTTATTAGTTAATAATTCCAGTGATTTTATTTATATGCTTATTCCTGATAGGTAATACAATATTCAAAATTCAAATAAATGGTTTTTCGTCTAATGACTATTCATCTATTTTATTTCATGCAAATATGGAGCAATAAAACTATACGAAAATGTTGGGCCTACATTTAGTTGGTTAGTACTTAGTCATTGCTTAATGTAATTAGTGTTACGTGTGTGCGTTTGTAAACCGAGATCAACTTGTGATCTCAGTGGGCATGGGCTTAATGTTGGGCTAGGTTATGTTTTCCCTTATATATATAGATGTATTGCATAGGGTTTTGGGTGCCGTTCAATAGAGACGAGTTGGATGTATTTTGTGTAAGGTTTTGCTTAAGCATTTGACGTAATATATACGTATGTTTTGAAGTTTTCATTATTGTGATTTGTGTTCTTGGTTAATTGTCTTGAATAATCTCGTGTTATATTCCGCAATAACATCGAAATAACTGATATCATATTGAAAGATCCGCTCACGGGACTTACAATTGGTATTAGAGCAATTTGAACCATTCAAGGCTCGGGTTTGATATCAAAGGATTCAATATTTTTGTGTGTATGGTGGTTTGGGTGATTTTTCGGCCAGCAGTGTTCTCGTTCAACTAGAGTTTTCGGTCAATCTGTGTTCTTGGTCAACTTGTTTTCTGTTGACTTAATCTGTTCTCTGTTGACCTGATTTGATTTCGGTCAAAGCCAACTGTTCTTGGCTAGTTCTACATTTGGGCCTGATCAGTTCTGTTTGGGCCTTAACACGTGGGCTTTTGTTTACCTGGACTGCGAAAACTAAAATAGACCAAATAACCAACGGTAATGGATCACCCAATGCTACACTTCATCAAGAACTGGACTCCATAATGGGAACCACTACTCATATACCCCGTCTGCTGTCTCATGAGTGGTTTAGCGAGTGGAAGTTCATATTTGAGAAATACGTTAAAATGAAAGATACTAAAGTTTTGAGAATTATTGTTAGAGGTCCACAAGTCATCACCTACCAACGTGAGAACTCTCAGGAAATTGCTGTGACGCCTGTTGAACTGTAGGATGATGATGATGATGCTGATTTTGATAAAACAGAAGAAGACGAAAACGCACTTTCAACATTAACCATGGCACTCTCACCTGAGATTGCGTTGGGCTTTAGGGAATTGCAGTCTACTAAGGCACTATGAAAAGCCTTGATTGAGGTGTATGAGGGTAATGAAGACATGAGGAGAAGTCGTCAAGATTTGTTGAAACAAAAGTTTAACATGTTTAATCACATTTTAGGAGAGTCGTTGGAAACACAGCTGCATAGGTTCATAGCTCTTGTAACTGAGATGAGATATGCAATTATTAATTTGACAGCAGATGAAACAAATAATAAGCTGGTAAACTCTTTGCCTCAAAGTTGGGATATGAATGTTGCAGTAATAAAAAAGACGAAGGATCTCAGCAGACTTGCTTTGTCTGAAGTTGTGGCAATCATCAAGGCTTGTGACATGGATGACAAGCTACAATGCAGCAGGTTACAGTGTTGCTTCACATAATGCACTCATTTCACAAGACAACTTCTCAACGTTTAAGACTACTCACGGACAACAACAATTTCAACCTTAAGGCTACTTTTCAATGTTTAAATCCACTCAGGGTTAATTCTCTCAAATTTCACCACAACCAGCTCCAGTATTCTTTGCTAAACCTGCTCAATCACCTGCTTCTAATGTTAAAGCTCAAACATCTGGTGTATCTCCTATTCTGAATTCCAGTCAGATTCCCTCTATCTCAAAGGAAATTCAAGACAACATTTCTTTAATGGCAGGATTCATGAACTGCTACAACGCATTCCTTGCTGGAGATCTGATTCAACCAGTAGTTGCTGCTGAGCTTGATAAAATTCATCCAGATGATGTAAAAAAAAATGGATATTCCTTGGAAAATCGCCATGGCAGTGTTTCAGGCTAAGAAATTTACTAAGAGAGTGGGAAGGAATAATTGGAATGTGCCAAATAATCATAAGGTGGGTTTTAACAAGGACACTCTGAGGTGTTGCAATTGTCACGAGCCGGGTCACTTTGCTCGTGAATGTACCAATCCAGCCAGGGAAATGATATGATTATTCAGTTAACAGTGTTTTAGAAGCTTCAAAATATTTTCAAATGAAAATTGATCCAACCTTTGGAAAATGATAGAAAAAATGTTTTTGTGTGCCTAATGGGTGAAGTTATTAAGCTTAAAAGGCTCTAGAACAGTCATTGATTTCTATGGCAGTTTTCCATGATGCGTAAATGATGAAGTGATATAAATTAAACATGCTAAACTCACTATGGAGAGTCATTTTGAAGAAATGTGCATGTGTCCATATACATCTCTCCGAATCATAGGCAGAAAAGCAACTACCCGTCATGCACGAGCCCCTTATTGTCTTGATCACCAAAAATATTGTGCAGTTTTGTTTATTTAAAAACAAATATCAGTGTGTATATATATATATATATATATATATATAATATTGAGATGTTAAATCATTGGTTTTTCAAAGGCTTAAAGAGTCAAACTGGAACTACAAGGGTGGGACATTCAGATAAGTCCTAAGCACTCTGAATGAAAGACATTTAAGTTCAACGTTCAACCTTAAAGCATAAAAGTTCTCTTTCTTTATATTAAATTTTGATCAAGCGCTAGGGGGTTGGAGTCAAATTGGGGTTATCTAGGGAAAGCTAAATATGCTTTGAGAAGAGATTGGAGGCATCACAGGTCCATAAGTGATGTCCATATGAGATTTCTGCCTAATTAATATCACTGATGCAATGAAAATCATGCTAAGTTCGTTATACCTGCTATCAAACTGTACCTTTATGTCATAATAACGCCGAACATGAATCCTTGTGAAAGCACCTTAATCAATATGATTCCATGTTCGGATCTTTTCATAAAGGCGGCATTTTTATCAAAAACTGAAATTTGATCCCAAATCTTTGCTAAATTACAAGAACACCGGTGTTTCATTTTAATTTTAACTGTGTTTCTTTTATTTTTCTTTTTATTTTATCAATTTTGTTTAGTTTATTTTATTTTCACCTCAAAAATACTCTCATCGAAACAAGTGCTATAAGATGTTATTTTTTATCATGGTTAAAACGTGTGTTGGGTACATCTGGGTTCTTATTGGATCGGGGTCCATCTGGGTTATCGGCATGTCTGTATTTTAGGGATATAAAAACCCTACAATCTCCATTATTGAGATTATATTTCAAATCTTATCTCCTTCAATTATTTCTGGCCGAAAACCCTTAATCTTCTTGCTAATCAAACATAATATGCTCTTGTGTCTTGAGTGTTCTTTGTTCTATAACAGGTAAAGAACTTGACGAATGATATGTTCGATTCTTGAGGGTTTGATTGAGATGTGATATTGATACTTAATTGGGTTTTGTTTGATGATTCATATAACAAACTCGTATTAAGATAGACTTTTTATTTGGTTAAGGCCATTGTTAGGTTTTAAAAATTAGTTGCAGGTGTTTCCGTCCATGGTGATTTCGTTGAACTGGAGAAGATGTCACAAACTTTGATGTGGAACTCAAAGGTTTTTTTTCTAGTTAGTTTAATTGAAAACTCTTGGTCAAACCAAGAGTTCTCGGTTGACTTCGTTGACTGAGAACTCCTACTGTTGACCGAGAACTCCTTTGTTCTCCGTAGGATTGGATTGAAAACACATAACATGACCAAAAACTCCATCTTTGGACCGAAATCGCTCAATGTGGACAGAGAACCCTCATCTGGACCGAAAACCATTATAAAATCATTATTATTTTTCATCAGTGATCCTTATAATTTGTCTCTTTCATATTTGGTCCCTGTTGTCTTGGGAATTTAATATGTGTTCTCAAAATTTTATGTTTGTTGACCAAGTTAAATAAATGGTTGCTAACTTAACTCGTTTGTTTCAATAATGGCTAATCAAGCACCACTAAAGTTCGTTGATACTCATAACATAGCTGGACATTTGTTTGATCCACCTCTGGCTCACAAAGAGATTAAATCCATGATCGTCGGTCTCAATACTTGCAGGATTTCTCACGCTTTATGAGAAACTCCTGTCATATGCAAGAAGATGATCACGAAATTCTGGAATAATGCTTTTATCAACCAATGAGGAATAGGTGGAGCTGTTACTATTGACTCCAAATTTCAAAAGAAGCCGGCCATCATCTCTGAGTCCATTATACATGAAGGTCTTCTATTTGGAGATCAACCTGACCACCCAACGGAATATCCGACTGATGCTGTTGTAGAAATTCTAGTCAGGTTGGGTTACGATGGATCCTATCCTCATGCTATAAACAGCTTTTTGATCCTTACTGGAGGTTTTTGATTCACACGTTCTTTACTTGTGTGTCGGGATGTAAAGGAGTGTCTGATGAGATTAGCCACATTCAATGTCGGCTGTAGTTGCTCTGATCATGGACTGGAACTACAACTATTCCAAATTTGTGTTCGATGAGATGATGAGCAACTTAAATGGGGAAGAAGAAGGAGATGTTCCTCATGTATACTCTGTTTCTATAGATGATCTTCGATTCACATTATCCTGGCCTTGTTAAGTCTGTGGAGACTCTGGATATGAAATCTATGGGGCCAGTACCTTTGGGCTGATGTAGCAGTCCAGGAAGGGGTCGAAATTTGTTTACAAAGGCCTTCACGAACCGGTCAAGTTCGGTAAATTTGCTGAAACTGAGACAGTTTCTATCAGTGCTCAGGTTGCTAAGGAGCATGTGACGCTGGTTCAGAGGCATACTGCTACGTTTGAGGTCATTTCAGATGATGATGAAGTGGAACATCAAGACACAGAAACTGCTCCTTCTGCAGAGCAACTAAAGGAGTTTGAGAAATTCAAGGAACTACTTCAGTCAATGGCTTTGAAGCCTCCTCAAGCAGTTACTGAAACTCAAGATGAAGATACTTCAAAAGAATCAGACGTTGATCTTATTCCACGAAAAAGAAGAAACAAAGATCCAAGACTAGGCGTGCTGTTTACTGAAACCAAAACTACAACAACATTAAGCCAACAACAAGAACGTGAGTTGGACACTCCTGAGACTCACATTGATACAAGTCCATCCGCAACTGAGCGTCAATCTTAGAAAAAGAATTTTGACGATATTGCTCAAGAATTTGATTTTAAAGCTGACATTCTTGTGTTTTAGGAGCTATCGGGATCATCTAACCCGACTGGTCAGTCAAGCTCTAGTGCTTCAGAGAAGATTGCTCATATTCTTGCCATGCAAGACAACTTTTTGCATAATAAAGGAAACGGGGTAGTACTTGAAGCTGAACCTGTGGATGTGCAGGCTTTACAACGTCGAGTATTTGAACTCGAACAAGATTCTGTTGTAAAGGATGTGCGTATTCAAGAACTCGAAGCTGTCAATTCTGACAAAGATTCAAAGATTAAGAAGCTTCAGTCCAGTACGGGTGGTCTTACTACTATGTACCTGGATCTCCAACACAAACTAATTCGAAAGTTTGGATATGAATTCAAGAGCAGTGATGACGTGACATCAAAGACACCCTCTGTTGATCAAATTGGCAGTTACAGTGGTCGTCCAACTACAAATATAGATGAATCTGAGCCACCGGAACAGTATCTCTCCGCACCTCCAAGAACGTATGAGGATTCAGACCTACTTCAAAAGAAGATTCTTGTTATGAAAAATTCTAATCAGAATGTTGAGTCCTCCGATCATCCAGATAAGTTTATTATTACTTATAAGAAAGGTTTTCCAAATAAATATGGTGATCGTTCTGGAGTTATGTCATGGGGATTCGATGCTGATAAGAATATGTGGTGGGTGAAACGAATGTCCGGGACTACCGATTACTACAAAAAAATGAAGGATTTTGAATCCCGGACAAAAGTAGATCTCAGTGACCTCATCAACGCTCCGTTTCACAATCCGAGTCATGACAAGAAAGCCACGAACTTCTAGAACTTTTTGAAGAGGCAAGTTGATCAGGGATTCCCAAATATGACTATTCTGAGTCATTTTTGAAGAAATCTAAAGGAGTTCAATATCATCGAACAGGAAAAACAAAGGTGAACGTTATGTGGCCTGCAACAAATAAGGAAACTCTCAATCCTGTTCCGAGTGCTATTCCAGATGGTTCTCTTGATGATATGCAGTTCTGAGCGTATGAAAGTGAACTTCTACTGTTGTCATACGTCTACAGAAGGGTTAGTATTGGTTCATTGATCCAAAAGACTTGCTAAAGCTTGGTGAGAGAGATATCAAGACGCTCAGCAACTTTCAGATTGTTGCTGAACCCATTTTTGAAGTTGTTGCCAAAGAATATACAAGGATGGTGACATTGATGATCAGAACCGGATTTTAGGCTGGTGGATTGAAGGATGCGGATGTGAACATCTTGGAACACGATTAAAAGACGAAGATACAAACCAAGGGGGAGATTGTTGGGCCTACATTTAGTTGGTTTGTACTTAGTCATTGCTTAATGTAATTAGTGTTATGTGTGTGCGTTTGTAAACCGAGATCAACTTGTGATCTCGGTGGGCTTAGGCTTAATGCTGGGCTAGGTTATGTTTTCCCCTATATATATAAATGTATTGTATAGGGTTTTAGGTGCTGTTAAATAGAAACGAGTTGGACGTGTTTTGTGTATGGTTTTGCTTAAGAATTTGACGTAATGTATACGTATGTTTTGAAGATTTCATTGGTGTGAATTGTGTTCTTGGTTAATTGTCTTGAATCATCTCGTGCTATATTCCACAATAACATCGAGATAATTGATAGAATATTAAAAGATTCGCTCATGGGACTTACATAACAGATGTTGGTTCAATTCGATCTTATTTAAGAAGGAGTTCCATGTTTCCCTCTCAAACTCTCCCTTCCTAGAGCTGCTTTAAAGCGAAGAGGCCCAAATTTGGTCAATCGACATAATTTACATCAAAAGTATTAGGATGGTTATCATGAACTGCATCACTATAATTAGAAGCCCTTGGTGTGGAAAAATTTTGATCTTTCAAGTAAGCACGCACCAAGCCTTCATCCGGAAGATCAACTATGGGAGTAAAAGAATTAAACAAACTTTCATAATCAAGCATCCAATCTGGACCCTTGCCAGCAGAAGGTGTTGTGCAGCTTTGACAATCTACATGGTACCATTCTTCAACACATCCCGAAGAGAAATTGAAAACACGTTTCTTAGGTGATGCATAGCCCAAAAGGTACCCCTCGATAGCCTTTTCCTTGAATTTTTCCGCATCACATTTTTACATTGTAGAAGGACACCCGAAAGGTTCAAGAAACTTTAAATTAGGTTTGCGGTTGTTTAGAAGCTTGTAACTCGTCTTTTGTAGCTTCTTAACCGTCAGAACATGATTGAACGTGTAGCAACCTGTGTTCACAGCCTCATTCCAAAATTGAACAGAATTCTTTGAATCTGCAAGCATTGTTCTTGCTGCTTCAATCAATGTTTGATTCTTCCGTTCAGCCACACCATGCTGTTGTGGTACGTATGGAGCACTATATTCCCGATGGATCGCTTTCTGAATATAGAAAAAGTTATTGTATTTTTGAACTCCTTACCGTTGTCACTCCGAATGTGTCTCACCTTATATTTGTAAAGTGATTCGATCTTTTTGATTATGTTATGGACAAGAACCGGTGTCTGATCTTTAGAACTCATAAATAACACCCACGAGTACCTCAAATAGTCATCAGTCACGACTAAACAGTACCAGCCTCCAGCAATACTCGTGTTAGTGCACGATTTTGCGTCTAGAGTCTTTGTATTTATCGTTAACGTTTTTGTTTATTAATTAATGTAATAATTAATGTTTATTATTATCTAGTTCGTTAAGTTTAAGTCTAGTTCGCTAGGGATGTTAGCGAACTAAGACATTATAATGTATTCCCTCCTGATTCGTTAGGGGATGTTAACGAATCAAGGGGTGTTTCGCTATGTTAATTTATGTAACGAAGGGGAAGCTGGTTCGCTAGGGGATGTTAGCGAACCAGGTCACCTTCTATATATAGTGAACTACTGTTCACTTTTAATGAGAGTTTGAATATATAAGTTTTGAGCTAATTAACGAACTACTATCTAATCTCTCTCTCAAGCTTCACCTAATATTATATTACTAATCTATTGATAATATATATACATATATACAACACTGAATCGATGTTAATTATGAGCAAGATCTTGTACTAATCGGATATTCACAGATCTGAGATCTGTTATTGTTATTGATTGGTAATCTGGGTTCCAACAAGTGGTATCAGGGCTGTTGGTGCTCATTACACTTGATTTGGTGTTTTAATTATTTTGTTTTTTGTTAGTTTTCGGTTTTGTTTGGTTTTGAATCAATTTTGATTTGAATTGGTTGAATTATGGACGAATTGGATTGAATTTGTGTTGGTTAAGGTATTGTAGAGGTTCGGATTAGAGGAATTGAGGTTTGGATTGGATCTGTGTGGATTGGTTTTGGTTTCGGTTTAAGTCCGAAACAGGGTATTTGTTTTGATCAAATTGGATTGGTAATCGATGTTAATTGGCTTAGTGGTATATTGTACTGGTTTCGGAATTGGTAGGTTATTTGTGCGTTTTGGTTGAGTAACGAGGTTGTATTACGAATTTGTTATTGTTGGGTTTCTGGATTTGATCTTCAAAATTTCTGGAAAAATTGTTTGAAGATTTGAAGATTTGAAGATGAACGTAATTCGCTATCATCTATATGGTGATTCGCTATATGTTTATCTGTGATTCGTTATCAATTTTGTTACTTCGCTACCTTGTTCGTTAGCCAGTTCGTGTGAGTTACTGGTTCGTGTTATCTAGTTCGTTAACTAGATTAACTGATTCGTGTGACACGCGTCCACATTGGGATTTGTGTCATAACAACCTTTGCCACGTGGCATAAGGTGTCAGAGTTTGTTACAAACGGTTGTAACAACCTGATTCATTATCGTGTGATTCGCTAATCAGCTGTAGCTGATTCGTTATCTTAATTCGCTAAGCATTCCTTAGTGATTCGTTATTGATTATCCTCTGATTCGCTAAACTAATCCTTTGTGATTCGCTAAACTAATCCTTTGTGATTCTTTTGGTCAATTCGTTAAGTTGACTTGTGATTCGCTAAACCTTCATCTCATTCGTTATCTGTTTCGCCATTTGGTCAATCTTAACCTTTTTAAGAGTTGATTCGTTAAACATTGTTCACAGTTCGCTATAACTGTTCACAGTTCCCTATAACTATTCACAGTTCGCTATAACTGTTCACAGTTCCCTATAACTGTTCACAGATTGTTAAATTTTATTTACACCCTTTAAATTTTTGAAACTTTTCAAAGATGGCCGGCATGTATGCATTAGCGTCTCAAAACATGTTGATGCAACAAATGTTGCAACTTGATACCGAGATAGGTTCGCATTCCAAATGTCCAAGATTGATGAAGTTCAGTGACTTTGCCAAGTGGGAACCTCGGTTTCGTGCTCATTTGGGATCTGTTCATTCTGACTGCTCATATTGTCTTGATGAAGTTTATGTTGCACCAATGATTGGTGATGATACTATTGGGTATACTCCTAAAGCTGTTTCTCAATACTCACAAGAAGAGAAGAAAGCTTTAGAAATCGAGATAAAAGCCTATTCTACTCTGACTATGGCATTACCAGAAAATATCTTTCATCAAGTTGGTAGTATCAAGAGATGTGCGTCTTTATTTCAACATCTGTGTATGAGAAGCATGGGAAACACAGCTGAGAGTAAGAAAGTGATGCTCAAGTTTCAGTTTCGAAACTTTAATCTATTGAAGGGAGAAACAGTTGAAGAGATGACTACAAGATTTAGTCATTTAATTGCTGAAATGGACAAGATGAAAATGGAAATTTCTGAAAGGGATAAAATTGACACTATTAAAAGTGTGCTTCCAAGTTCCTACTCAACATTTCTAATGGTTTTGAAAGAGAATGACTATTTTGTGAATGAAGACTTGACGGCACTTGAATTTCTACAAAAGATCGATGCTAGAGAATACGATCTTAAGTGTCAAAAATCCTCCAAAGGAAATCAAGATCCAGCTTTCTATGGTGGAAGTATGCCTCTTATTTCAACGATTTCTCCAATCACTGCTTTTCTTACTCATGCTGGAAGTGAAAAAGAATCAACTATATTTAATGATCCAAAAGTTTGTTTCTACTCTGCTGGTAATTCGGGTGGTTCTGGAAGTTCAACTAATACAAATCCATTTGCTACACCACCAAGTGTTAATATGAAGGAACCTGAGCAAAACTTTGCTTTTCTGACGGCTTTTATATTTTCATATGAAAACTTAGTGAGTAGTAAGATTGCCACAAGTGATTTAACAGATGAGGACTATGATCAGATAGATCCAGATGATCTAGAAATCATGGATTTAAAATGGAACATGGCTATGATCGTTCGTAAAGTTAAAAGATTCATGCAGAGAACTGGAAAAGATCTTCCAGCTTTAAACAAGAAGTTGGGTTTTGACAAATTAAAAGTAAAGTGTTATAATTGTAAAGAATTTGGGCATTTAGCGAAGAAATGTGACAAACCAAGGAAAGAATACACTGGTCCTCGTGGTCAAAGTCAAAATGCTACGAGGGAGTGATGCTGAAAAGAAATCATCTTCTTCTACAACACAAGCAATGTTAGCAGATGGAACCGACTGGTCACAACGGTTACTATGCAATGATGTTCAAGCAAATTTGGCTACGTTTGGGGTACATAAAGATTGTCAAGATGCAACTGGTAGTGAGATGTCTTCCGATAACGATTCTGGATCTGATTCTGACGACTCTTGCGACAAGCCTTCCGAATCAATGTTTGCTTGCATGGCCAAGATCAATGAGGTTAGTAACTCTATTTCTGCAACTTCATTTGTTAAAGCATCATATATTGACTGTGAATCTAACAAATCTAAGTTAGAAGAATTGAAAAATCAAAATGTTAGTTTAATAAGAGAAATTGCTTCTCTTAAGGATACTTATCGACAATCTCTTGAATCTCAAAGGAGATCTCGAGAAAAGATTAAAGCATTGTCGACAAGTAACCACGATCTCAAAGCCGAGTTATCTGTGAAAATGACCATTAATGACCAAAAGTTTCAGGAAATCTTGAAACATCGTTCAAAGATAACTGAGCTTGAGAATGAGGTTCTTGAGTTGAAGAACAAATTTGGGAAATTTAGGAATTCATCTTTTCTGTTGAATGAAATCATTGAAGTATCTAGAAAACAAAAGGATTCCAAGAAAGGTATTGGTTTTGTTGAAATTCCACCACCTTTCCATAATGATTATAAAATTAATCCTTTTGCAAGAAAAGAAGAGGATTTAATTCAAAAAGATTCTATGATTTCTGAAAAACCCAAATTGGTTAAACCTGAAATTGTCAAACCCCAAGTTGCTCCTCAAAAACCTCATGTGGAAAGTAAAAAGGTCTTTGTTGAAAATGTTGACAAAGTGATTATTGAAGATGTGTTTGAACCTGAGATAATATACAAGAATAAGAACATTCCTAGTTCTAATCATATTCTTTGCGAACCTCAAGAGTTTGAGGAAACTGTGTATGGTTCAATCAAGTCTCAAGTGAACAAGGAAGAAACTGTGAAAACCAAACCAGTGAGGGCAAAGAAGTCAGTTAAACCAAAGATTTCTGACGAGGACTTAATGCGTTTCATTAATCCTCCGAGTTCTAAGTCTTCATCGGATAGAGTTTTTAAGTTAAAAGGAATGGACACGATGTTCACAAAAAAAGATATTCCAATAAGTATCATCAAACATGAACTTATTGAGAGTATTTTTGTCAATGAAACTTCAAAAATTCAAGAACTTGAACGTGTGTATGCTCAAACAAAAACATCAGTTCAATCTGACCCACTGACTAAGGCAAAACAACCTTTAAAACAAACTAAGAAAATTAACTTTGGAAGTCAAATGGGACAGATACACTAAAAGGTTTTTCGAACTGTTCTAATTTAGATTTTTATTTAAAGAAGAAATCTGAATTATCTGATGAGTTTGCTAAGAGCAGGACTAAAAATGTGAGTCATCATCAAACTTCTGGGTCATTCATTCCAAATACCTTGCAACAACATCATGTAGACATGCGAAGTTGTTTCTTAAGTGGTCAACAGGGTCATGTTGTGAGGAATTGTAGTCAGCAGAACTATCAGAATCTTCATCCTTTTATCAAGGACAAATCTAAGCCAATTCCATTGGTCAAGGAGATCCTGAAACGACATGTGTCGTATGCTGATGATACTCATATTTTGTTCTCTAATGTGAATCCTCGGAAGGTTCTTCATGTCAATGAGACACATGGTCAAGTGAAACCAAAATTCGTTCCAACTGAACCCATATGTCAGAACAAGAATTCAAACATTGTTCAGGCAGCTTACTTAAGACGAAAGTCTATGAAGACGGTAACTTATTCACAAGTGCCTGAACAACAGTTGAAATCTGTTAAAGTTAATGATCAAAGAGAAAACCAAAAGGGGCCCAAGACCGAGGCCTGGGCTACCTTTTTAAACTAATCAGTTTTGTTTGTGTGTAGGGTTCATCCAAGACCATCTCTGGTGAAAACTGGATCATGGATAGCGGATGTTCTAGTCATATCACTGGGAATCTCGACCTATTAACCAATGTAAGAAATATTCAAGGGGGTTATGTAGCGTTTGCTGGGAATTCTGGGGGCATGATCACATAAGAGGGTGAAGTTTCAAATGGTCACATTACGTTTGAGAAAGTGAATTATTGCGACAAAGTTGATCATAACTTATTGTGTGTATCGCAGATTTGTGAAAAAAAGTACATTACGATATTTACTAACAAAGAATGTCTTGTCTTGTAGTGACTGATGATTATTCAAGATACTCTTGGGTGTTATTTATGAGTTCGAAGGATCAAACACCGGTTTTGGTACAAAACCTTATTACTAAGATCGAATCACTGTATAAACAAAAGGTGAGGAGAATCCGAAGTGATAATGGTACTGAATTCAAAAACACTATATTGGATTTCTTTTGTATTCAAAAGGGAATTCACCGAGAATATAGTGCACCTTATGTACCTCAACAAAACGGTGTTGCTGAACGGAAAAATAGAACTCTGATTGAAACTGCACGCACAATGCTTGCTGATTCAAAGCTTCCTGTCCAATTCTGGAATGAGGCAGTGAATACAGCTTGTTATACGCTTAATCGAGTTCTAACTGTGAAACGACTCAAGAAGACAATCTACGAGCTGTTAAATAATAGAAAACCTAATTTAAAGTATCTGGAACCATTTGGGTGTCCGTGTACAATGTTGAAGAAGGATTCGGGTAAATTTGAAGAAAAAGCTATCGAAGGATATTTCTTGGGATATGCATCTCCAAAGAAAAGGGTTTTTAATTTCACATCTGGTTGTGTTGAAGAATGGTACCATGTGGAATGTCAAAAGTACACAACTCCTTCACAAGGGAAAGGTCCAGACTGGATGTTTGACTACGATAGTTTATTTAATTCATTTATTCCTTCGACTGAACACATTGACGAAGATCTGGTTCGAGCATACTTTGAAGATCATTTGACCATTCCAAGATTTTCAAGTTCTAATGATGTTGAAGCTCAACCAGATGCTCCAACTGAAGAACCTCAAGTTGTTTCTCTAGTTGCTATCGATAATGTTTCTACTTCTTCTAATGATGATCAAGCTGAAGTTCAAGTTATTGATCTTGACAGTGATAATGTTTCATCTCCCGAGTTAGGTGAACATTACACTAACTTATTTGATAATGTTGTTGTTCCTGAGAATCCCACTCTTCGGATTCATGGTATCATCCACAGGAAAACATCATTGGAGAACTTGATGTGGGCGTTCGTACACGTCATCAAGTTGCTTCGTCAAGTGATAATAACATATTGTGTGCTTACACTAACTTACATTCTTCGGGAATTGTAAATCTTGCTAAATTCTCTTGTTTCTATCTCAAGTTGAGCCAACGACAGCTTGTAAGGCACTTGAAGATCCTTCTTGGGTAGAAGCTATGCAAGAAGAACTACAGCAATTTCACGTTTGGGTGTTTGGGAATTAATAGACAAACCTGCTAGAGTCAAGAAAGCCATTCCGACTAAGTGGGTATTTAAATGTAAGAAGGACGATCGAGGGGTGATTGTCAGAAACAAGGCACGTTTAGTGGTGCAAGGTTTTCTTCAGCTAGAGGGTATTGATTACACAGAGGTATATGCTCCAGTTTCAAGATTAGAGTTGATTCGAATCTTCCTGGCATATGCAGCTTATAAGAATATCAAGGTCTATTAAATGGATGTTAAAAGTGCTTTTCTCAATGGTGAATTACACGAGGAAGTGTTTGTTTTACAGCCTCCTGGTTTTGAATATCCTGATTATCCGGACCGTGTTTACCGATTAAACAAGGCCCTGTATGGTCTACATCAAGCCCCGAGAGCTTGGTATGGCACGCTCGCCGACCATCTGACTGATAATGGCTTCAAATGAGGGACTGTCGACTGCACTTTATTTCATAAAACTGTTGGTGACGATCTTCTCCTAGTCCAGATTTATGTCGACGATATTATTTTTGGGTCTACAAACGAGACATTGTGTAAGGAGTTCGAGAAGTCCATGCAAACCAAGTTCGAGATGAGCTCGATGGGAGAGATGAATTTCTTTTTAGGGTTGCAGGTTCACCAGTCTGCTCACGGAATATTTATTCACCAGACTAAGTATGTGAACGACGTCTTGAGCCGATTCAAGATTTCTGCCGGAAAAATCCCTTCTACACCTCTTCCAGTAGGGCACAATTTATCACCGGATGAATTGGAGGATTCCGTTGATCCTACCCTCTATTGTGCCATGATCGGTTCTTTAATGTATTTAACGGCTTCTCACCATGATATTATGTTTGCTGTTTGTCTTTGTGCTAGGTATCAAGCAAGTCCACGAGTGACTCGCCTAGTTGCAGTCAAGAGAATTCTTCAGTATTTGAGGGAAAATCCAGACATCGGGTTGTGGTACCCCAAGGATGATACTTTCGATCTTACTGCTTATTCAGACTCGGACTATGGAAGTTCAAAGATCAACTTCAAATCAACGACTGCAGGATGTCAATTTTTAGGAAACCGGCTTGTTTCCTGGCAGTGTAAGAAGCAGACAACGGTCTCCACTTCAACCGCCGAAGCTGAGTATGTTGCAGCCTCGAGTTGCTGTTCCCAGGTTTTGTGGATACAACAACATCTTCGCGACTACGGTTTGAAGTTTCTTACTACTTCTATCCTGATTGATAATTCTGCTGCTATTAGTATCACCAAGAATCCCGTACAACATTCTAAAATGAAACATATCGAAATTCGATATCATTTTATACGGGATTGCTATGAAAAGAAATTAATCGATCTTGAGAAAGTACATACTGACTTTCAGAAAGCCGATCTGTTTACTAAAGCTTTTGACAAAACGCGTTTTAAATTTTTGCTTGATTTAAACGGATTGAAGACCCTCGCTGATATCCTTAAACAAGGATGACTATCTTTTTTTTTATTTTCTGTCATATTTTTCTTTTAAAATTTATTTTGGTTTTAGGGGGTGAAAATCTAGAAAATACAGAGTGTTTTTTCGTTTGTATTGATAAAATCCAAAAACATTAAAAAAATTCAAAATTCAAAAATATTGTGATATCTGTTCTTTAATGTTTTTCTTTTAAATATTTAGAAAAACCAAAACATTTTAAAATTTTGAAAAACCAAAAAGAATGTGATTTATGTTTGTACAGAAAAATCCGAAAATCCAAAAAGATTGTAAAGTTTATTTTGTTTATAAGAAAATTAAAAAAGACAAAAATATTGTGTTTTTAAAGTTTGTATAGAGAAAAACCAAAAAGATTTTTGCAGGCTTTTTTAGATTATTTTCTCGCTGAAAATTACGTCGGTTATTTAAGTTTGTGAAGCATGCTTGCATGTCTTGGTCCTATTATTCACTTGTGAATTGATGGTTATCCATTTATTTATAAACTTAAGTTAACTGGGGCGATTAAATTTATCTTTTCTTTATTTTATGCTCCTCAAAATTTTGAGTTTTTGAAGCAAAGAGAGAACATGATAGTACATTGATTATCTTGACCCCAAATCCAGCAAAAAGTAAGCTTAAAAGACTGTGTGCTTAATTGCAATGGTGCATTGGTAGGTCTTAAAACAACCCAGTAGAGTAAAGTATGTGATATAAACAAAGAGAAACGCCAAATTGAAAGAGATGTTAGTCTCTAGCAAAAGTGTCGGTGAGGATGGCAGAAATGTAATAACCAGTCATACTCAAGCTTTATATTTTTTGATCACTCAAAAATAAAATAAAGCAAATAACAAGCGTTAGGATTCTGGACACTGTGAGTCTTTATGCGGCTTAATCATCTGGGTATTCATAAGCATGAATATTTCACTCGCTTTCAAGAAGCAAACCCAAAGTCATTAAACTTGATCACCGCTGTACTTCGTACAATTTAAATTGCTGACTTGATCAAAATCCGCTGTTAGTCATACAATTGTTCCTCCCTTGCGCGCGTCTTAATACCATTAAGAAACGGACCCTAGGGGATACAATGTATGTAAGCCGACAGATGGACTCGTGCATACTCACTCACAGTAAAGGATACTTGATG
The DNA here is from genome assembly GCF_021521415.1 of Bidens hawaiensis. Lineage (NCBI taxonomy): Eukaryota > Viridiplantae > Streptophyta > Magnoliopsida > Asterales > Asteraceae > Bidens > Bidens hawaiensis. Next base: position 235,546 of record NW_027493532.1, on the reverse strand, counting down.
CATTGCTCAAAATTTCAAAATTGGTATAAAAAATTTTGATCAACAATATAATGGTTTAAGTCAAGTTGGGGTGATTTGGCAAAAATCAAATTAAGCTTGAACCGAGATTAGGGGCTGATAGTTTCTGATATTCTGTGCTTTAATTGAAAAAATTAATCATATCACAAAAATACTTGAATATGTGTTATTAGATTTATGTGGATAACAATACCAATGACCGACTTATCGCCAGTCATAATATCGCTGAAATATAAAACTGTGATGAATGGGCAATTTGGTCAATATGATTCTCTGCTCAAACTCGACAAAAAATTCAAAAATATGTACTGTTTTTGATAAATCATTGAAAAACACAAAAAGATTGTCTATTTTTAATTGTTTGGATATTCTTTTGTAAATACATTCTTTATTATTTATTTTTTACAAATTTCCAAAAAGATTTTTCCCTTTTTCTTTTCAAAATTTTTAAGTTATGTTTCAGAAAACTGAAACGTTTTTAAGGTATTTGTTTGTCGGGATAAAAGGATTCTCGATAACCTAATTTATTTATTTTATTTAATTATTTAATTCATTTAATTTAAAAATTAAATAAAAGATTTTTTTTAGAATCTAATTCGTTATTTATGGATAACGAACTAGGTGATTCTTTAGCGAACTAGCTTCTGGTTCGCTAACCTAATTCGCTTCCGCACTCTGTAACGAATCATCCCTTCGTTATGCATATTTAACGAATCATGTCTTGATTCGCTACCTTTAATTTAACGAATCAAGTAGCGATTCACCAACATAAGGTAACGATTTGAGTTAGCGAATGGGCTAATTCGTTAACTTTAATTTAAACGAATCGTCTGATTCGTACAAGTTGTACCTTGAGTTGCGTGCAAGGTCTATATAAGACAAGAATAACGAACAGTCCTCCACTGTTCGCCTTCTTCCTTCACCTTTAAGTAACCTTATTCAAATTTTCTCTGAAATTTCAATCTTCACATTTTGACATTTCTAAGATATTTTTGGATTCCTAAGGTATAGATGTTTATGGTGATCTAATTTTCATCAAAAATGGCTAAGATTTGATAGTTAAATTATAAATTGTTAAGGGTTTAAGGGTTTCCGAGTTTATACACCACATTTCGGTATAATTTGTGTTGACATACTTGTTAATTTTGATATCATTGTGATCGGAATGTCATTCCGATACCCTTGGTGGACTCTAATCAACATTTGATTATTGTCTGCTGGGTTAATTGATGATTCATGTTTTCCGTGTTTATAGTTGGTTCGTTTAACCCTCAGTACATCTAGGTGTTGAGTCTCAATCTCTTCCACCTAAGCTTACTAGTGTGATTCCGAGCTCAACGAGCTGATTATCTCGATGGTTCAACGATAGTTATGGCCTAATTGAATATGGGTTTATAATGTTGACTATTGTTGTTCATCTTAATTTTGACTTTGACCAAGGTGGTCAAAGATCAAGTCTTAATTATTTTGACCATTCGTTAATCTTAGCGAATTGGGACTGTTTCATGTCCAATTCGTTAAGATCTTACACGAACTAGCTAAGCGAATAAGATGTTACACGAATCAGATATGGATTCGCTTAAAATATAAAAAACTAGAGTTTAGTTCGTCAAAATTTAAATAGTAATTCGCTATGTTCAGTTCGTTAAAGTATTTACTTGATAGCAAGTCGCCTGATTAGTTATCTTATTGTAACGAATCAGTGTGATTCCCAACGAATGACATTTATTATATAAATTAATTTCAATATTCATTTAATTTATTTAACGGATTTAAATCGTCTAATACGCGTAAATAGATTAATTAAACATATCTTTTAATTATATATTTTGATATCTCTTCTCATATTCGGTTTTATTTATACAGTAAAACATGGTTGATCAAGAACAACAAAATCAACCACCACCAGAACAACCTCCACAAGGACAACCACCACAACAAGATCAACAAGCTGAAGTGATCTTATTGACGTTTGATAAAAAGCACAACAATTGTGCTTATGTTGATCAAGATGTGACTGATTTGGAAACGTTTGGAGATTTGTTGGCTTTCTTACGACGATCAAAGACACACTATGCTATAACTGCTAGACCAAAGGTGTATCTTAGTATAATCAAGGAATTTTGGAACACGGCGGAATATGTTGAGGTAGATAAATTGGTTCGAGCTACAATCAATCATATTCCAATTACGATTGATGTTGAGGCCATTCGTCAGGTACTTCAATTTGACGATAATGATGATAACCCGAGTGAATTTGACAGGACATTGGTTAGAGGTTTATTCACACGCTTGAACTATGGTGGTGATATTCGTAAATCTATGATGAACAAGAACGGGTTGTGTCCACCATACAAGTATTTGTCGCATGTTCTACTTCATTGTATGAGTGAACGTCGCGGTGGGTTTGATGAGTGTCGCCTAAGTTTGCAGTCGGCGTTTGTTTCCCTAATCCTGAACAAGCCCTTCAACTACTCAGAACTAGTCTTTGATCATTTGAAGGAACAGGTTCAGCAAACTCTTCAGTCGAAGAAATTCTTGATGTACCCTCGTTTCCTACAGCTTATTATTCAAGAATTGATTCCGAATTTGGATATCGATCATACAAGAGTGAATGATGTACTTCATCAAGAACACATGACTGCTGATACCGTTCATCGTATGTTAATGTATAGAAAGGAGAAACCACAGGATAAACGGACGATTGGTCATATAATCAATCCGAATTATGTATGTCCTCCTAATGAGCGCTGGATCCACGATGATTCGGATTCCGAGCGTGAAGGGGGAGAAGGTCGGAACAATGATGGTGGAGATGATGATGGTTATAGTGATGGGAATGATGGTGATGGTGGAGCTGGTGAACAAGCTCTTAAAGAACAACAAGATGCAGTCGATGCTGCGTTAGCTGCTACCATTAAAGCTCAGCTGGAAAGTGGCTACTAATGAACCATCAAAGAAGCCCCGTGTGTCTGCTGGGGCTGGGGTAATCATTGGAACCCCACCACCACGTCATACAACGCTTTAACGCTCGGCAGTGCCGCCCACTACTAGCACTCCGATGCTTACTTTGACGACGACGTTGGTGTCACACGAGAGGCTCGGTCTTATTCCTCAAATGGCGTTAACCGAGATACCGAGACCTCCTGCTGCATTGTCTACAGTATCTCCTACTACATCAATGAGACCTCCTCCTCTGCCAAAAACTACTCCTCCTCCACCTCCGCCTAGTGATGTCTCATTTATGAGAATTACTCGGCCTCAAGGACTTGTTCAACCTGTTCACCCGTCCGTATACAACTTGCCACCAGGTCGTCAAACTGAAATGCTGCTAAATCTGCTACATCTATATGAAAATCAAATGGCAGCTGACCGCCAAACTCAAGAACGACTCATGGAGAATCAACGACGAATGATGAGTTATATTTCTTTCTGTCAGAAGGAGACTAAGTCGTTACGTACGATTGTTGAGTCTCAGGGGGTGAAATTAAAGGAACAAGAAGAGTTGATTTTACAATTAACTTGTAAAGAAGATGCCCTCAAGAAACTCAAGAATGACGATGATGATCCTGACGAATCTGATGCAGGAGTTGAGCCTAAACAATCGCATGGTTCATCCTCTGGTGCTGGTGTTAGTGGCGGTGATGATTCGAGCAAGTAGATAATTATTTATCAAGATCCAACAGCTGCCAAGCCAATTGAAATAATTGCAGCTAACACAGTGATATTTGTTGATGGATCAGGGGTGGTTCCTAGTGTGGTAAACAGAGATGAGATAGAGGTTGGTGAGTTTGTGGTTAGATCCTTGACACGGGAGCGGATTTCGATTTTGCTTGGGCTGAATGACGATCAGTTAACTGCTTTAGAGACTGAGCCCGATGTCGAAGTGATAACTGAGGAGGATTTGGAAGTTGATCCGTTGTTTATGAATACGGATTTTGTTTATGAGGATGAGGAGATTGAGATGGAGGATGTGACTGCTAATGAGTACCCGGATTTGTATCAACACACGAACGTTGATCAAGGGGTTCCGGTATTTCAAGAAGAGGTGTTTAAAGAGACTGAGGATGAATTGGAAAAGGTTGTGCAGCGAACAGTACCCACACTCAAAGAAGTGACTGATGAGGACGTAGAAAGATAGTTCAAACGTCATAAAGTGGGTAAAATTATCAGTGCTTATCGTTATGTAGATCAAAAAAGAAAAGATAATACTGCTGCTTGGGTTAAGGCTAATCAGGTGACTACCTTCAAGACCGTTTCTAAGGTACATGGTGATATTGTCTCCTGGCTCTATGATTCTGACCTTAAAGTATGTATAGTCAAGTGGGAAAAGGGTGTCCAGTATTACGAGAAGATAATGGATGTTCTGACATTACCGCGGTGGGATATTCGTACCCTCGCAAGACGTCCATTTATCAATCGTGGGGGTTACCGAACAGCTGAGTGGTTTCACCAACACTTACTATTCGAGGTCAATCATGGCTTCAAATTCTTCAAGCCCCAGGTCCCAAGACGTAAGCGCATTGACGAGATTGATCCAAGGACCGGCTGGAAGAAACTTGTCTTGAAAGTGAAGCCGCCAAAGACGATGAAAAAGGTTCCTGTGAAGACAATGCCTCAAGATATTTATCTGTCTTTCAACCGTTGGTACTTGATGAGCTCGGTCGAGGACTGCAGACCGAGCTCATCAAGATAATCGACCCGATGTGGTTGGTTAATTTATCAGAGACAGACAATGATGTGCTACACAGGAAGCAGATTTTGATCGAGCGCCAAGAAGATTACGACCTGGCTATGCAATTCCAACGAGTCATTCGTGTGTGTCATGAACATGGAATTCATAGTTGCAGAGACTGGTAGTCCAAGCGCTTCAAATAAGTTAAAGACAAAGAGCTCAAGACGAGGGGGTGTCTGTTAGTGCACGGTTTTGCGTCTAGAGTCTTTGTATTTATCGTTAACGTTTTTGTTTATTAATTAATGTAATAATTAATGTTTATTATTATCTAGTTCGTTAAGTTTAAGTCTAGTTCGCTAGGGATGTTAGCGAACTAAGACATTATAATGTATTCCCTCCTGATTCGTTAGGGGATGTTAACGAATCAGGGGATGTTTCGCTATGTTAATTTATGTAACGAAGGGGAAGCTGGTTCGCTAGGGGATGTTAGCGAACCAGATCACCTTCTATATATAGTGAACTACTGTTCACTTTTAATGAGAGTTTGAATATATAAGTTTTGAGCTAATTAACGAACTACTGTCTAATCTCTCTCTCAAGCTTCACCTAATATTATACTACTAATCTATTGATAATATATATACATATATACAACACTGAATCGATGTTAATTATGAGCTAGATCTTGTACTAATCGGATATTCACAAATCTGAGATCTATTATTGTTATTGATTGGTAATCAGGGTTCCAACAACTCGCACGATTCATAGAACCTAACAAATCCATATGAAATCGTTCTTGCGGAGTATCAATGGAATTAAATAACTTCGCCGTTTGCGACTTCTTCTTCTGTTTGCCCTACTTGCATGCAACACAGTGATCGGTCAACTTGAAATGTTTTAGTGAAACTTCATCCACTATTTCAATGAACAAATGCCTAATGTTTGTTTCATGGCTTCTGGATCAAACAAAAATTCAAGTGGATCAAATACTTTATTTCTAGGTGTTGTTAATGCTTCAACTCAATCACCAAATATAAACACGAAGGAGGCAAAACAACATTTTGCCTTTCTAAGTGCCTTTATGAGTTCATATGATAACTTGGTGAGTGGTAAAATTGCCATGAGTGAACTTACTGTTGAAGATTATAATCAGATTGATCCAGATGATCTAGAACTCATGGACTTGAAGTGGAAAATGGCCATGATTGTTAAAAAAGTCAAGAGGTTTATGCAGAGAACGGGAAAAGACTTACCGAGTATGAACAAGAGGGTGGGTTTTGATAAGCTTAAGGTGAGATGTTATAATTGTCAGGACTTTTGTCACTTTTCCAAAGAATGTGACAAGCCAAAAAAGAGTATACCGATCCCCGTAATCAAGATTGAAGCTCGGGCAAGAAGTACAATTACTCAAATGAAAAAGCTTCTGGGGTGATTCTTCAAAGTCCGCTGGTTCACAAGCCCTGCTCACGGCTGATAGTATAGATTGGAATTAAAGGTTATTGGGTAATGGTACAAGAAATCAAGCAAATCTTGTTGTGTTTGAATCCACTGGGAATTTTCGAGATGCTCAAGGAGAAGAATTGGTCACCTAGAGCGAATCAGAGTGTGAGTCGGATTCTGATCTATCAATCAACATGCATCAAACTTATTTTGCAAGTATGACCAAAATCGATGTGGTCATACCTATCTCTGTTTCTCCTGTGTCTGAAAATTAAGTAAATGAATAAATTAAATTAATCGAAATTGTGTCATGTGATGTTTGTGCGGAATTTAAATCAAAATATGACTTAATTCACGCTCAAAATGAATCAGTGTGAAAGAACTTGCTACAACGAAAGATAACTATAGACAATTATCAGATTTACAAAAGAAATCAAAAGACAAAATAGAAGGATAGTCTAATAGTAATCACGATCTCAAAGCTGAAATTTCAGGAAAATTGACCATCATTAACAAACAATTTCAATAGATTCTTAAATCAAGAACTAAAATAACCGAACTTGAGAATGAAATTCTTGAGTTAAATAACAAGTTGGAAAAATTTAGAAACTCATCTTTCCTTTTAAATGAAATTGTTGAAGTTTCGAGAAAACAAAAGGGTTCCAAGAATGGGTTATGATTTGTAGAGGTACCTCTACCGTTATTCAATGACTATTCAAATAATCCATTTTCTGAGAAAGAATAAAATGCTGTTACAACTGCGAAATCTGAGACAATCATTAATGTTGAAAAGCCAACAGAAATTTCTCATGTCAAACCAACTGCTCCTCAAGGATTTCATACTCAAAGAGACAAAGTGTTTGTCAAAACTGATGAAGAGATCGTAATCGAGGATGTATTTGAACCTCAAGTTCTACACAAGGCTAAGAATATTGCACATTCGAAACACATTTTGTGTGAGCCTCATGAATTTGAGGAAGCTGTGTATAGTTCAAATGTCTCTAAGTGTACTTTGTTCCCACTTAGCAAAGTCGATGAATTTCAAGAGTCGGGGACATTTGGAATGTGAACCAATTTCAACATCTAAGTGAAGAATTTATTGCATTATAGTATTTTGAGATGCCAATGCGTAAAAGTTAGCTATGTCAAAAATATGAGTTTAAATAATCAACAAATTGATGTTTAAAACTTAAGGGTGTAAAGTGTAATTTCTTGTAATGAATGAATCAGGTATGGTAACGAATGATGAACAATAACTCGGATGAGGTTATAAGGTTATGGTAACAAATATGAACGATTCTGATAACGAATGGTATCAAGAATCACTATAACGAATGACACCACTTTTGTAACGAATAGCGGTAACGAATGCCGAGTTTCTGAGTAATGAATGATGAGTCAATCGTAACGAATCAGCAAATGAATAGCGTACCGACTACATTTGACGAATAGATGTATGTTGATAGCTAATAGGTATGTCATGAATGCTGTTTCTATAACGAATGAATATATTACGAATGGTGTTTTGATAAAGAATGGTCTACAGTACACGAACGGGCAATTACAACAACCTGCCACGTGTCAAAAACGGTTAAAAATTTCTAACGAATGAGCTGCTACAGTATAACGAATGGATCGTTATACGTAACGAATTAGAACTTCAAATCTTCAAAAAAGGTTTCCAGATCCTCAAGTTACAGTTTCAGACTCTAACCCAAACAACAATTTTCCATGGATTACTTGTCCGTATAGCGACCAATTTTAACACTTAATAGCTTAAACAACTCGTAAATTCCCCACGAACAAACCCTGACACATCCAGACCTCCAATTCTTAACAAAACTCGTCGGATATAAATTTAAACCTCAAACAGAAACCTTTGTTTCGTACATCGCCAATTCAAACTTCAATCCACTCAATTAACCAACAATAACACAATTAAACTTAACAATAGCTTGTAGATTCGATTACAAACTGAATTCAACTCAAAATGATATCAATTATCCATTACTTTGTGATAGTCGAATCAAAATTTAATTAAACGGTTTCAAATCTCAAACTATAACAATTAACTAAACAATTCTTAGTAATTCCTCACAATTATAACTCAATTAACCATAACAATCGAACATCTAGGCTCTTATACAACTTGAGAAACCTATTACGAACTAATTGATTTCAGATCATTACTACGGAGCTAATTCTGTGATATGTTAGAGGTGAATCAATAAGTTAACGAAGTGTGTGAGTGTTGAGAGAACATATTGGAAGAGTAACGAAACTCAGAGAATAATCTAAATCACACTTTTTAAATTACAATATGCATACAGACTATATATAGAAGATGAATCTCATTCGTTATACATGCCATAACAAATGGGGATCATTCGTCTTCATTCTCTAACTTAACTTAATAGTATAGCGAATGGCACATTCTCTATACCTCATTCGTTAACATTTCATAATGGATGGTACGTTAATAATAGCGATTAGGCTCATTCGTTAAACATCCTCAACGAATGGCCATTAAGCATAATGCATGGGTTCATCCATTAAACAAATAATTGCATCCAATGTAATCGCTTCGATCATCCTTGCGTTTACTTTCCCTACACCGCCTAATTCATAAGCCGTCCCACAACAACCTACCCCTCATGCTCAACCTGATGCCCTACTACCCGTGCGTGTTACCATTCAGGAGACCCTAACCCTCTCTGCGATAGGTTCCCTCAGATTACCCAAACTAATCAAGTTTAGCCTATAGTTACACCTTACTACATTACCCACCAAGTCCAAAGCTATCAATCCTTTGTCCTTCAAGCTCCTCTCTTCAAGCAAGACCATTCATACGTAACCCAAACTTATCAGATTCCGCACCCGCAAGCTTAAGTTTACCAAGCCTACTTTAACCAACCAACCCTCTTGTAGACCGTTCACGCTAAAGTTATGCCGAATCAATTTACCACGACTACTCAAGCTTGCATCGATCAAATCACCAAGACACTTAAGTTTCAAGGTTCCAAGTCATGCGCATCTGAAGATTTAAGATACTAGAAGACTTTGCCGCTCGACGTATTCTATGTTATTTGAATTTGACTTTTCTGCTTTGTACGGACTATTTAATAAATTTTGAATTAACGTTTGTAATGAATATTGAAGTACTAATTAAGATTTTCAATTTTTATGCCCCTCGAGTAAAGTTTAAAGTTATCGAAGTGTTGTTTTATAAAAATTCCTCATTTTAAATAACCAAACTATAAAGTTTTGTCTATTTAAAAGACGTCTCACTTATAACTCATTTCCCTAAAGGATTTCTATTCTTAAAATTATATTTTCAAACGTTTAGTAAATCCACACGATGGGACGAATCATGTGGACCATCCGACGATGAAAATAATTATGGTCCGGAACACCATTATCGAATTTCTCGCATGGAAATCATGAAACATGCAATTGTGTGTCATAATATAGAATCGAAAGTAGTTGGGATAACGGTAAAATGTAGAGATGATAAGGACATGGTGGATACGCCGCTGGTACATCCTATATATAAGTGCCCTTATTAGATTTGCATTTGGAGCGTTGTTTTAACTATTCAAAGTTCTGTGCTATGATAAATTATTAAAATTTTGTTGTCCTCAAACTTTAATGGTTTTGTTATAATGTTCTGTATATTTGGAACGAATTCCTTAAAGTAGGGGAGACTGTAACAACTCGGTTTTTTTCACGTAATAATTTATATCCGTTACCCGACCCATTTCGATGCTTGGGAAATCTTATCGCTTTTATCTAGTTAATTAAACTATTATTATATTATTATTTAATGAATTATATAAAACATATTTATAACGTTCGTATTTTGGCAAAATCAACCAAAACTTAATCTTTTACCCAATTATGTTTCCACCTTAAATCCCCAGGGACTAAAAAGCAAATACTATATATATTATTATAATTCAGATTCAGTAACCTGTTAACCCATGGGTATATCCATACCCGTTGACCCAAATTGTGAACCCGTATACCTAATTGATTATCTTGGACCACGATTTTCGTCTCAATCTTGGAATCGAATCAGGCATCGCATTACACTTGCCAAAATGACCCCCCACCGACGTTCTTAGTTTTGTTAACTTGATTAGATGGATTTGTATTCTACATTTGCTTAGCCAACACCACCCGTTAACCATTATACAAGAAAACTAATGCTATAATTCAATTAAACGTACTGATAGCATCCTTATTACATCACCTACTAAACCCCATACGAATTTGATTATATTAAATAGCAAGTACCTATTATGAGATGGGTTTATGCCGTCTGCAAGTCAACCCAATTAACCAGCGTATAAACAGCGAATCAAGTAATCATTTATATGCTTAGACTTATCGTTGCATCTTCATCATCAAGCCTATGGTTATTTGAGCAAATATAAATGGGATAAATTGATTGATGATCTAGGGTTCATGACAAAGAACTTGGTTCGCACCTGTGTATATATTCTATTTTTTTTTTTGTTATAAACAACTGAACCCTTAGCCCAGTTGGCTAGGGGTATGTGTGATAAAGCTGTGTTGTGGCTGGGGGCGCAGGTTCGAGCCAACCCCAGCCCTTGTTTTTAATGTATTTTTGTTTTTGCCATTTATTTATTTTACTACTCATATAACTGTTTAAAGTATATTATTAATATAATAATTAATTAATATTTTATTTAAACAGACACACTAACTAACCGTTTCCGAACCTTGGTTAAAACTATATATATATATATGTAATAGATTATTAAAAGAATTTATTAAGGTTTTAATATTTAAAAAGTGTTTTAATATAATATATACGTATATATCTAATCTTGTTAACTAATATATGTAAAATACATAATATACCTAATTATTTTTTTATGATTATTAAGTATTTTGTAAAATGTTTTATTTTATAACTATTAAGTTTTATTTACACTATTAAATTTAAAAAAATCTTTATTAATATATATATATATATATATATATATATATATATATATATATATTAGACATATTCTAGTTTAAAATGAACATTTAAAATAAATCTCTTTATATAATCTATAAAAAATTTTACAAACATCTACTTAAGTACTTTATTGTAATTTATAAAATCGAATCATACTTTTTATGTTAAAATTTTGATAATAAAATTTATATCAAATTAATGTGATAAGTAGCTTTTGTAAGATTATACCCGATCATCAGATCTCGAGTTTATATCGAGTTATAGGATCCATTATTCAATTCGTATTTATTTCATCAATTATTGTTACTTAGAAATTCTCGTCGATAATTCCCGAAGAGCGTGACTTATCGCTTTCGTATTGAAATGATATCCTGCTTAATCATCGAGGTGAGTATCCCACTCCCCCTTTTAAACTCATTTTTACCGTTTTGGGGGCATATACGTTCGTAAATATTTTACTACTATTTAATACTCAAACTTGCACCTGTTAGTCTTTTGTGTTTAAATGTTAATACCTAACGTGTTATACACTTATATTCTTTGCTTGAATACATGTCGGAGAGGTCCAAAATATTCTCAGTCAAGTATGATCATACGTCCGTCGTGTTAGCCATTGTTCAGTTCATCTGACATTGTGCTTACCGACATCATTATTTACTTGACACAATTTGCCTTTTTATATTATTAATATATAATCATGAAAATCTGGAGATTTAGTCACTCAACCTAGTGTTGACAAAAGCTATTGTATTTTTAACGCATATGCTGGTTATCGTGTGATGTGATTCGCGAGCATATTTTGAAGAAAACTTAGGGTTGCATGCTATAGAAGAAGATACAAGAATTAGAATTTTTGATTTTGTTTTATTTGATTTAATTTTAAATTATGTACTTGGGTTACTTTGATTATTTAATTAAATTTAATATATATTGTCACATTTAATATTGCATGATAGTACCTTGAGAGGTGTGAGCAATCAGCTCACGCCCCGGTATTTCCACCTTAGCTTGGAGTGTGACATGTTTATCTCAATCTTATTATCTCAAGCCTATTTATCAATTGTCACCCATCTACCCTCGTCTATATCTCAATCAATTTTGTTATTATCTAAAAAACCTATGGTCGGTTACCACAAGCATTTACTGCTTATTAAAATTATGGACTATGAACATGTATATGGTCATAGTTAACTTTAACTAATAGAAGCCGTATGAACTATTTTATATAATTTTCATTAATGCATGATTTCTTCACCTATCCAAACTCAAATGATCTGAATTTTCTTACAATCTTGCTCAAATTACATTTATGACTCCTAAGGATTTTATTATATCGACATTTTCAATCTCTAATAGTTTCACATGTTTATTTTCATTTTAAGATTTGGTTGTTGATTTTATAACAAACTCTTTCTTTATTTTGAACCGATAAGTTCTCTTATTTTATTTTGTTGGTAACGTTTCATACATATACGATGATAATTTTTGGTTACGTTTTTATTTGTTAAGTTCACAAAAATTTGTTGATTACCTTATTTTTTAATAGTTAATAACTTGTGTTTATGTAACGCACACACTGGCACGAATCATGTGGACCATCTCACGATCAAAGTAATTATAATCCAAAACATAATTATCCAATTCCATGCATGAAAATCATAGTACGAATGGTTGTGTGTCATAACTTAGAAATAAGGGTGATTTTTGGGCAACGGTACATATGGTGATACGATAAGGGTATGGTGAATAATCAACTGTTAAATCAAATATATAAGTGTCCTTGTCATATCTTTGTTTGTAGCTTTTATCGGCCCACTTAATGATTTGTGTTATGTTAAATTTTAAAAAAAAAGTATTTGAAAAAAATATTCGTAAATGTTTCTTTTATATTATTAAACAACTTATGTCATAGTTTTTCCTTAATTTCGGGATGAAATTTCTAAAAGTAAGGAATATTGTGGTGTTTGTCAATTTTCGAAAACGGAAACACGACCCGTTTAAAACTTTTAGTTTTTCAATTTTCATACTTTTATGTTGGTTTACGTTAAGAATTGTTAAGTTATGGGTTTAACCAAGTTACAAACTTCATTTCATGTATTTTTGACTAAATATAACACTTTTGTGAAACCATGTTGGTCGTGCATCGGGATGGGCCCTGCCACACCCATTGCGTTATGCTACCAACATGCATATACTTTTTTTAGTTTCACGCGTTTAACACTCCTAATCGATTCTAAACCCGTTTTTGAGTCGGTTTCTTGATTCTAGAATGTTTCTAGGTTAATTTCTAACGGACCCCTCAATCTTTCTCTTCAGTAAATGCCATATTTAGTTTCTTTTGATTAATCTTCTCTTAAAAAGCCCATCAATCGAAATTCTATCAATAAATTGTTTAAGCCCTAACCCTAATTCAATTCTTATATTAACCATACTCTTTTGCCTCTGCTCTTACTCTACAAACCATCTACTTCACTTCTTTTTCATGAATTCAAGCTCTATTTGGTGATTTTGCATGCTTTGACCAAGAAAAGTCAACTTTCTAAAGTTCATCAATCTTCCAATGATTTTCCAGGTAATAAGGTTATTTTAGTATTTAGTTCTACATGATTAAATCAAAACCCCTTAATTAAATTAATTGCTTAATGTATTTTAAGGTTGGAGTATTTCTAGTTCATATTCTAGTCTTTATGTTCGTTAAATCGGTTTTTACTCGTTAATTCTTCGTCTTCATGTTCTAAATCCATAACTAGGTATAATAAAACCTGTTTTTACTTATAAGGTTTGTTGGAAGCAACCTCGACTTAGTTTCAGGTTTGAATCCGATGAAACCCAAACAATCAATTATCTTACTTTAATTTTATATATAGTTCAAATCGCATATTTAAAATAAACCGCACTTATAAAAACTCATAAAATATTATTTTTACATAAGTTTTTTAATAAAATAACAAATTTTATTATTTTATTTGATTTAAAACCGCAAGTTCGTTTATTACTCGTTTAGCTCCCGATTTAAGACCCGGTCATCTAGAATTTTTTTTTCGTTTGTTTTATCTTTCTATATATATAATTAAGTCATATTATTTTTATGGTGTTGTTATTTTCTCTTGTGTCAGTCGGCTAATTTAAAAAGCTCATATCTTACTCGTTTTTTGCCGGTTGCTTTTAAGGTGATTAATTCACAACCCGTTTTCTGTTTTTTTTAGGGGGGGGGGGGGGGTAACATACATACCACAACCACAAGATTTATGATAAACGATTTCCACGACCATAATTCTTTTATATGTGTTTATGTGTATTGCATACTTAATTGTAAAGGTGTTTATTGTTTATAGGTAGCCTCATCCTCGTTAGTATAATCATATGTATCTGAGTAATCTTGACTTAACTTGTGTCATGATGATAAGACATATTTATTTTATTTGTTGTTTATAATACCATCCAAGTAAAGTTGACCAAACTAGTGTCTTGGTAAAAAGAGTTGTTTACTTAATCAATTGTTGTTAATACCACATATGCATAAGAATTGTCTTTTTACTATTATTATATATTAAAACTTGGGTTTTTATCACTCAAAATGAGTTGTTGACAAATATATCTCTTTTTACGTATGTTACAGGTTTGCTCTATTGGATGTTTAGAAGTTTGAAGCTTCTAGTTTTGGACTTTAGGATATCAGTGATAAAACACGTGTTATGTAGATTAGATTTGTTTTGGATGTATGTTGAATTCGATATTGGTACTTCAATTTTTTGCAAATAACATAATTAGATAATGACATCTATTTAATAGTGTATTGTGAGCTACTTGTCAATCAGATATGCCGGTGAATCGTTGACACACTCTAAGGCATTTTCAATAGTTCACTAAAACACAAATACAGTTTTATGTACAGCTCCTCAAAGCATATGCTCATCCCGTAGGGTGTATCACGTATATACACACACTAGTCTACATTATCTCTGGGGTTTTGCCTTTTGGAGATATGGTTTGAAGCTGACTCATAACATGCCTACTACATGTCAATTATGAATGGACATAAACGCGTATGTATTTAGCTCGAGTTTTTTGTTCTATCTTGTGTTATGAAGTTTCTAGGGATTTTATAATCCCATGACACGTTTTAAAACTCTTTAAGATAAACAATATGTTTGTCTTTTCAGCTTTAAGACAAAAAAATGCCTTTCTTTTCAAAGTAAATCAATTTGTTTAACAGTATAAACATTATCACCTTTAAGTTTCGTCGATCAATTTGTTTAAAGATTTTTTTTAAAAAGTTAACATATTCATGTTTGTAAATGTTTTCTGACTCTTCTTAGACAAATAACCGGTTTGTCCTATAAGAGTAAATCTGTTTAATAAAGGTTTACGCAATAACCTCCTGGTTCTATTCCGGTGATTCTGATGACCTGACCTCTACTTTTTTATGCTAGACCTAACATTGATATGTATGTATAAATATCTAGATCGAATAATCCAACTTCATGCCTTTAGTCTAAATCTTAGAGCCTTAAACATTGATAAATATTTTTTTTCATATAAAAGTTATCTTTATTCAAAATGATTACTTTAGCTACTTAAGTTTTTTGGTTCATATGACGTTTGCTGTGGCATACTTTGGCCTAATAGGTTCGAACACTCTCATCAAACTCTCCAAGAAAGTAAACGGGTCTATTGGGATTTATGCTAATTACATTTTTAAGAGCATAGACTCAACTAACGATGTTATCACCCTTCCAATTACTACTTGTCCGTCACGTTTTTCTGTTTTTATTATTTATGCTACATTTATTTTTCATAAAAAAACATCTATATTATAAATATATTTTGTTAAAAAAGATTTATGTTTCTTAATCTAGAAAAAAACGTCAATTGACAATAACCTTTAGATGTAAAACTTTACTTTACTTAATCATAAAGAAACATTTATTTTTGTAAACATTTATTTATAAAAAGCTAAATATATCAATAAAACATTTCCAAGATTTAGGCTATACCCTCGAAAAAAGGGCTAAACTTTATATCGAAATGACTCCAGTATAACACCTACCTTAAAACAAGTATTCGGGTATAACACCAAAGGACGAACGAGCAAACACTTCAACTATACGTAGAGTGTTGGGGTATGACACGTCGAAACTTCAGAGTTGCGTCAGGATGGCACAGATTTTGATGCTCAGGAGAACTCATCGGGTTGTCGTAAGATTAGGGATCGCCTTACGAGACAAAGGCATGAATGCCGAGGTAATGTGTGTGAGATTTGAGTTTCGGTTGATTTGAAAAATAAATCCCTTAAGTCCCCTTTTATAGCCAAAATCCGAAACCACCACTTTTTCGCCACACGTTAACATGTGTCTCCACTTGTCTTTCGCATTGCCATGTGTCAAGTTCCGTAAACATTTGCAAGAGGTTACTGGAACATATTCTTCAAACATTGCAAGCAATATTTTATTTATTATTTTTTTAACCATTTGTATATGATAACTATTTTTATTTATATTAAATTACTGTGCGTATTCATCATGTTAACATTGGTGCCCCATGATTATTTAAATTTATGTTTTCTACCGTTGTTAATGGTAAACTGTTGGTGCATAATGTCAGTAGTTCAGTGTCTAGTGTCTGTAATTGCGTTTGTAATATTTTATGTTTTGTATAAGCGAAGTTGCTAACAAGTTCGCTGATATGGGCGAACTTGTTAGACAAGCGAAGTTAGTGACAACTTCGCCTGAACATGCCAGGCGAAGTTGTCGTGATTATATAAGCCATCTGTTACGGCTTATTAATAATTAATTCAGTTTTACAGTTTTCGCGTATTCGAGTCAGAGAGAGTCTGTAATCAAGTGATCTTCGTATCACGTGTTTAAGGTTGGTATACAACGTGTTTGATTATCGTGTGTTAATCGTATTGTTTTCTATACTCGTAACGTCTTACGTAGGGATTCCGCACCTGCGTAGTACGTGATATCTCGTGTAGATCCGGCTGGGAACCTACAATTGGTATCAGAGCTCTTGCTCGATTGTGTGGTTCGGGATTATCACGCGGGTATAGAAATCGTTCCGTTCGACTATTCGCGGGACGAGTTTTCTGAGTTTTAGTGTTATACTCTCCTCCTACAAGCTTAAACAACACATAACACCTTCACAAACCTCGAAAAACCCAGAAATCTAATCTGCAGAAGCTTTGTGTTCATCAGGCGAAGTTGCCGTCACTGTTACTAGGGTTACGGCGAAGATATAAGGTTAAGCGAAGTTATCCACAACTTCGCCTACCTCTTCAAGTTCGCTTACCTCAAGCGAAGTTACCCACAACTTCGCCTACCTCCCAAGTTCGCTCAACTTAAGCGAAGTTATTCTCAAGTTCGCCTATCCAGCGAATTTAAGAAAGTGAGCGACGTTACAAATTCACGCGAAGTTAAGCTTTAAGCGAAGTTATCCGCAACTTCGCCAACAGTGCTGTTTGAAAATAAAATTTTTTATTTTCGGATTTCTTTGAGTTTAGAGAAAGATGTCTTCGATAAACATTACTGAACTAGTAAAGATGGAAGTAGAAGCTGGTTCGGCTACAAAGGCACCTAAGATGCTCAAGAAAACTGATTATGTAGCGTGGAAAGATCGTTTTGAACAATATGTCAAGTATCAAGATGCCAAGATGTGGGTGTATATACAAGATGGTTACATTCCACCTACTACTGAGTATGAAGGTCGTGATCAGATCAAGAAGTACAAAGAGATGGAAGATGAAGAGAAGAAGATGTATGAGGCAGAAAGTAAAGCTCATGCAGCAATTACAATGGCTCTTCCACAAGAAATTTTGCACACTTTCAGAAAGTACAAGACTGCTAGAGAACTTTGGGAAGCTCTTGAAAACCGTTTTGAGGGCAATGTGGGAATTCGTGCTTCGAAGATTAAACTTCTAAAAACTCAATTCTCTGTCTTCAAGTATCTGAAAAACGAATCACTTGATGATATTATCACCAGATATTATCATCTGATGACTGAACTCAGCAACTATTCAATTGCATACAAAGAAGATGAGATTGTTGAGAAGCTTCTTGATGCTCTCCCACCAAAATGGGAGATGTATATAGTGTTGATGAGAGAAGATAAAGACTTTGCTGACTATGACCTGGAGACAGCAGTTAACAAGCTAAGAACGTTTGAACTGAACATGGTACGAAAGGAGACACCTACCGATCAGGTTCAAGATCCGGGTATGTATGGTGCAAAGGTTAACTCGGGATCAAGTTCGAAAACGGAATCATCTGCTTATTACTCTAAGGGAGAGTCAGGCGCGAGCTCAACACATGAGGGACATGTATCTCTCAACATGAATGGTGATGTGTGCTATGTAGCTGGAGGGTCAAATGCTTCTCAACCACAAGCGACCAAGAGTAGTTATTCCCCAAGTGTTTCAAACAACAACTACTCGAAGATGCCCATGAGTGTCAAATCTGCTGAACAGCAGTTTGCTCTCTATGCATATTTTATTGCTTCATATAAGAACTACATTCAGGGTAAGATCGTTGATCCTGCAGTTTTGGATGAAGACTATGAGCAGATCGATGCTGGTGATCTGGAGGAGATGGATCTGCAGTGGCAGATGGCTATGATTGTCAGAAGGGTGAAGAGGTTCATGAAGAAGACTGGTAGGAAGTTTGTCGGTGAGAGGCCAGGGTTTGATAAGTCGAAGGTTCGCTGCTACAACTGTCAGCAGAATGGCCACTTTGCAAAAGAATGCAAGAATGAACGTGTAGAACGCAGTCAGAACAGATCTACACAGCAAAGTGGTAGTGGTAATGACTATAGAGCCATGATTTCCAGACAGAATGAAGAGTACAACTGGAATCTGCATGTTGAAGAAGTATTTGAACAGGCCAACTTGGCAAACATCGAAAATGCAGATAGTGAGAAGGGAACTGGCGAAGATGAAGCGTACATGGCAGATGTAGCAGACCAGCTCTCCGAGGTAAGTACCGAACTCCCTTGTACTAAGTGTGAACTTTTGTCTGAACAACTGACAACTCTAACTGATCAGTTTGTTAGTTTGGATGCGCAATATAAAACTTTAAAAGAAGATCATCACTTCACTAAAGCTAGAGAAAATAGTTACAAAGTAAAAATTAAAGCTATTGAAACATATATTAAAAGTCTTAAAGCAAAGCTTGCTGAAAAAATTAATATGATTGATCTTAGCTATGAGGTTCTAGAAGAAAAAACCAAACTAATAGCTGAAAGAGAAAAACAGATAGCTGATCACCAGGTAAAAGTGGTGGAACTTAACAGGAAACTGGAACAATTCAGAAATTCCTCCGCTATACTTGATCACCTTGTTAGTGATCAAGGTTCTCCAAAAAGGGGAGGAATTGGTTATCATGAAGTTCCACCACCTTTCAATCATAATTACACTTTTAACCCTATTAATCAGAAATCTGTCGATGTTGACTATGGTCAGACAGTTCCAGTTCCAGTTACTACTAAAGAACCAGAAGTTAGTAAGCCTGTTGCAAGTGTTAAAATTTCTGCTCCGAGTCCTGTCTCATCTAACTCGGACAAGTCTTCTGAGTCGAGTGAGACAAATCAAGAGGAAGTATTACCAAAAAGTGGAGAGAAAAAGAAAACATCTGAAAAGAAGTCTCCACTAAACCCGTATGTCTCACCATATGTGAGACAAACGGGCAGTAATACAGCCTCAACATCTAAGACAACTTTTGATAAGAAAGTTGAAAACAGGTGTTGTTTTAGATGTAATCAACAAGGACATCTTGTTGCTGGTTGCCCTCTGAAGCAAAAATTCAGAGGTGTGAGGCCTTTAAAATTTGAGAAAAGAGCTAACAGTAATCAATTTAATGATAAAACTGAAAACCCATCGAATTTCAGAAAATGGACTAATCCAGGTTTTCAAAGAAATAGATCTCAGTTTTTCACTGGTAACACCCAAACCATACCTAATAATTCATTTAATTCAAGACGGTATGGATGGCCTCATAGACAATCCACAAGAAGGTATCCTGTTAGGACTCACAGAAATGATTATGATACTAACTTTGGACAGCCAAGGTACGGGATGTATCGACCCAAGACCAATCGGTCTTGGGTCCCCAGATTTTAACTCTCTGCTTTAATCGTGCAGGAACAGTTGAACAGGGCTGCCAACAATCAATGGGTTGTGGATAGCGGCTGTTCCCGGCACATGACGGGTAACAAGAAATTGTTACAAGACTGGAAACCTGTTCAAGGTGGTGGAGTGAGTTTCGCAGGAGAGAGCGGTTGAAAGATCACAGGAATTGGGACTGTGACTAACGGGAAGATGACGCTAGAGAAAGTTAACTTTGTTGAAGAACTGAAGCACAATCTGCTGAGTGTTTCGCAGATCTGTGAAAAGGATTATATCCTTAATAGAGTGTTAACTGTTAAAAGATTAAATAAAACCTGTTATGAACTAATGCATGGGAGAAAGCCCAACTTGAGTGGTCTTGAACCATTCGGGTCCCCGTGTTCGATATTAAAGACCAATTCAAAATTTGGTGAAGTTGCCGACGAAGGAATCTTAGTCGGATACGTTGTTGGGACTCCCAACAGACGGGTCTTTAATACATCGACCAACAAGGTTGAGGTGGTGTGTAACACTGATATCACAAGTTACAAATCACCAAAACCAAGCACGGGACCCGCTGGGGTTTTTGACTATGATAGACTTTTTAAATCTTTTAACATGCCTTATTTGGATTTTGCAGAAGATGAGGAACGAATTGCTACGAAGATGATATGCGATGAGGAAGACACTTTGGTGCAAAGACCACAGTATGATGAATGTCAGCCTTCCTCGTCAAATGCTGTCAATACCCCTGCTGCCTCTACTGAAGAGGAATTCATCAATCCGTTTCACTCTCAACATCAATCAACCATGGATGAGCTATCTTCGAACTTGGAAGATAATCTAAATGTCAGTTCGGTTTCGACTACGAGAATTCACAAAAATCACACGTTGGAGAATGTGATAGGTGATCTGTCCGCCGGTGTACAAACAAGAAAAAGCGTGAATGAGCACACCTGTGTTTACACAAGCATTAAAGACACGGGCATTATCAACGAATGCTTGTACACCTGCTTCATCAGCCAGATTGAACCAAAGAACTATCAAATGGCTCTGAAGGACAGCTCGTGGGTCGAAGCCATGCAAGAAGAGTTATCTCAGTTTAAGAAAATGGAAGTATGGAATTTGGTTGAAAAACCAAGAAATGTGCATGCGATAGGCACGAAGTGCGTCTTCAAATGTAAGAGAGATGAGAAAGGGGTTGTTATCAGGAATAAGGCGAGGCTGGTTGTTAAAGGCTTTAATCAACAAGAGGGAATTGATTACAATGAAGTATTTGCTCCTGTGGCAAGATTGGAAGCCATTCGGCTGTTTTTGGCATTTGCTGCTCATAAAGAGATGAAAGTTTTTCAGTTGGATGTGAAGAGTGCGTTCCTAAACGGTAAAGTCGATGAGGTTGTGTATGTTGAGCAACCTCCGGGTTTTCCTGACCCTGAATTTCCCGATCACGTGTACAAGCTAAGTAAAGCGCTGTATGGACTACATCAGGCACCTCGTGCCTGGTACTCAACGTTATCCGATTACTTGCTTGAGAATGAGTTTGAAAGAGGTAAGATTGATAGCATGTTGTTCTTCAAGAGAAAGGGAAGCGACTTTCTGCTGGTGCAAGTCTACGTGGATGACATTATCTTTGCTGCATCAAAGGTCACCATGTGTCAGGAGTTTGAGGCCGTAATGAAGAAGAGATTTGAAATGAGTGCTATGGGTGAACTAACTTTCTTTTTAGGATTGCAGGTTGATCAGAAGAAAGACGGGATGTTCATTCATCAGACGAAGTATGTCCATGATGTTCTCAAACGCTTCAAGATGGAGGACAGCACTCCATATGAAACTCCAGTCTGCGTCAATCACAAATTGGGTGCTGATTCAGATAACGATGCAGACGTGGACCCAACCCAATATCGGGCTATTATAGGTTCTTTAATGTACTTAACTGCTTCTAGGCCTGATATAATGTTTGCTGTTTGTCTTTGTGCACGCTTTCAGGCAAACCCAAAAGAATCTCATTTGAAGGGTGCGAAGAGGATACTGCGGTATCTCAAGGGCAAGCCGAAGCTAGGGTTGTGGTACCCGAGAGGAGGAGACTTGGAGCTAGTCGCTTAAACAGATTCTTATTATGGAGGGTGCAATCAGAGTCGGAAATCTACAACTGGTGGATGTCAGTCTCTTGGTGGCAGATTGGTGTCGTGGCAATGCAAGAAGCAGACTTCAGTCGCAATTTCAACCTGTGAAGCAGAATACATGGCAGCATCCAACTGCTGCTCCCAGGTTCTTTGGATTCAACAACAGTTGCGCGACTATGGTCTGAATTTCTCACTTACTCCTATTTGCATTGATAACACTGCTACTATCTCAGTAACTAACAATCCCGTGAAGAACAGTAAAACTAAACATATTGACATACGTCATCATTTTATACGGGATTGTGCTGAGAAGAAGCTGATTGAGCTCGAAAAGGTTGACACGTTAGATAATTTCGCTGACTTATTCACGAAAGCGTTTGACAAATCTAGATTTCAAAACCTTGTTGTGCTGAATGGGATGATCAATCCCGAGTAACCGTTCTTTCTTATGTTTGTTTAAAAAAAAAAAAAAAAATACGTCACTATCGCTTAGAATTATGTCGGTTGCCTCAGTTTGAAGGACATGTCTTAGGATATGTTTGGTCCTCATTTCTACTTGTAGAATATGAGGATAGCCATTAACCAGATGACTGAAAGTGACCGGGGCGGTTTATGATGAGTTTTCATTCTTTCGCTGAAAATTAGTCGATCATACTTAGTTAGAAGGACACATACTAGTATGTGGTCGGTCCAGCTGATCCATTGGATCTTCGGAATAGCCGTTAACCTGAAGACTTTGATTTGGTTGGGGCGATAGAAGTTAAATTTTTCTTTTCGGGAGATGAAATTATTTTTCAAGTCTACTACTTCGTAAGAAGTTACTTTACTATGTTTAACAGAAAATTGGTCCAACCTTGGAAAGTGATAGATATACTGATTCTGTGTGCTTAACTAGTGAAGTTATTAGGCTTAAAAGTCTTTAGAACAGTCATTGTATGTCATGGTAGCTTTTATGGTGCGTAAAAGTAGAAGTGATACTAACTAAATCTACTCGATTTTATGTGGAAACTCCTTAAAAGTTGTGCATGTCTTCATACATATCTTTCCAAATGATAGGCAGAAAAGCGATTACCCAGTCATACACGAGCCCGTGAGTGTTCTGAGTCCCGTGAAGATAGCGTGTCAAGACACTGCAGTGATCCAGATTCGGGACTCGCAGTTATTTTCTACTTGAAGTTGTGTATATATATGTTAGATTAAAAAAAAAATGTGTGTATTCTAGACTTCATAAGGTTAATGATTCTCAATCAAGACGCAAGAAGGTGAACGGGAAACAGAGTCTAAGATCGAAGTGTAATCACTACTTAATCAGACACTACGGGTCAAGGTCAATTCGGGGTGACTTGGGGAAAGCCAAATACGCTTTGAGAATAGATAGGAGGCATCATAATCTCTGAGTTGTTGCCCACTTAAGTTTTGAACTTAATTGAACCTAAATCGTATCACAGAAACGATGAAAACATTCTAAGTAGATTACCTGCTTACAACCTGTTTCTTTATGTCATAATACAGCTGAACACGGATCTGTGTGACAGTCACGAAATTAGTATGATTCCTGTTCGGATCATTTCTAAAACATGGTAGTCCCTGTCGAGACTGAAATTTGATCCCGTGTACCTTTATTTTAAAAGTTTTTTTTATTTTTGGAGTTGTATGATTTTATACCTGGTTACTTGGTCTTGATCGTTTCATTTAACGCTTTAAAGGATGTTTTCTAACTTAGTTGCAAATTGTTCAAATTATGGGGTTTGTTTTGAAAAATTTTTAATTTCAGCGAAGTTCTGCATAACTTCGCCTGATAGGCGAAGTTATCCACAACTTCGCCGATACATCTGTGACCCTATATAAAGGACTTTAAAGGTCAAACTGTTCATTTATTTCAAAACCCAGCGAACTTATACTCACAGAAACCTCGGCGAACTTATCGATTCTATTATCATCAATCATTCTGTGTTTCTTTCTCGATTTCATTGTCGATTAAAGGTTGTAGGGTTCCATATTCGTATAATCATTGTCGTTAATGATTATCACAGGTCGATACGACCCGTTTCGTGACCTCGATTATTTGAAACCTAAAAACCCGATTTTCAAACTTGTTTTTACGTGATAGTAAACCACTTGAACGTATAAAACTTCATAAAATCATGTATTTCGGAGTCCTTGATCTCCGAAATCATCATCTACACGTCGTTCAAAATCCTAACTGTTGCCGATTCAAATTCGGCGAAGTTACAGTTTAGGCGAAGTTATCCGTAACTTCGCCTGAGGTTTAACTTCGCCTGATTATTGATTTTTAAACAGTTTATGAGGCGATGTTGTGATTAGGCGAAGTTATCCGTAACTTCGCCTGTACCATTTTACTTAACTATTTTCAGATGAAGTTCAAGTTGAAGCGAAGTTGTTTTCCAACTTCGCCTCACCTTTAACTTCGCCTATACAGAATTGATCACAACTTCGCTCATGGTAACAGGCGAACTTGTGATTCGCTTTGACGTTTATCTAACTTAACCTGTTTGTTGCAGATATGGCTGCTATTGCTGGAGCAGGTGGTGCAGGCGGTGATGACGGAGGTGATCAACAAAGACAGTTCTTCCCGGGTCACAACATGTATATCACCTTAGACCCGGAAGCGAGCGGAGTTGATGATTTCCGCGAAATCATCACATTCCTTTTACGCTCGAGGATATTCCACGCCATTTCAACAACTCTGCCGATATCCTTACCCAACATTGAGGATTTCTGGCAGACCGTGGAATACGACTGTAGAGTCGAACCCCCGGTGATGCGCGCAACAGTCAACGGTCAGATGGTTCAGTTCTCTTCTGAACATATCCGGGCGGCTCTGCGGTTTGGAAACGAGACAAGGGATGACCCGACAGAGTTTGTAGCTCCTTTTCGCGATGGAGCATTTTTGAGGATGGGTTATTCAGGTCCCTTGGGGGATTCGCAGAGAAGGAAGGGATTCCTACTTGACCAGTGGCGCTTTCTCATGCATGTTATGATAGTATGCATGTCAGGGAGAAAGGCGGGCACTGATGGCATGGGCGCGACCATGCAGTCAGCGATGACTGCTCTGACATACAACAAGCGATTCAGCTTTAGTCAGATGGTCTTTTACGAGATTGATCGTCAACGAAGAGCGATGGCGCGTGAGCGGTTCATCATGTATCCAAGATTCCTTCAAATGATCTTGGATCATGTTGCTCCAACACTTCCTCAGCGCCGTCCGATCCGATATGTTGAGAGTGTGAATAAACGGATCTTCGCTCAGTGTCGATCCTCCAGTGCGAGGATGTTGGTGCATGTTTTGTAACAGATGATCTTTCGTGTTTGTTAGAATTGAGAGCAACGGTCAAAGGGGAGACTGTTGGTGCATTTTGTGACCATCGCTATGCAATTCTGACCAGCGGAACGCCACAGGCGAAGTTAGCACAACTTCGCCTTAGGCGAAGTTAGAGCAACTTCGCCAACGGCGAAGTTGTAACAACTTCTGCCTTAGGCGAAGTTATCACAACTTCGCCATAGGCGAAGTTAGCACAACTTCGCCTACTGAAGCCCAGGCCCGTGAATGTTTGTCTATATATAGTTGTGTCTTGTTTAGTTTTAGTTAATCTAGAAATCAGTGTGTGTTTGAGCAGCTTGTTTATTGAGAGAGAGTAAGAGACTAGAGTCGTGTGAGACGACCCGAGGTAGAGCTCACCTCGGGTCAGTCGTGTTTCTGTTTTTGTTACGGTATGTAACGTGATTATTTTATATATGAATCTGCAGATTTGTTTATCCCGTTCTAGTATTTGTTTGTGTACTTGATCGTGTACGTGTTTGTGTTATTCGTCTGTACACCATAAACGAGTCTAGGAGGATTCCGCACTCCTAGACCTCGTGCGGATCTCGTATCGACCGGCGACGCCCCGGGGGGACCTACAAGTGGTATCAGAGCCTTAGGCTCTTACGCTATGGTTCGAGATCTGCGTTTTGGTGTTTCTGGCACGTTTCTGTGCGTTTCTGGCCGAACAGTTCTTCAGGCGAAGTTATTGTTCATCAGGCGAAGTTGCCGTCATTGTTCGTAGGGTTTCAGCGAAGATATAAGGTCTGGCGAAGTTATGAACAGGCGAAGTTGACTTTAGGCGAAGTTATGTACACCATAAACGAGTCTAGGAGGATTCCGCACTCCTAGACCTCGTGCGGATCTCGCATCGATCGCCGACGCCCCGGGGGGACTAACAAGTGGTATCAGAGCCTTAGGCTCTTACGCTATGGTTCGAGATCTGCGTTTTGGTGTTTCTGGCACGTTTCTGTGCGTTTCTGGCCGAACAGTTCTTCAGGCGAAGTTATTGTTCATCAGGCGAAGTTGCCGTCACTGTTCGTAGGGTTTCAGCGAAGATATAAGGTCTGGCGAAGTTATGAACAGGCGAAGTTGACTTTAGGCGAAGTTGACTTCTCGGCGAAGTTATGGCCAGGCGAAGTTATGGCCAGGCGAAGTTAGCAGCCAGGCGAAGTTATGGCCAGGTGAAGTTAGCAGCCAGGTGAAGTTAAAAAAAATAAAAAAAAAATAAAATAAAAAAATAAAAAAATAAAAAAAAATTTGTTTGGAGTTTTCGTCTTTATGGCCAGGTGTACGCGATTATTGTGAGACCGAAGATGTTGTTCCGTCAACGAGTGATCTTGTTATCTCTTGATCTTACGTGTGAACAAATACGTGTCAACTCTAATTTGGAGTTGAGGTTGTGAATGGGTTATTGTTTGAAACTGGATAGTGACACATATTCGGGTGTTTGTGGGAAAGGAAATTGTTGTTGTTCGTGGTGACCAACCGAAGAAAGTCAAATTGAACTGAAGGTTTTTCGTCATTACTGGATTGCGGTCAGAGCATATTTTTTATGTTATTTTCAAGGCGTTCGAGAATTGGATCCTGAAACGTGATGCTTATTTATTAGAGTGAAGATTCTGGAACAAGTTGGATTTAACCGGGAATTAAAGTGTTTATGTTCCTGATCGTTATCCCTGGTGATTGAAGATGCTTCAGATTTTTTAATGGTCGTGTGTTAGATTCTGTCAGGATGGTTTTGTGATGAAATTGATCACTTGATGTTGAGTAGTTGAAGATTAAACCTTATCGTATGCCGACGAGTTGGTGAAGTTGTGGAGGAAGCCCAACTTCATGTGGTGGTGAAGTCAGATGGACTCACGTGATTGGTTGAGATGATCTATTGGCACGAGGATGCATGCATTACAAAGACCTCAATCGTTATAGTCGGAGAAGCTTACACTGAAGGGGAGATCTGATATGGAAGACGCTGGGTGATTGGTAGATTTGTGAAGCTACATGACAGTTTCTGACACGGCTGGTTGACTGCAAACAGAAGATCATCAGTTAAGAGGGAGTCTGTTGGTGCATGTTTTGTAACAGATGATCTTTCGTGTTTGTTAGAATTGAGAGCAACGGTCAAAGGGGAGACTGTTGGTGCATTTTGTGACCGTCGCTATGCAATTCTGACCAGTGGAACGCCACAGGAGAAGTTAGCACAACTTCGCCTTAGGCGAAGTTAGAGCAACTTCGCCAACGGCGAAGTTGTAACAACTTCTGCCTTAGGCGAAGTTATCACAACTTCGCCATAGGCGAAGTTAGCACAACTTCGCCTACTGAAGCCCAGGCCCGTGAATGTTTGTCTATATATAGTTGTGTCTTGTTTAGTTTTAGTTAATCTAGAAATCAGTGTGTGTTTGAGCAGCTTGTTTATTGAGAGAGAGTAAGAGACTAGAGTCGTGTGAGACGACCCGAGGTAGAGCTCACCTCGGGTCAGTCGTGTTTCTGTTTTGTTACGGTTTGTAACGTGATTATTTTATATATGAATCTGCAGATTTGTTTATCCCGTTCTAGTATTTGTTTGTGTATTTGATCGTGTACGTGTTTGTGTTATTCGTCTGTACACCATAAACGAGTCTAGGAGGATTCCGCACTCCTAGACCTCGTGCGGATCTCGCATCGATCGCCGACGCCCCGGGGGGACTAACAGAGGAGCAAACCTGAGATTCGTCCTCGCCATACTCCACTCTTTGGGTACTTAATCAACCCGGAGTATGTGCCTGCTCGTGGGGATGAGTTTAGGGACCCGGCACCACAACAGGCAGGAGCACCTCAAGCTATACCTGCTGCTCCTATTGTGTCACCGGAGGAGGAAGTGGACCTTGATGCAGAATTTGGTGGTCAAGGCTTCTTTGATATGGATCGGGTGGATCCAGAGGAGAACGTTCAGGTCCAGGTTGAACGTGCTTTGACTGTGCATGTTACTAGGGCAGCTACAACGGTGGCTGGCTCAGATTCTGATGATGAAGTGGCAGAGGCCAGAAGGATTATGGTGACTCGAGAAAGACTACATGGGAAAAGAAAGAGAACAGATGATGATGACGAGTCTGATTATGAGGAAGAGGTACAACAACTGATAAGAAGGTCAAGAAGGGAACGGATAGGTGTAGGATCAGGAGCCGGTGAGAGCTCTAGGGTGGTACGTTTCACTCCACCAGCACTATCCGGTATGACAATGGTTCCCTCGTCACTACAGGTTACAAGGCCAAGCGCTACGGGTGTTCCCGTGGTGGCTACCTCATCTACATTTGGCCTTCCACCCACTACTTTCCAACTTTCGGCTCCCGTGATAGTTTCGTTGCCGCCTCCGACTGTTACTCCATCGGAGGTCGTGGCACGCTTTATTGAGTCGACTGTTGTGGCCACTGCAGGGCTATCGGTGACGATACCACCTGCGGTTACGTCTATTTCTACTTCTGAGGTCCCGGTGACATCGGAAATCCCTCCTCAGTACACTCAAGACATTTCACATAAGAGGTTCGATTTCGATGCAACCCTCTCAGACTCAGAACGAATAGCAGCACTTGAACGGGTCGTGGCAGAACAATCAAGGGTGAATCTTATCCAGACCCAGGCTATTCAACGCCTAGTTGCAGAGAATCAGATGCAGTCGTCCCTGCTGGTAGAACATGGAAAGATCATAGATGCTCTGAAGGAGTTCTTGGCATCTCAGGGGGAGACGAGCTGTAAAGGCGACGAGTTGAGGACCAAGAGAGAAGGAATGATAGAGACGATGATCCCAATGCGTCGAAAGATGCAGGTGGTGAGCTACCAAGAACTACTCAAGCTCTTGGAACTTCCACAACTCAGGGGGAGTCGACATCTGCAGCTAGTGATGATGTGGTGGTGGTGGACGTATAGGAGATGGTTGATGACTTGGTTGGTGATGATGATATTCTACCGAGTGATGTGATAGAGAAAATTGGTGAAGAGATTGTGATGGATACAGAGATTCAAGAGGGAGAGATAGTAGAAGAGAATGTGGAGCATGAGATACCAGATGTTGAGAAAGCCGATATGAGTGAACAGATTGGAAGCGATGAGTCTGAATGGGAAGAGCAGCCTAGGTGGAAGGAAGGCTATGCTCAGTGGTTCGTCAAAACGAAGAAACCGGCGGTCCCTACAATGTTTAAGAAGTGTTACAACATTAAAGGCTATGCTGAAGCAAAGAAAGGGATTATTTGTTGGATTTATGATGAGCAGTTGAGGCTCTTCGTGATTAAAAGGTATGACGGTGTTCAGTATTTTAAAAGACTGTTAAGATCGTTTAATACACTGCCGGAATGTGAAGTGAAAGACTTAGCCAGATTGGGGTTAATCAATCGAAGTGACGATAATATGGCTAGAGTTATTGGGAAAATTGTATGGAAAGAAAGTATAAAAGAGAAGAAATTTGAGCTGTTAAAACCACAGAAGGGAAAACTTGTTGAAGACAAGGATAGAGGTTTGAGAGCTGATGGAAAGCCTTGGATGGTCATGAAGTATAAACCGATCCGGTGTTTGAAAGAAGTACCGATGAAGCTTATGCTCAAGGATGTGCTTAAAGACCTAAAGTGGTGGTTTGTAGATTGTGAGACAGCTGAGGCAGTGATGGAAGACGAGGATGAACAAGAGGTGCTAAGAGTTTACGATCCGATGCATTTGGTAAACTTATCACAAGCTGATCTGCAGGTGCTCAATGAGAAGAAAATCTTTTATATTCCTGCTTGGAAAGACGACGCGGGGAAATATCAAAGAGTTGTGTCGGTTTGTGTTCGAGAAGGAGTGCATGCGTGAAGATACAAGGTTGAAGATTACAAGACACGTGATTGAAGCTAAAGAGATGAAGCTACTGCCAAGGGGGAGTCTGTTGGTGCATAATGTCAGTAGTTCAGTGTCTAGTGTCTGTAATTGCGTTTGTAATATTTTATGTTTTGTATAAGCGAAGTTGCTAACAAGTTCGCTGATATGGGCGAACTTGTTAGACAAGTGAAGTTGTCGTGATTATATAAGCCATCTGTTACGGCTTATTAATAATTAATTCAGTTTTACAGTTTTCGTGTATTCGAGTCAGAGAGAGTCTGTAATCAAGTGATCTTCGTATCACGTGTTTAAGGTTGGTATACAACGTGTTTGATTATCGTGTGTTAATCGTATTGTTTTCTATACTCGTAACGTCTTACGTAGGGATTCCGCACCTGCGTAGTACGTGATATCTCGTGTAGATCCGGCTGGGAACCTACATAAACTAATGTGTATATCACAAATAAACACCACATATGATACATGAAATCATACTATATTACCTACATATCCCATAGACACGAATTTGCATGTTTATTTACAAATGTTGACCATAACAATTCATATATATATATATATATTTATAAAAAAAAAATTTATAACCCTAAATACTTAGTCATCAAATGCTTGTATTTATATGTAGGTATTTGATGTGTGTTTAAAGGATGTTTCTTTCTACGGAACTCACAACTAAGCTTTAAATTTATAAAATGGAAACTCTTAATGACTCCACACACAACCGGCAAGTGTACCGATCACTAGTAGTATAGACCTAAGAAGTCCGAGTATCGAACACAAGTACACGTGAAAACGTCTATGATCACTAACCCCAGACAAGACCTACCTAAGAATAATATTTGTTAAATTGTTTTTTAATAATTAAACTACTTGACCTAACTTACTTTAACCAAATTAAAAGAAACTTAAAAAGACTTAACGAAACTTTGAGACTTAACTGCAATTGGAGAAAACGTCTACCTAGGTAAGAATCCTATTGAAGGTCTAATAAGTTAATGGAATGAATAATCTCAGGACACCGGTATCTAAGGATGACACAACTAAGGTTCGCTCAAGAAAGCTAGATCACCTCACGGTCTCACTAACAACCCCTAACTTATACTAATTCTATAAAACTAAGAAACTTTTTGCTACAATGTGTATAGTTAACAATAAAGGTACTGGTTCGACCAGTAAACAAGGATCCGTGATGGGTCATGAGCGTCGTCTAAGTGCACTACAACTGGTATGCCCTTTACTTGTAATGAAACATAATCTAAATTAACCTATTTATAAATAGAGGGAAAATTACCAAAACAACCACTTTGATGACTTTTCTTTGAGATATGCAGGAACACAATGATAAATTGGGCCAAACCGGAAGCAAACCGAGTCGACAATCATCTAGAAGATACTCGATGGATTCATCGCCTCGACAATCATCTAGAAGATACTTGATGGATTCTTCACCATCCACACATGAAATATCAATGAGATTTCACAATATACTTAATTGATTTTAAGAACAAACCGAGAAACGAGTTGTTAAAGTGTTCTAATGTCGACTCTCCTCTCGGTCTCACCGACACAGACCCTAATGGAAACGAATACTACGCAACCAAGGATAGAGGAACAATTTGGTTTAACTTAAACTAGATTAACTAATCGCTCACAAACCCAAACCCGACAAGAACCGAATCCGCCCTCGCGCGATCCTAATCCTAACAAGTGAAAGCTATGAGATGAGTTCACTTCCTATCACCTCTCGGTCTCTAAGAAGGTGCCTACCCACTGAATTCAACCAAATAACACACCCAACTAAACCCAATGGTTGATCATACCGCAAACAAAACTAATTCAATCAATCAAAGCAAGACTTATATGAGTATAATTAATCAAATCACAGCCACTAAACACAACCTAGTTCAATATTAAACCAAACTTTCATTAACAATTCAAGTCATGATGATCAAACAATCCATGTTACTTACTAAAATCTAACAATATTCATCAAACCAAGGTAGGACTAATGAGTTTAGCCTAACATTAATTATGGACAGCAGCAAACACTTAATGTAAACATCATAAAACTCAATCAAAACATAATTAAACACATTCAATAATCAATATCAATCAAGCACAAATCAATCTTCAATTTAATTGCAAAACAATTCAAGTTAAAGATCAAAATCAACAAGTTATAACTCTTGAACAAGAACACAAAATTTATAGAGTTATACTCAATGATTATGGCAGAGATTAGTGATGAAGATGAACCCTAGCTGTTGTACCAAGTTTTTCTTAACAATCTCCTTCCTATCCTAGCCACCACAAAGCTCCCACAACACTTTTTTCTTCCTTTGCTTGCTGTCCAGAATTCCGATCGGCTCCTTGGGGGCTGGTTGTTTGCTTTTGTTTTAATAATAATATTTTGTTTTTGTGCTGCTGCTCCGCGCCACTTTTATATCAAGTAAGAACAATTAATTGTTGTCTCAATTAAGGAGACAACAAAACCAATTCAACAAACTTAATGTTTTTTTAATAATTCCGATCGGGGTTTTTTTAGAGCAGCCAGCTAGGTTTTACTTTTTTATGATATATTAATATATGGCATGAAAGGATTTCTATAGTGGGCTTGGGTTGGGTCTTGAGTTGTAGTCTTCAAACTTGATCATAAAGGCTTCTTTTGTCTTCAAAAACTTGGTTCTTTTTTCTTTAAAACCCGCAACCTATGAAAGATAATACACTTTGTAAGATCATATTAAAACAAGCCAAAACCATTATTTATTAGATAGTTAAGCAATAAAAAGATGATAAAAAGGTGCGGAAAACAAGTGTGTTTTACAACACATAAAACATCCCCACACTTAAGACTTTTTCGTCCCTAAAAATGAAATCTACAAAGGATTTTAACCAAGTGAAAAACAACAAACTCGTAGATTATTTAACATTATTAAAGCACAAGAAACAGTTCGACATATTGACAGCGATTGCCGATATTTTTGTCCACTTAAACCCAGCCACCAGCCAATCAAGCCCCCAATTTGCATTAAACGTTTTAAGTCCAAAAATCAAGGCTACACCTACCCCATCTCTGACAAAGAGAGCTAGAAAAACTAGAGTCGAAGCAAACTGGTTCGACAAATCACCATAAGCCAAGGACTCGTTGATAGTACTAATTAGATGCACTCGGTGAAATTTTGATGGATGAATGGTCATGTGGAGGTCATATGAGCTATTCCTAAATATTATTGGACTTTGTCCTATAAATTCCTAATTTGATATTTATTGAATAGGAACCTTCGAGCCCCAATAGTGTATTCTCAGAGTCACTATCCCTTTGGTAACATGTAAACTCTAAGTCCCGTATAATAGAATGCTTTTTTGGCATTTTACAACACATAACTTTCTCACAAGCATTTGCTTTTTAGAACAACTTTTCAGGGTACACATAACTTTCATAAAATACTTCTTTTTTTTTCTTTTTTTTATATCACCCTAAAGTATATAACTATTTCTAAGCTCGTAAAAAGATGGGCATGTGGTGGTGTGCTGGTTTGAGTGCATCTAAGTCTTACCATCTCAAATTTTTTAGATTATGGCAATCCTCCCTAAGCATCAAAATTCGGTTACACCATTTTTCAAATTATTATATATATATATAAACTGCTAAAGGGGACTATCAAAGCTAGTTGGGCCTACCGACACATCCCAAACCAGATATGCAAACCATCTCTTCTTTTATTATTATATTATATTTTTCAAAAGTTCCGAGAGTTCGTTAAGACAATGGTAATAATATCATTTCCTACTTAACGTAGAACAAAAACAATTTTCAAGGGATATTTTTCTTTAAAACTTTTTACAGCCACTTTCAGTTTCGGGTCAATGACCATCTCGTATGTCTACAGGTAGATAACAGGATCAAACATATACACGTATATGTCCCTCGAACTTAAGCAGCCGACATAATTTTCAGTGAAAGAACAAAACAATTTTTTTATTTTTTTTATTATTTAAAAAAAATCTACAACTAAGTAAAATAAATTCTCATCCCCACACTTAGAATGAAATCGTCCTCGATGCGAAAAAGGAAAAGAAATAAAATAAAATTAAAACCTAAAATAGCAAAAATTAAAATAGAGAACGGGTTACTCCCCTGGTTTGTATGCAGATTCTTCATCAGTTGTGTATCAATCGAGCGACCGTATAGCGTTTCTTTCGCGACCTCAACCTCAGGAGAACCAGTTCCAAAACGCCATAAGAGCTACCATGCGCATAATAATACCTGCAATAACTCAAACTCGCTCGCATGTAGCGGCGTACAAAACAGAAAACAAAAACATAATAGATAAACATATTTTTGTGTTTTTGTATTGTAAGTCCTCGGTGCGATGGTGATCGATACGAGATCCACACGAGGTCTAGGAGTGCGGAATCCTCCTAGACTCGTTTGTGGTGTTGGAGACGAAGAACACGAATAAACACAATCATACACACTAGTGGGATAACCCAGATTTGCAGATAGATTTATATAATAATCAAAACCCATTACATACCGAACGAGAAAACAAAACACGGCTGACCCGAGGTGAGCTCTACCTCGGGTCTGCCCACGAGACTAGCACCTTTTATTTTTCTCTATGCAACTAAACAACTAAACAACTGAACTACTAACTCTTTTCTCCACTTTAAACCCTAAACAAGACACACATATATATTATTAAACAAACTCGCGGGCTTGGGCTTGGGCCTCATAGGCGAACTTGTTATAACTTCGCCTATGGTGAAGTTGTTCTAACTTCACCACTTCGTCTCAGCTAGTCGGAATTGCATAGCGACGGTCAAAAAAAGCACCAACAGACTCCCCCTTGACCGTTGCTCTCAAATGTAACTAACACTAAAGATCATCTGTACAAAACATGAACCAACATGTATTTTTTATTTTTTTTTTGCTTTTTAATAATTTTTTATTTTTATGCTTTTATAAATAACAAAAATAAAACAGATAATAAAGAAAATCATAATACACACTCTACAACTCGGGCTGTCTCCCGAGTGATGCATCCAACACGTCTACGTCTCGGTGAATGAGTCAAGGTAGAACACCTCGACTATCTGATCAGCTATCGGCTCACCTATGTAGTGCTTCAACCTATGACCGTTCACCTTAAACTTCCCGCTCTGATCTTGTATCTCAATACTGTCATACGAGAATACCTCAGTGACCGTGAACGGTCCCGACCATCGGGATTTCAACTTTCCCGGGAGTAACCTCAACCGGGAGTTATACAATAAGAACTTATCCCCACACTTGAACTGCTTATTACCCATAAGCTATCTATCATGCAGTTCCTTCGTCCGCTCCTTATACATAAATGACTGAGCATATGTGTGATCCCGGAGCTCCTCTAACTCATGTAACTGATGGAAACGAGTGCCCTCTGCGGCGGATAAATCAAGATTAACCCTCTGTAGGGCCCATGAAGCACGGTGCTCCAACTCAACAGGAAGATGACAGGCCTTCCCATAAATCATCTAAAATGGTGTGGAACCAGTCGGAGTCTTGTAGGCTGTACGGAAGGCCCACAAAGCGTCATCTAATTTGACGGACCATCCCGACGATTCGAATGAACCATTTTCTCTAGAATACGTTTGATTCCCCGATTACTCACTTCCACCTGCCTACTAGTCTGTGGGTGGTAGGCGGTTACAAGCCGATGGGTGACCCCATAGCGCTGCAATGCCTTATCCATATACGAATTGCAGAAGTGAGTACCTCGATTGCTGATCAAGGCTTTCGGGACACCAAAACGAGCAAAGAGACTCTTAAGAAAACGGACTACTACTCGGGCATCATTCATGGGTAAAGCCTTTGCCTCAACCCACGTTGACACGTAATCGACGGCCCCAAGTATGTACTTGTTCCCACGCGAAGACGGAAGCGGTCCCATGAAATCAATGCCCCACACATCGAAAACCTCACAAACTTGAATAGCATTTTGGGGCATTTCGTTTCGTATTGAAATGTTTCCGACACGCTGGCAACGATCACAACTCCTAACAAACGCATGCGCATCCTTAAAGATAGACGGCCAGTAAAAACCAGCATCTAAGACTTTCTTCGCCGCCAAACTCACACCGTGGTGACCTCTTGTCGGTCCCAAATGACAATGGCTCAGAAATCTGACATCCCTCCTTGATATCTACACACCTCCTAATCAGCTTATCAGCACCGATGCGGAAAAAGATACGGGTCGTCCCATAGGTAAAACTTAATGTTAGCAAAGAATTTCTTCTTTTTCCGGTAGGCATCTTCGGGAGGTACCCGTCAACGAGATAGTTCGTGAAGTCAGCGAACCATGGAAAACCTTCCTCCTGTGTCGTAACAAATATGAGACTCTCTGTCGGAAAACGATCGTCAATCCTGACCCCCGAATCTCCTAACTCTGCTCCCTCTAGACGCGAGAGATGATCAGCCGCCACATTCCAGGCCCCTTTTTATCACGGATCTCAATATCAAACTCTTGAAGCAACAGGATCCATCAGATAAGACGAGGCTTAGCATCGTGCTTGCTGAAGAGATATCGAATAGCAGCATGGTCCGTGTTTACAATCGTCTTGGAAAGAACTAGATAGGACCTAAATTTATCGAATGCAAACACCACAGATAAAATGGTATAGCTCTCCTGTGCACCATTTAAAGTCCGGCTAGCGTAGTAAATCGGATGGAAGTGTTTATCCTTCCGTTGTCCTAGAACCGCTCTGACCGCGAAGTTGTTCACGTCACACATCAAATAGAATCGTAACGACCAGTCGGGAGCAACCATGATCGGGGCGTTAATGAGTTTCTCTTTTAAAAGATCAAACGCCTCGACACAGTGCTTAGAAAAAAGGAATGGAGCATCCTTCTCCAGAAGTTTGGTCATGGGTCTCGCGATCATAAAAAAATCTTTGATGAACCGGTTGTAGAACCCGGCATGACCTAGAAACCTACAAATGGATCTCACAGAAGTGGGCGGGGGAAGATTAAAAATGGTCTCGACCTTCGCTCGATCAACCTCTATCCCTGCACTCGAAATTTGATGCCCCAGAACAATGCCCTCGCGAACCATGAAATGACATTTCTCCCAGTTAAGGACTAGGTTGGTGTCGACACAGTGGGATATCATCCTCTCAATATTAGATAAATAATGATCGAAGGAACTCCCAAATACGGAAAAAACGTCCAAGAACACCTCCATGGAGTCCTCGATCATATCATGGAAAATGGCCACCATACACCTCTGGAATGTGGCCGGAGCGTTACAAAGTCCGAACGATATACGTTTATAGGCAAACGTTCCGTAAGGGCAGGTAAAAGTGGCTTTCTCTTGGTCGTCGGGAGCTATCGGAACCTGGAAGTACCCGGAGAAACCATCTAAGAAGTAGTAGTACTGCTGACCTACTAAATACTCTAACATCTGATCAATGAAGGGTAAAGGAAAGTGGTCTTTCCTGGTGGCATCATTTAGTCTGCGATAGTCGATGCAGACTCGCTATCCCGTCACAGTCCTAGTTGGTATAAGCTCGTTCCTATCATCCAATGACGACAGTCATGCCACCCTTTTTAGGAACCACCTGGACTGGACTCACCCAAGCACTATCTGAAATGGGGAAATGATCCCCGCATCAAGGAGTTTAATGATCTCCTTCTTCACAACCTCTTGCATTTTCGGATTAAGCCGCCTTTGTGGCTGAACGACAGTTCTGAAATTATCCTCCATGAGGATTTTATGAGTGCAAAACGAAGGGTTGATACCCTTAATGTCGATAATCTTCCATGAAATAGCCTCTTTGTGCTCTCGTAGCACCCTCAACAACATCCCCTTCTCGACCTCCATCAAAGCAGATGCAATAATAACCAGCAGCTTCCGCTCTTCATCTAAAAACGCATACTCAAGATGGGCAGGCAAATCCTTAAGCTCTAAGGAAGAAGGAGGACCCCCGATCGAAAGTCAGTCCATAGGATCGTCTCGTACGATCTAAGCAGAGACGCCAGATTCAAGGATATGCGACTCAGTGTCGTCATCTAAGGACTGATTGATCATGGAAACCATCTTATTCTCTGGAATCTCCCTATTGAGAATCTTGGTGTCGGAGGCAAATCCACCACCGATCTCGCTGAAAAACTCCCCAACATGTTCCATGATGGTATCGATGAAGCATAAAGATTCATTAGTAGACTTGGGGTGTTTGAGTGACTGTCAAATGTCAAAGGTGAAGTTCTCATCCCTAACTCTCAAAATCAACTTACCCTCGTAGACGTCAATTAACGCATGTGCAGTGGCAAGGAATGGTCGGCCCAAGATAAGTGGGACACTATCATCATCGTCCATGTCCAAGATGACAAAGTCCACCGGGAAGATGAACTTATCGACACGAACAAGCATGTTCTCTACCACCCCTCGAGGGTATTTCACAAAACGATCAGCAAGCTGGATACTTATCCGGGTAGGACGTGGTTCACCTAGACCCAACTTGCGATACACGGAATACGACATGAGATTAATACTGGCACCAAGATCTGCTAGTGCATAAACTACCGTATTATCACTCAAGATGCAGGGAATCGTGAAACTCCCAGGATCGGACATCTTCTCATGTAACTTTCTCTGCAAGACTGCAGAGCAACTAGCACTCAAAGGGATGGAAGAAACTTCAGCTAACTTCTCTTTATTCGAAAGAATATCCTTAAGGAGCTTTGCATATTTGGGAATTTGCGTGAGTGCCTCAAGGGATGAAGCTTCTTTAAAAGATCAAGAAATTTGGAGTTCTGCTCCTCGTCTCTATCCCTACGGAGTCTCCCGAGATATGGAAGTCTAGGTTTGTAGACTCTCGTTGGTATGCTGGGTAACTGTTGGTTCTCGGCATGTGCTGTACTTCCTGGGTTGCGCCTCTGATGCACCTTGGCCGGTGGAGACTCCAGCTGAATCTCCTTGTCCACCTGCTCCTCTGCATCTATTGCATGCTCCTCAGCAACTCCTCTCGTCGCCTCCTGACTCATGGGCTCGCTACGTGCCCCTGTACCGCTTCTCGTCGTCACAGCCTTCGCGAACGCCTTCCGATTTTTTCGGTATTACTTGGAAGTTTTCATGGCGACCTCTCATTCAGACGACCTGCTATCTCTGCCATCTGCCGCTCAAGGTTTTGAATTGACGCTTCCTGATTTTTCATGAATGACTCGTGCTCCTGAAATTTCTCTTGAGTCTCTTTATGACGGGAGTCCTCTCGAGTCATAAACTGCGACAACATCTGT
Source organism: Bidens hawaiensis (assembly GCF_021521415.1). Classification (NCBI taxonomy): domain Eukaryota; kingdom Viridiplantae; phylum Streptophyta; class Magnoliopsida; order Asterales; family Asteraceae; genus Bidens; species Bidens hawaiensis. Next base: position 195,759 of record NW_027493532.1, on the reverse strand, counting down.
GTCTGTTGTGTCATCATCTCCTTTAACGTGGGCTTCTTCTCCCCACTACTCACTCCCTCACCGGAATCCTGGAATAGACTCTGACGCTGCTGGAAGCCGGACTGATATCCGTTTCTCCAGTTAGAATTTTGATTTCCTCTCCAGCCCGAATTGTAAGAATTGAAGGAGTTTTGATTTCTGCTTGGATTACTAACAAAGTAAATTGCATCATCCTGGAAACCTATGGGGTATAGAAAGGTATCATGCCCCCCTCTACAGATCTCACACAACTTACTCTTCACCTGCAAGTCCTTCACAATTTTTGCCAATGCCTCAACCTGTGCCGCAAGTGTGGTACTCGTGTCGACCGGATGCATGCCGCATGATAGGGAATCGACGGTATTGGTACTCTGAGATGGTGTTTGCTGGTATCCACTCATATCTAACACGTTAAAAAAAGCAATGCACTCATCAGTATCCTTCGTTGTCAATAAGTTGCCTCCTGCAGCTGTGTCGAGCATACTTTGAGTCGCGTATGTCACTCCGTTATAAAACATTTCAACGACTATCCAGTCTTGCAGGCCATGGTTCGGACATAAAGCGAGTAAATTTTTAAATCTCTCCCATGCCTCGTAGAAGCTCTCGGTGTCCTCCATTTGGAAAGAATGAATCTGGTTACGCAAACGAGTGGCCTTAGCCGGAGGATCGTATTTCTCAAGAAATTGGGTCTGCATGGCAGCCCAAATAGCAATGGATCCCTGTGGGAGGGACTCAAGCCACAGACTCGCATGATCAACGAGTGAGAACGGAAAAACACAGAGTTTGATGGCGTCTTCGGATACGCCGGCGAGATGAAAAGTGTCGTAAATACGTGTAATGCAAGTGAGATGAGAATGCGAGTTTTTCGTGTGGCAACCCGTGAAATTGAGCAAAATGAGAGATGGGGTTCAGAATGTTCGATGGAATATGCCAATTTGTCACAACAGCGATGGCTGGTGGAGCAATGCTGGATCTCGCGCCAGCATCGACCGGACGGCCCCGGTCTGCAACTGTCCTCCTCGGTGGTGGAACTTCGTCGCCCATAATCCTATCCCTAATGATGGATTCAGAAAAATTAGGAGAAGAGGATGTATTACGGACGGACGTAGAAGAACTGGAAGACGGTCTAGCACGATGCCTCTCACGCAACTCTCTCTCTTCCTGGTTCAGAAAATCCCTCAGATTCAGGCGGTCCTAGAGATAGGGTACGTCGCATACAACTATTAAGATAAACAAAAGAAACTAAAATCAGCTAAACTATTTAAACAAAGAAAAAGAAAAACAAAACAAGTAGCAAACAAGGTAAGTTCTAACTCGACTCGTTCTCAATATGCCTCACAACTAAGCTTTAAATTTATAAAACGGAAACTCTTAATGACTCCACACACAACCGGCAAGTGTACCGATCACTAGTAGTATAGACCTAAGAAGTCTGGTATCGAACAGAATGACACGAGAAAACGTCTATGATCACTAACCCCAGACAAGACCTTCCTAAGAATAATACTTTTTAAATTGAGTTTTAATAATTAAACTACTTGACTTAACTTACTTTAACCAAATTAAAAGACTAAACTTAAAAAGACTTAGCGAAACTTTGAAACTTAACTGCAATTGGAGAAAACGTCTACCTAGGTAAGAATCCTATTGAAGGTATAATAAGTTAATGGAATGAATAATCTCACGACACCGGTATCTAAGGATGACACAACAAAGGTTCGCTCATGAAAGCTTGATCACCTCTCGGTCTCACTAACAACCCCTAACTTACACTAAATTGATTTTAAGAACAAACCGGGAAACGAGTTGTTAAAGTGTTCTAATGTCGACTCTCCTCTCGGTCTCACCGACACACGACCCTAATGGAAACGAATACTACGCAACCAAGGATAGAGGAAAAATTTGGTTTAACGTATACTAGATTAACTAATTGCTCACAAACCCAAACCCGACAAGAACCGAACCCGCTCTCGCGCGATCCTAATTCTAACAAGTGAAAGCTATGAGACCAGTTCACTTCCTATAACCTCTCAGTCTCTAAGAATGTGCCTACCCAATGAATTCAACCAATTAACACACCCAACTAAACCCTACGGTTGATCATACCGCAAACAATCTCTAGACACAAAGTAAAGAGTTAAACAAGCAACAATCAGTCAAAACTAATTCAATTAATCAAAGCAAGAGGTATATGAGTATAATTAATCAAATCACAGCCACTAAACACAACCTAATTCAATATTAAACCAAACTTTCATTAATAATTCAAGTCATGATGATCAAACAATCCATGTTACTTACTAAAATCTAACAATATTCATCAAACCAAGGTAGGACTAATGAGTTTAGCCTAACATTAATTTTGGACAGCAGCAAACACTTAATGTAAACATCATAAAACTCAACCAAAACATAATTAAACACATTCAATAATCAATATCAATCAAGCACAACTCAATCTTCAATTTAATTGCAAAACAATTCAAGTTAAAGATCAAAATCAACAAGTTATAACTCTTGAACAAGAACACAAAATTTATAGAGTTATACTCATTGATTATGGCAGAGATTAGTGATGAAGATGAACCCTAGCTGTTGTACCAAGTTTTCCTTAACGATCTCCTTCCTATCCTAGCCACCACAAAGTTCCCACAACACTTTTTTCTTCCTTTGCTTGCTGTCCAAAATTCCGATCGGCTCCTTGGGGGCTGGTTGTTTGCTTTTGTTTTAATAATAATATTTTGTTTTTGTGCTGCTGCTCCGCGCCACTTTTATATCAAGTAAGAACAATTAATTGTTGTCTCAATTACGGAGACAACAAAACCAATTCATCTGTCCAATACAACACAAACAACAAACTTAATATTTTTTTGATAATTCCGATCGGGGTTTTTTAGAGCAGCCAGCTAGGTTTTATTTTTTTATGATATATTAATATATGGCATAAAAGGATTTCTATAGCGGGCTTGGGTTGGGCCTTGAGTTGTAGTCTTCAAACTTGATCATAAAGGCTTCTTTTGTCTTCAAAAACTTGGTTCTTTTTTTCTTTAAAACTCGCAACCTACGAAAGATAATAAAGTTTTTATGATCATATTAAAACAAGCCAAAACCATTATTTATTAGATAGTTAAGCAATAAAAATATGATAAAAAGATGCGGAAAATATGTGTGTTTTACAACACATCAGTATTTTTGTATGGATGTATGTAGGTATGTATGAGTGTATGTATGTAAGTATGTATGTATGTATGTACGTATGTATGTACGTACGTACGTACGTACGTATGTATGTATGTATGTATGTATGTTCGTACGTATGTATGTATGTATGTATGTATGTATCCCTAATTACTTAGTCGTCAAATGCTAGTATTTATGTGTAGGAATTTTTGTATGTATGTAGGTGTGTATGTATGCATGTAAGTATGGATGTATGCATGTATGTATGTATGTATGTATGTAAACCTAATTTCTTAGTCGTCAAATGCTTGTATTTTTGTGTAGGTATTTTTGTATGTATGTATGTATGTATGCATGTATGTATGTATGCATGTATTTATGTATGCATGTATGTATGTATGTATGTAAGTATGTATGTATGCATGGATGCATGCATGGATGTATGTATGTATGTATGTATGCATGCATGTATGTATGTGTAGGTATGTATGTAAGTACGTGGGTGTGTACATTTGCATGTATGTGTAGGAATGTAAGTATGTAGGCATGTAAGTATGTATGTACAAATGTATGTATGTACGTTTTTATGAATGTGGTATGTGTAGGTATGTATGTGCATACATTGGTAAGTACGTATGTAGGTATAATAACTGAGATGATGTTAAAAATTGATTAAAATTCCCCCGCAAAATTTTTATGTATAATCTAGCGCATAGTTGAATGTCTTAATATTGAAAATTTCTTGAATTAGAGCTCCTAATTACAAGATAAGTGTGCTACGATTTAATTAATCAAGGCGTAAATGGTTGTAACAAATGATGAGATTGATGTCTAATTTAATGATGGCTATACATCAAAGACATTTATACCTTTTTTAATCAAATACATTTCGCAATACTTTTCGAATTAATTACTAATATGTCATTTGTATTGTACACCATTGATTAAACACAATCAATGGTTTATATTTATTTCTCGCACTTCTCTCACTAAAATCACCTCTCTCATGACAATCAATGGTTTATTTATGTCTATACTATATTATAATACATATAGGAAGGATAGAATGATAATTTACCCAAAAAACTATTAAAATTAAGAGGTACAATTAAGTTAAGCATAGTTTAGAAGAGTTTAAATCATGCGGAACTTTTAAAATTCAAGCCACATACACATATTCGTTGGACGTGGGCTCCTGATTCAAAACATAAAATTCAAAACACCAGTTCTCTCTCTTTCTCTCTCATACACAAAAACACATTGCATCCAAGTTCAAGCCTTATTTGCACCTAAATTCGATGATTGGTAGTAGGAATTGTTCAATTGGCACCTGTATTTCCCTTGGTTTGGGTTAGATTCGAGAAAGGGTGAAGAATTGCTAGCCTGGGGTTCAGATCGAGACATCAAGAGGTATGTTTGGATTTTATTGTTTTCTCTAACGATGATGATCATGAAAGACTGATCCATACTCCTGTTTGGTGGTGTAATTGTTTTTTAAAGGGACCAAATAAAGCTGCTCAAGGGTCGGATTGAAGATAGCCAAGGTATGTGTCATTTTCAACTCTGATTTTCAATAGTCTCATGATTCTTGGATGTTCATGTGAAGATGTTAATTCACTAAATTAGGTCTTCATGAATGAATGATAGTTAGGGTTTTTCAAATAGAGTTTCTTATTAAATTCAAACCAAACATTTATAGGGTTTGTATGTGTCTTTTGATGCTCATATAACAATATTTGAATTCCTGATGTTTTGTTTGTTGCGAATTCAAACTGGTTTAGGTTATTGAAATTTATATCGGTTTGAAATGAGGTTTATGTTGGTTTGAAGTAGTTTATAGTTATATTGTTTGATGAACTGTTTGATTTGGCTGTAGATGGTGGATGCTAATAAGCCAGGTAAGAATGTTTACAAGTTTCTAATTGCGGTAGTATGTTGGTGTTGACATCAAAGTTGGTGAAAAATTTCAGTTGGGTTTGTCAAGAAAGACTCCTTCTGAGTTTCTCAAGATGAATCCTATTGGAAAGGTTTTATTTGTTTGTTTGATCTTAATCATACTTTTTATAAAAAAAAATGCAAGGTCTTATTAAATAATGTGATTCTTATTTATGCGATGTATTTTTTTGATTGTTTTCCTTTAGGACGGCTATGTAGGGATGCCCGTAATGACTGTTTCTGTGGGATTCTATGAGATTTGTGGCACAACGAAAGAAGAGTATGTGTTTGTTTCAGCAATTGTGGGTTCCGTTGGTCAGCTTTTTGGGCAGCTTGCTAAGTTGTCGGGATGATATGTTGTTGGTAGTACAAGTACAACTGAAAAGGGAAAGAACCACCATAGAGTGTTGGATCTTGATTCCCTTTAGACAACTTTTGACATCGTAAATTATACTCTCTTTCCTCAACTTTTTGAATAAATTCCATAGCAGTGAGATCTTCATTCTTGAAGAAAATGTTTTCATTCAGCACGAGCAAAAACGTTGAATAAGAACCCAGTAGAGCATTCTCAACAGTGTCAATCTTATCAACTTCACTAGGTTCCATTTTCAGTTTATTCATCTCAGCAATTAGATGATTAAACCTAGTAAGCATTTCCTCGACAGTCTCACTTTACAATAAGTTAAAATTTCTGAATTGCAACTTAAACATGACTTTCTTACTTCCTTTAGTATTCCCCATGCTTCTCATCTTAATATGTTGAAACAATGATGCACATATTTTAATAATACCCACTTGATGAAAAATATTGTCGGGTAATGCCATAGTTAAAGTGGAATAGGCCTTTGTTTCAATTTCCAAAGATTTCTTTTCTTCTTGAGAATACTGAGTAAAAGTCTTTGGTATAAAACTAGTAGTCTCATTACCAACCAACCATAGTTACAGTGTACACATCGTCAAGACATCTCGAACAATCAGGGTCTACTGACACTAGATGTGCTCGGAATCTTGGTTCCCATTTTGCAGAGTCGCTAAATTTCATCAATCGGGGACATTTTGGATGTGACCCAATTTCAGCATCAAGATGTAACATCTGTTGCATCAACATGTTTTGAGATGCTAGTGCGTAATAACCAGCCATCTCACAATATAGGTTAAATGATACCAAATTAAAGTTTAAGGTGTAAAGTGTTCAAACTTGAAACTTAAAGGTCCAAAATGTAAATATCATTAACAAATGGGTATAACTTTGTAAAGAATGAGTGGTAAAAGGTAACGGATGATGAACAGTGTCATGAATGAGTTATGTTAACGAATGGATAAAACGAATGAAGTGACGAATAGCACTTAGTCTCGCTAATGGTTATGAAGAATGTCTATCATGAATGAAGATCCAATGACGAAGAATCAACACACGCATAAGAAAACGAATAGCTTAACGAATGATCTAACGAATATGATAACGAATGCGGTAAAGGATGGTATGATGTTTTTATAAAAAATGGTCTTGTCACGAACATGTTTCTGTGACAAATGAGGATACGCTTGATGACGAATGAGTGATGAAGAATGTGTTTTCATCAAAAATAGCTTATCACGAATCAGCTACAGTAACGAATGGGTTGTTATTTTGTTGTAACAACCTGGACACGTGTCACAAATCTGTTAAAAATTAATAGAGAATGGCTATGATCAATGTAACGAATGATCAGTTAAGCCATAGCAAATGGATCTTTAAATCTTCAAATCTTTAAGAAGAGTTTTACACATCTTAAAATTTCCGGATTCAAACTTCAATCAAGACGTACACAAACCAATGGATAAATCGGCCAAAACCTAACCAATTTCCAAAACCTATAGCTTAAACTTTTCGTCTAAGTCCCGCGGACAAACACAAACCAATCCAAACTCTCAATTTGCAATCCGAAACAATCCAAAATCCAAAAACCACATAAACAAACATCTTTGTTTCATTCAATCACAATTTCAATCCAAACTCATTCCAAAACTAACAAAATAACACAATTCAATCACAACGACTAACACAAATCCGATTAGGAACCAAATTTTATTTACTTCATTACCAAATTAACATCTCATCTTGTTAATTGAACCAAAATTCGATAAACTCAGTTTCGTATCTAAACTTAAACAATTACATAGCGAATACTCAATCAATTCACCATAGTATACCTTAATTCACGAATACGATCTAATGACTGAGCTCTTATACCACTTGAGAACGCCTACTTGAGCTTCATTACGTTTAATCAAATCATAACGATTGATATAAGGATCTAGTTATGTGAAATGTGTAGGTGAATAGCTAATAGATTAACGAACGACGTGTTTGAGAAACCATTTAGGCAGAGTAACGGCTTGAGAGAATAATACATAAACACTTGTTAAATTAACAGACTGAAACAGTCTATATATAGAAGACGAATGTCAATCATTACACATTCCGTAACGAATGGCCTTCGTTCGTCTTCAATACATAAATAATATGGTGGGTATAGTGAATGACTCATTCGCTATACCCCATTCGTCAACGTTCCATGACGAATGGGTACCGAATAATTACAATTAGTGTCCATTGGTTAAACATCCTTAACGAATGGACATTTCTAGATACGAGTATCATCATTCGATAAACATTCTTAACGAATGAGCTTATAATCTAACGAATGGGACTAGGTAAATTACCAAACTACCCTTACATTAAAATACTAATAAATTACATAAGATTACAAAGACTCTAGATGACTAAAACCATGCACTAACATATCCAACTGTGGAAATATTCATTTGTATTATATGAACACTCTGTAAATATTTGAGACTGATCCGACGGTTAGATCTCCGGGAATCGTTGGGACTTTATGGGTTGCTCTCCGAAAAACGAGAATTTTGGATTTGAATGAAGTTAGAGGCCAAGATGGTGGATACATTTATAGGAAGGGAGTAGGATTTCATTTTTAACTTTTCATCTAATGACACTTAACCCCGCGTACTTTAGATAATTATATTTATCTTCTATAATTCAATTAAACCCAATTCATTTAAATATGGAACGAAACTTGGGATAATACATGTATGCTAAGTATGTACGAATGTATGTATGTACATTGTATGAATTTGGTATGTGTAGGTGCGTACGCATGTATGTATGTATGTATGTATGTATGTATGTATGTATGTGTGTATGTATGTATGTATGTAGGTATGTACATTAGTAAGTACATATGTAGGAATGTATATGTGTAGGTATAATAACTGAGATGAGGTTAAAAATTGATTAAAAATCCACCGCAAAAACTTTTATTTATAATCTAACGCATGGTTGAATGTCTTAATATTGAAAATTTCTTAAATTAGAGCTCATAATTACAATATAATTTTGCTTATGATTTAATTAAACAAGGCTTAAATGGTGGTAACAAATGATGAGATTGATGTCTGATTTAATGGGCTATACACCAAAGACATTTATACCTATTTTAATTAAATACATATCGCAATAATGTCGAACTAATTACTAATATGCCATTTGTAATGTACACCATTGATAAAACACAATCAATGGTTTATATTTATTTCTCACACTCCTCGGACTAAAATCATTTCATCATCTATTTTTAACAGGTGTTACACCAATTTGGTTAAGCATGTTTCGGTTAACTTTTTCATTACTTAACGTTGGTCTTGACAACATAAACGTTGTGTGTGGTCATTGTTTTCAATTTTGGCATGTTTAGGTTGACAAATACATGTGAGAAGCTATCTTTTTCACTTCCCACTTCTCCATGATTTAAAAATCAAGTTTTTCACCAATTTGGTTAAGCATGCTTTAGTGACTTCAACCAAAGTTTCACGCTTTACCATCCATGGATTTGACGTTTCATTTACTCATGGTTGTTTCTTCTAGGAAAGCTTTAAATGGAATACATAATCAAAGAGGAAAAAGTCTTTGGAATAATATTTTAATTTCAAATATTGTATATTTAAACTTTTTTTATTTAAATATATTTTTAATATACTTTCCTAATTTTATAAAACTAACTACTTAACTTTGACTAAGTTGTTAATTTATCTTCAATAGATTAATGTTGTGAATTCTTTATATTCATGTTGGTTTAAAGATCTTGATTTAACCCTCAATACGTAGACATGAACTTGATTATTTGATCTTGAGTGTACATAGTCTTAATTAAGTTTTGTGTTTTCTTAACTAAGACTAATGATGATCAATCAGGTGTTAAGGGTAGGTATGATATTTTTTTCTTGAATACTTGTACACGTACCTGTTCAATTCCCGAACCTGTACCCATACGTGTCTTTTGGGTACGAGTATGGGTACCCAAGTTTATTGATTTTAGGTACGGGTATTTTCGGGTACTAATACGGGTACACGTACGAGTATTACAGGCATTGGAACCCGTTTAGAATATGTAAGGGTTTTTATTAGGTTTCCAAACTCATGATTTAACCTTTAAGCGGGGTTTTCAAAACCAAATATATATCAGTTGAATCAGTTCTTTCTCTGTTCTTTTTCTATAGAAATTGAGGAACCAATAAACAATGATAATGGAAAGAGAGAATAAAAAGATGACTTGCGAAGATTAAACGAACGTTAACTTTCTTTGCATACGTTAAATTTTTTTTTAAACATTTTGATAAAAAAATTGAGAGGCTTTGTATGTTTTGGAATTCATTATTTGATTATGAGTGGATTTTATATTATGGTTTATTTCATCTTTAGTCTTACTATTATGTTTTATTTGTGTTATTAAGCTTTTGGTTGTGGTATTATTGATAATTGTCTGTCGGTACTGTAATGTACCGATACTAAGTTTAGTGGAGTTTTTTTAAAAAAAGAGAATACAGTGGTACCAAGCGAGTACTGTACCCGAAAGTACTATTCGCACATTAAAATTGGGTACAAGTACTGGTACTCAAATTTACTGATTTTAGGTATGGGTACTTTTGGATAGGGAAGAGATCGGGACCGTGCCGGTACCGACCTGTCCCGGTCCCGAAAATCCCGGTGGCAAAAATTGCGAATTCTTGGTACCGGTACCGGTACCGAAATATTCGGTTCGACACCGGTACCGGTACTGGACCGAGACGGTACCGGGATCAAAGGTAAAAATTCGGGAAATACCGGTCCCGTCCCGTACCGTACCGGTCCTGGTCCCGTCCCATACCTGTACCGAAACTCACAAAATTGGTACCGATGGTACCAAAGCGGTACCGATACCGGTTCGGTACAGGTACCAACCGATACCGGTACCAATTTTGGTCATCCCTACTTTTAGGTACGTGTACGGGTCTAGATACGGTATCAATCCCATCCCTAGTTAAGGGATATGTGCGCAACATATATGTATCATGCACAATTTGTCCATTTAAGTTAACCGACTCGTATTATAACTCGGGTCATGATTTTGCTAATAAAAGTTTATTGTATTCATTTATCATGTGTTGTTATTGTTATAACTCATTACAAACCGATAAAACACCTAAAATATCAAGTTTTAACGCGAAATGACCAAATACCAAACTACCGGGGCCATTTATGTGAAAGTCAAAGATCATTTGAGCCACCCTCCCCGTGCGGCGTGGATAGGTAGGATTGTTCCTACAAAACGCGTTGCCTAGTGGTCAATAGCCGAACGGATTATTATTATTATTATTATTATTATTATTATTTTTGATTCAATTAATAGTTATAATTACCACATTTGCATTGAATTGTGATTCATTTACTATACATATTAAAATCGTCTGATTGCTCACCCAACAATTTTGTTGAAAAATATATCTATTTGTACCCATAATGCAGGATTTTACTTGAGATGATTGAAGATCAAATAAGTAGATTATAGATTTAGGATATCAACAAATTATTTGAAATATAATTATGATGTTTGATTATTGTATTGCTTTGGATATTGTATTGTGTTTGAATTTTATAAAATTAAATAATTATATATTGTCAATATTATTAATAGGGTCTTGTGAAATACTGTGCAATTTGTTGCATCCTTGCATTTTCCGTTGTAAGTTGGGGTGTGACAATATAGTTATTAATGATCTACTAAAATTATTTCATATCGCATTGCCTTAATTAAGTTATTATCAAAATATTATGGTTGATAAAGTTTAAACCATTATTTTCCCAACACATACGAATATTAGGCTAAAAACATGGAATAGTTTACAACAACCGTATGTTAAATCCATTTAGTTACATGATACCACCAGCTCCAAAAAACATCTATTAAAGTGTACATATAGTATTAGATAACATAAAATGTAGCTAAGTAAACTAAAGCAACAACCATTCGAAATTACTAATTGATAGTAGTAAGTACTGCTAGCATGAAGGGGTAAATAAACTATAGTAGCAAAGAGCATGGGACCTAAAAATTTACCTATGCACGCCCTTAAAAAATATATACTTCTAGAGTAAAACAGTAAGACATGTATATGAAAAGCTAAGACCCTAAGATAGCTTTGGACGATTCTCTAAAAATTTGTAACCTTAATCTAACGTTTTCAATAACTTCTATCCATGATCATGTCCTTATAGAGATGCAAGTATAACAAATTATGCCTAATCCACTCATCCCATTTTAGTTTGGGTTTCCATGATTTTTATTGGAGCCATCATTTGTTTCCTATTCACATGTACAAACCATTTCAGTCTCCCATAGCTTATCATTCGATATACATGTCATCCTCAAGTTCTCGAAAAAACTTGCTTTCTTATCCGGTCCATCTATTTATACCCGCGCATCCCCTCAGCATCTTCGATTATCTTTTCAACCTCTAGCTTTTGCAGTTGTGTCTTCTTTTTTTCTTTTTTTTTTCAACAACTAAAGGTTTCACTATACAATGTTTGAACCCATGATTTTTATTGGAGCCATCATTTGTTTGAACCCACGACCCGGTTTTCCGGCCGTTGCAGTTTTCCGGCAGTGGTAGCTGCTGTTTGCTGCCACTGTTGTGAGGCTGCTGTTGTTGCTGTCTCGTTTGACCACCGTTGCTACTCAGATCTAGCGCCTCCATATCCAGCCGCCGCCTCCCTGACGCGCCGCCACTCCCAGCTACCGAATTACCACCGCCGCCTTTCTCCGGTCGCCGGTGCTGCTGTGTGCTGCCACTGTTAACTGCTGTTTTTGTTTTTGACGTGCCGCCACCAACTCCGAGGCGCCGCTGTCCACAGCCCTTGCTATCACCGGAATTGGTGGGTTCGATTGTGTCAACATCTAGCAACGATTCGTTATTTCTCGGTGTCTCACCCGGTTGTGTATAACCGAGGTATAACCTTTAGTACTTTATCTATGGTTGTCGTTTATTATTTCATACTCGTATTAGTTGTAACCGGATCCAAGTTCGGGTTTCGGTTCAATGGTTGTTCGTATTATCCGCTGCGTTTATTTGGTTCGTTTTTAAATATTAAATGATTAATATTTACTTAAACGAAATACTCTAAAAACGGGTTATAATTGTTTTAACCGTTTCTCGAACCACCGTTGAAACCCAACATTCGTATCAGGTTCGCAGTTACAACGTATGAGTCGATACCGGTTCGTTTAATCGGATCTACATCACAAACTTTAAATTGTTTAAAGTTTGTTGATCTAGATTTGTTTTCGGGTAATTTTAGATTTGGTCAAAGTTTTGTTTATTTTATTTGACAAAGTCAAAGCGACCCAAATATTATTTTTTATTTGAATATGTAAATTCAGCCCCGACCTATATTTGTTTGGTTGTGTTTGGTTGTTGAGCTTGTTTTGACCATATGGATGGTTCAAAGTTGTAAACGGTTATTTTTATTTTTACGGTTTTCTTTTTGGCCATATGGATGGTTCAAATTTGTAATAGGATCATTTATGTTAGGATTATAAATTTGTAATAAAGAAAACCCAAAGATAACCGAGGACGAGCTCAAGGATTTCTTCGAGTTAGTGGGAGTTCGGACAAGATGACGGGATGCACCATGAAGTCCATACTTGTGGTTGTTTTGTGTTGTGCCCCTTGACCCGATCGGTTTTGCTAATTGGCTCTGGCGAAACTGATCACATTTTTTGCCATAAGGATTTACATATTATTATTTGCTATTGTGGTTGCTTGGTTGTTTATAATAGGATTATATTATTACCAACCTTATACCAAATAAATTTAAAATAAACAATTTTAATTAACCAGTTATGTTTTGCAAATTTAAAGATTTTTGATTTCCAAAACTTATAACTTAATAGATTTTCTATTAACTTAAAATTGGTTAGCCGTATCGCGACAAACTTAGTTTTAATAGGTTATTTAAAATTAAGTGTCCTGAGAAATGAAAGGATTCATCATTTTGTCCCGATAATATATACAGTAAAATTTAACTTTTACTCTATTCAGTAATTCTAAAATTAATCCCAATTTAAAACCAATAGATTATGCCAATCCTACGACAAGTCACACTTGAGGCATACTGCGAAATTTTTAGTGTTTGGAGCTACAGCACCGCACTTGTTTTCTAGCTTATCCCATCAAGGTGAAAGCATTTCGTTGACACATCCGGCCCTTTCACACGTGACTGTACTAGGACGACTATTACTTTACTCTCCTGTTACGTGCTACAGCTGTCTGGAGACTTAAAGTGGGCATAGATGAGGCTAAACGTATCTATTCAGACAATTGTTGTCTCAATAGGCCTCTAACCGAGAGTTGTGCTCTATTCACAATTGGCAATCGTTGTCAATCTGCCTAACCACTTATTATTGTTGTGTACTACACCTGCTTTTAATAACTAGAAACCAGATTATCAAGTTCCTATTATATTATTGTTATTGGGTCATTAATAATAGGATTACGACATCGAAAATACTAATTAAATTTACTTTTGCTTTATTAATCAGATGTCGTCAAACGAAAACCCACCCAACACCCTTAAGTCTATCCTTGAGAAGGAGAAACTAAACGATACCAACTTCATCAAATGGCACCGCAACTTGAGACTTGCTCTCACCATGGCAAAGCGCCTGTATGTTCTTAATGGACCTGTTCCAACCGAGCCTGAAAACAACACAGTCGTTGCTCGAAAAGTTCTTGAGAAGCATAGGGATGACTCGGCTGATGTCTCCTATATTATGCTAGCCACCATGACTTCTGAGCTTGCTAAAGGCTTAGAAGACTTTGGTACCTATGAGATGTTTGAGCAACTCAAGAGCATGTTCCATAAACAAGCCCGTTAGGAACGATTCGACACCATGAAGCATCTCATTAACTGCAAGATGGCAGAGGGGTCTCCCGTCAGTGCGCATGTCCTAAACATGAAGGGGAACATCGATCAGCTTAAGAAACTTGATTATCCACTGCCTGATGAAATGGCAGCGGATTTCATCCTCAACTCTCTCCCCAGCTCTTACTACCAGTTCGTAATGAATTTCAACATGAATTCTTGGGTGAAGACAGTGTCGGAGCTGCACAACATGCTCAAAACGGCTGAGATGAACATTCCTTCTAGGACCAATCAAGTTCTGATGATCCGATCTGCTGGTGTGAAGAAGCCTAAACCCAAGAATCAGGGTTATAAGGGAAAGGGCAAGAAGAAGGTTACTGTTGTTGCCAAGTTTGCCAACAACACTAACAAGAAAGTTGCAAAGCCACCACCGCCTCCCTTTGAGGAGCGCCAGTGCTACAGATGCAACCAAATGGGGCACTGGTTGCGCAACTCTCCCGAATACCTTGCTGAAATCAAGAAGAAGAGAGCAAATGGTGAAGGCTTACCTCGAGGTATTTCCATATACGTTATTGAACTTTTCACTGTCTCTAGCAACACATGGGTATTTGATGCCGGATGTGGTTTCCACATTGTTAATGTCTTGCAGGAGCCTAAGAAGTGGAGGAAACTAAATAAAGGCAGCATGGAACTCATCGTTAGAGATGGGAAGAGAGTACCAGTTCTGGAAACTGGAGTTTTTCATTTTACTTGTCCATCTAGCCTAGTTATTCCTTTGAATAATTGTTTGTATGCTCCTGGTTTAACCCGAAACATCATTTCATTTTTGTTGTTTTTTAAACAAGGTTTTAAGTACATTTTTAATGGCATGGCTATTTCTGCTTACTTGAATGATATCTTTTATTTTGAGGATAAACCTCAAAATGGTAATTATAAAATTGATGTTCAAATTAATAATAACGTATATTATCTTTCCAAACATATCAGATCTAGCATCGATGATACATTTCTATGGCATTGCCGACTTGGTCACATAAGTAAGGCAAGAGTTAAAAGACTCCAATCCGAATGGATTCTTGAATCCACAGGACCGGGCTCTTTTGACGATTGTGAATCTTTATTAGCTAGCAAACTCTCCAATGACTCCTTCACTCATAAGAATGAACAAGCAAAAGATCTGTTAAGACTCATACATACTGATGTGTGTAGTCCTTTGAGAACTATGTCTAGAAACCATGAAAGATACTTCGTTTCTTTTGTCGACGATTATAGTCGATATGCTTATGTGTATCTTATGAAACACAAGAATGAAAATTTGAAAAGTTCAAAGAGTTTCAGAACAAAATGGAAAACCAACTTGATAAAACCATTAAGATGCTTCGATCAGATCGAGGTAGAGAATATCTCAGCTCAGAGTTCATCACTCATCTAAAAGAGCGTGGAATTGTTTCACAGCTCACTCCACCTGGCACACCCCAACATAATGGCATGAGCGAGAGAAGAAATCGAACTTTGCTAAACATGGTTCGATCGATGATGTGGAGAACCAACTTGCCTAACTCCTTTCGGGGTCATGCCCTTATGACCGCTTCCCGCATTGTCAATCTGGATCTAACTAAGAAGGTAGACAAAACCCCATATGAGATACGCCATGGGCGAAAGCCAAATTTGTCTTTCCTTAGAGTATCGGGATGTGATGCTTATATCACAAGTGAATCTGATGATAACCTTGATCTTCGCGGCGTAAAAGTTGTTTTCGTCGGATACTATAACCAAAGCGGTTATTACTTCCTTCATCCAGATAGAAATTCGATTTCTATCAAGAGTAAAGGCCACTTCCTTGAGAAAGAATTTCTCGATTGAGGAACTGAAGATAACATTGTCGATCTTGAAGAAATTCAAGAACCACAAACAACCGTTGAGGAAGCTGGAGCGTCTGATTAACAAGTAGTTATTGCTGATACATCAGACGTTAACACAGGCGTTCGAAGAAGTAGTAGGACTCCCGTACCAAATTCTAGATACTTATGGCATTTATATGGCCCTGAAGTCTTATTAGTAGCCGAGTCTAATGACGAGCCTACTAACTACAAATCTGCTATCTTGGATCCAGAATCCGAGAAATGGCGAGATGCCATGAACACCGATATGCAGTCCATGCATGACAACCAAGTTTGGAACTTGGTTGAGCTACCCCCCGATGGTCAGGCAGTAGGGAGCAAGTGGATTTTCAAGAGAAAATCCGACATGCATTGAAATGTGCAAACCTATAAAGCACGGCTAGTCACGAAAGGTTTTACTCAAACTCAAGGTGTTGACTATGATAAACCTTTTCACCCGTTGCTATGACTAAGTCAATAAGGATATTACTTGCCATAGCCGTGCACTATGACTACGAGATATGGCAAATGGATGTCAAATCCGCTTTTCATAGTGGACATCTTTCTGAAGATGTTTATATGGTTCAGCCTGAAGGTTTTGTCGATCTCAAATATCCTAATAGGGTTTGCAAATTGAACAAGTCCATTTATGGACTCAAGCAAGCATCTCGCAGCTGGAATCTTCACTTTAATGATAAAATTAAAGAGTTTGGTTTTATCAAAAATGAATATGAGCCTTGTGTTTACAGAAAGGCTAGTGGGAGCACTATATCATTCCTCATATTGTTTGTGGATGATATACTGATCATTGGAAACAACATTCCTATGCTTAAGGAAGTTAAGCACTGGTTGAAATCTTGTTTTGCAATGAAAGATCATGGAGAATCCGCATATATTTTGGGAATACAGATCTATAGAGAAAGATCTAAGTGGATTCTAGGGCTAAGTCAAAGTACTTACATAAGCAAAGTCATGACATGCTTCTCAATGGACAACTCCAAGATAGGGGCTGTTCCATTGCTAAAGGAACCATTTTAGCAAATCGCAATCTCCGGCAACGAACATTGAGACAAAGCACATGTAAGCAATTCCATAAGCTTCAGCGATTGGCTCTGTCATGTACACCATATTATGCACTAGACCTGGCGTCTCGTTTGCGTGTTTGGAGGAGTGGAAGAGGAGCTCACTGTAAGGTGTTACACTGACGCTTACTTCCAGAATGACCGAGATGTTTCTCGCTCATAATCTGCTAGGATGAATAGCAAACCTCGAACTGGTTCCAAGTTTAGGAAATGATCGACGTAATATGTGATAACACAGGTGCTATTGCTCAAGCCAAAGAGCCCGATTTTCATCACATGGCCAAGCACATTTTTAGTTCCACTATGTACGAGAACTACTGGAACATAAAGACATCATAATAAGAAAAGTAAACACATATCAAAACCTAGCATACCCGTTCACTCAGCCGATGACTCAGGTCAAGTATGATCAGCATATAGATGCTATCGGTCTTAGATTTGCTAGTGATTTATTTTGATTTAGTATTTGGATGTATGAACATTTAAACAATTATATGTTTCAGTTAACTTTTGATTTAATGGTTAAATGCAAACGTTGAATGATACAACTGTGTTCTTTTTAATACGTTTAATCCGTGAATATTATATTCTAAGTTATCCGTAGTCGGTCAGACTCGTGGGAACGATTCTGAATTAAGACTATTCTGACATTGGACTCAAGGAGTTGACTTCCAAACTCACAGACCTCATTATCAATGACGTTGGATATAACTCGCATCAAATCATCTTCATGGATCTTGATCATAAGATGTTTTGATAATAGCATGCTCATTTAGTATCCGTAGACCTGAGATACATATTGGAACTTTCGTTTACCGAGGAATATTCTTTGATCATGTTAACCTCTGTTGCGTAACTGCCATTCATAAAGGAATTGATTGGGAATATTCTGGAGTTCAGTGGGAGTTGTATGTAGTCAAGATGGGATTCTGTACTCTTACATGAAAATGTAATAGTTATGCATCTTGGCGCCCTCGTTGATTCAAACTGGTAAAGTGTGAGGCCTCACCCAAACTTACTGTGTGTTTGATTGGAACACTTTGACTCTATATCGAGAACTACAATAGTTGAAAGCAATATGAGATTGATTTGATCCATGTAAGTTCATTATCTTACAATAACGTATTCCAAGATATTTTGGTTATGAATTTAAAAATGTCATAATTAGTTGGGGATAGCTATGTGTAGCTAGAACGCCTCTAGCTGTGTTGGGTCGATAGTTTGACCCAAATGAGGAGATTTGACCTAAACAAAGTATATGGAAGATTGGAATCTTCTCAACCTCCTCAGAAACTGCTAAGTATTGAATCCGAGCACACCTTGGAACTCCGAGCAAGCTTTTACTTAGCCGAGTACGAGATTTTGCCTCCCGGGCAAGGTTTACTTCAAATAGTCTTCTTAAGTGGATATCCGAGTAAGGTATGCTAATTAGTACATTCCCGAGTAAGGATCACTAATTTAGTATCTCCGAGCAAGGTTCACTTTATCAAGCAAGATTGTTCTTCAAGACCAAGTATTTTGCTCTTCCGAGTAAGGTTTGGTTAACCAAGTCCATGAAGCCAAGTGATTGGAAGACCGGGCAAGGTATTCTTTAATAATTAGGGTCCGAGTATACTTGATGAGTTAATAGAGTATCTCTAAATTATTTCGAGTAAGGTTCTGCTCAAGTAAGGTATGTACTCCCGAGTACGCCTTATCAATAAGTTATTCAAATGACAATGAGCCGAACAGGACCATAGAAGAACAGGGTTGCTCGTAAGGATTTGTCGGGCAAAGTCTGATAATTTCAAGAAGAATGAAGTCTACTCGGTGAATATTTTACTTGGTAAAATATTCTTTAAGTAAAGTCTACCCGGAAACTGATCCCGAGTACACTTCTATGTTTACCAAGTCTGAAGGAAGGCCGAGTACACTGCGTACTCGGAGACTGAAGATTAATGAAAAGCCTACCCGGAAGACTTGTTTTACACTTAGCTTATTTTGAATATGTAATTTGAATACGTACGATCGTATTTAGGGTTTCTAGAAGGAATGACAGCTGTCCTAGGTTGGCAGGCCTATAAATAGAATATTTAGGACACGCCGCCAAAGAGACGGAAAACACGCAAGAGAGAGAGCACAATACGGATAAGACCGATACATTAATTGAGAGAATATTTTGTGTGTGACGGCTGTCCTAGGATTCCTTGCAAAACACTAAATCGATTATCCTTTTTTGTACGATTAACATCTACAAATGGAAATCTTTTGAGTGAATCCTGTGTGTATGTCTTCTATCTTTGATTATTCATTGCAATCGTATGTTTGTTATTTATTCCACCTTTAACAAACGGATATCTTTCTAAATATAGTAACCCGTCATTAACTCTCTTGTCAACACGATTAACCTTGTGTGAGTTATGACATGATTGATTAAGATCCAAGCTGAATCGACCAACGAGACCAGACAAGGGGTATCAGAGCTGGTTACTGCTATTTTTAGAAAGATTGCTGCTGATTAAGATTTGAAGAAGAATGACGTAAGCAGACCACTGTTTGATTGATTTGTGACGTCAGCTACCCTGCTTTTCATTTTTCTTCCAGATCTACAACTTTCCGGTGTTTTCTCTTCCTTATTTCATTTAAAGTTCAAATATTTATATCTAAATCTTGTTCTAATCACAACAGACACATCAGATCTGAGCATTCTGTTTTCAGATCTGATTATTTTGAAACTTTTTAAAGAAACTGATTTTTGATTTCTCATAATGTCTGGATATGAGGAACAAGAGGTGTCTACTAACAAAATCTTTATATCTAAATCTTGTTCTAATCACATCAGACACATCAGATCTGAGCATTCTGTTTTCAGATCTGATTATTTTGAAACTTTTTAAAGAAACTGATTTTTGATTTCTCAAAATGTCTGGATATGAGGAACAAGAGGTGTCTACTAACAAGATACCTAGATTGTATGGACAGGAAAACTTTATCAAATGGAAGGTACTCTTTGAAGCAACCGTATGCTACAATGATATTGACATGTGGAACTCCATCAAGAATGGTCCACAAACTACTGTTGAAGAAGGTGCAAATGCTACTGAAACTGCAGCTGTAAGGGAGAAAATGAGAAAGGTGGATGACAGAGCCTTGGCTATGATTAAGCTAGGTTTGTCTTAGGAGATTCTGACCAAGGTGGCTCATCACACAACTGCCAAACAAATGTATGATGCCATCCTTGAAATGTATGAAGGAAATACTGAACTGAAGAACATAAAGAAGCAAATATTGAAGCAACAGTTGGAAAGGTTCAAGTATAGGAATGGAGAAAGGTTGAAATCAATACTAGAACGTTTTCTGAGTATTGTGAATGAGTTGAGAACAACTGATTATGTAATGACTGACTTTGATTTTAATACAAAGTTACTCAACTCAATGCCAAAAGAAGGGTATACTGCTTGCAAATTTATCATTCAAAAGCAGAATTTCAATGAATTGAAATTGGATGATATGGTATGTTTTCTTCAAGCTGCTGAACTTGAAATGATTGAGAATGAGATGATCAAGGAAGATAGACCAAGTTTCCATGTTTCAAATGCATTGATTGCACCAATGGGAAATCTGTCCATCAAGAACCAACAGCAAATTCCCATCATAAAAGAACCAGCTGAACATAATGTTGTGACTGCAAAATCTTTCATTGGGGGTAGCACAAGCATTCAAGGAAATTAGCAGAGGTTCAATGTGCAGCTGATTGATGATTCTGACTCTGCATCTATGTCTAGTGGAAATGTTCCTAACACTGGAACAGGACTTGTTCAAAGCAATGAGACACAAGCTTTGTTGTCTATGTTCACTGAGCCATATAATGCATTTGTTGCAAAGAACATGATTCCCACAAGTATGGTTCAAGATGATTTAGAACAAATTGATGCAGATGACTTAGAAGACATGGATTTGAAATGGCAAGCTGCCATGTTGGGATTGAGAAGTAGAAGGCTGTACAACAGAACTGGTAGATCTCTGGTTTCTGGTCCTAATGACAGGATTGGGTTTGACAAGTCAAAAGCAATATGCTACAATTGTCAGCAACCTGGTCATTTTGCAAGAGAATGCAATCAACCAAGAAATTTTCAGATGAATCAATTTCAGAATCAACAACCAGGAGGTCAGCCTCAATATCAACAGAATCAATCAAGAGGTCAGCAACATTAACAACAAAATCAGCCAAGATTCAACCACAACAGCAATCAAATGAACAACTTCAATAACAACAACAGTTACAATCCAAACTTCAACAACTTTCAGCCTCATATGAACAATCAACAACAGAGTATGCAACAGACTCAAGGTTTTCAGCCTCAAATGAATCACAATCAAAACCTTCAAGCAACTCAAAATAGTCAAAACAACACTATTCCAGCAAATCAAAATCAGATCCGAAATCAAGGAAATGTGGCAGTGACTACACAACATGAAGGAAGTTTTGATTGGAGCAGTCATGAAGAGGATATTGCTGATGTTATCAGGAAGGCAAATGTGGCATTTATGGCCATAATTGAGAAAGAGAAGGGAACCTCCTCTCAGGTACACTCTGCTCCTACAGTTGATTTGAATGAACTTATTAGTGAACTTAAAACAAAAGTAGGCAAGCTGGAAGGTGAGTGCTTTAGAAAGCAAAGTATCATAAATGAGTATGAGGCAAGTGAGATGATCAGTGATGAGAAGATTAAAAGCCTTGAAGATGATTCCATGATCATTTACAGAACTCAAACCAGATACATCACTGAAATTGATGGTTTAAAGAAGATGTTGATTGAAGAAAAGGTGCAAAACACAAGACTAAAGGTTGAAACTGAATTTCTTAAGAATTTGGTCTCAACTGGTAACATATGTGGAATACTGAATCAAGTGAAAGACCAAGACAAATACAAGACAGTTCCACCTCCATTCAACAATAACTTTATGCCAAAAGTTGACAAAGAGAAAAGAGATGCATACTTGCAACAATTCAAAGATGTTTTTCAAGACGGGGAAGAAATGGTTGACTTGTACAAAAAGGTTGAAGTGAATGAAGATGGAGAGTTTGTGATTAAGAAAGAAGTGAAAGAGGATAAGTCATTTGGAGTTCAAGTCTCTGAGGATGACTTTGATTCAGTAGAGATGGATCAAAATGATCTGAGTGATTTGAGTGATCAAATTACTGAAAAGGAAATTCAAGCTGCTGAAAGAGGAAGAAAGTATAAGAAACCTGAATCTGTTGATAAACTTCCAAAGTATCCACCAGTCCCACCAATATTAAAGAAGCAAAATGATAACATGAAAAGAGGACATGTCTCTTTTGACATCTGTGAAAGGAAGAAGATAAACTACAATGCAGTCAGGCCACCAAGCAAGGCTGTATTGAATAGGATAAAGCAGAATAACAAGAAGAAGAAGGTGAATGAAAAGACTGATACAGAAAAATTTATCCCAGTTTATCCAATCTTTTCTAGTCATGAAGTGTTGGATGTTGGAGAAGTGGAGACAATGGAAGAATATGAGAAAAGACAGTCAAGGGTTAGAGAAAGCAGTGATGAGGAACCTATGATTCTGAAGAAGATGGTCTTTGTCAAAAGCAAGGTTGAAAGACAAGACATCAAGTGTGAGGAATTTGTTCCTTTTTCAATTGACTTTGATGGTTTGAAGAATCAGAAGACTTTAGGAGTCAATACACCTATGCCAAGTGAAAGATTCAAGAAACAAAAAGAACATGAAGTCTTCAAAGGCAAGGTTTGGTGCAAAAAGTGTGATGAATATGGTCACCACACAGACTCATGCCGTGAAAGATTCAAACTCAAACCATTTCATGTACCAGATGGAAAAATGTATGGTCAAGACTTTGTGTTGTACAAACAAAAGTATGATATGTATTTGAGAAAAGGAAATGTGTGTGGAAAGAAGACAAGTAATGAAGATAATGCTGAAATCAAAGGAAAGAAACAAGTGAATGAGTATGTAGGAAGAAGTAAGTCACCACAGAAGCACAAGAAGATGACAAAGAAGAAAAATCAGTCATTGCAGATTAATCAAGAAATTCAATCAGTTAAGTCTGATGAGTCTCAAGAATCCTCAAACAGTGAGAAGACAAGAAGAAAAGAAACTTATCAGAAAATGAAACCAACTGAACTTACTGGTGATGAGAAGTTCTTGATGAAACATGGATATGAACCACAAGGTTTCACTTGGAAACCTAAAACAGAAACTAAAATTAAAGCAGTGGCTGATGTAAGAGACTACTCAGAAACAAAGGACTATGTCCTGAAAGAGAATGTAATTGACTCAGTTGAGCCTCAATGTTCAGTTTCACTTATCAAAACACCTAGAGAGTGTGGCTATGAAACTGATCATTCTGATAATCTGGAAATCACTCATGCAGATCCTGAACCTACAACACTCATTTCCCAGGCTGCCACTAAAAATGACACTGATAAGTTGCAAGTTGATGAAGCTTGCACTTCATCACTTAACTAATCAAATTTCTCTTTGTGCATGAACAGGCCACTCCTTTGAATGATATATGGTATATGGATAGTGGTTGTTCTAGGAACATGACTTGTGACAAGAGGTCACTTGTAAATTATGAAGAGAAATATGAAGGTCCTGTTGCCTTTGGGAGTGATGAAAATGGTGGAAAGATTTTGGGAAAAGGAATCTTGACAAACAGAAAGGTGTCATTTGATAATGTGTTTCATGTTGAGGGACTTCAATACAATCTGCTGAGCATATCACAAATGTGTGATAAGGGTTACAAAGTCAGTTTTGATGATTCTCATTGTTTCATCTTAAAACCTGAGTTTGTAATTCCACCTGAGATGATTATGATGATGGCACCCAGAAATGGCAACTTGTATGAGTTGAATATGAAAGAAGCTATTTCAAGAGGTGGTGCATGTTTTGTTTCCAAAGCTACTGAAAATGAGTCAAAATTGTGGCATAGGAAACTGTGTCATGTAAACTTAAAGAACATGAATAGACTGGTCAAGGGTGAACATGTGATTGGTTTACCTACATGAGAATTTAAGTTAGATGATCATTGTGACTCTTGTCAAAAGGGAAAACAACATAAGTCTACACATAAGACAAAGCTCATCAATTCAATTGATCAACCACTTGAGTTACTTCACATGGATCTTTTTGGTCCTGTGAGTGTGCCAAGTATTGGAAAGAAGAGATACTGTCTAGTGATCATTGATGATTATTCAAGATATACTTGGGTTTATTTCCTAAGTACCAAGGATGAGTCTGCAGAGTTGATTAAGGGCTGTGTCACAATGATTGAGAACAAGCTGAACAAGAAAGTCAAGATGATGAGAAGTGACAATGGTACATAGTTCAAGAATGGAGTTATGGAAGAATTCTGCACACAGAAAGGAATATTTCAATAATTTTCAGCTCCTAGAACTCCTGAACAAAATGGAGTGGCAGAAAGAAGAAACAGAACCTTGATAGAATCTGCCAGAACCATGTTGGCTGATGCAAACTTGCCTGTCACTTTTGGGCTGAAGCAATCTATACAGCCTGTTATGTTCAGAACAGGGTGCTTGTAAACAAAAGGCATAACAAGACTCCATATGAAATTTTCAATAATAGAAAGCCTTACATCAAGTTTTTCAAGCCCTATGGTTGCAAATGTTTTCTTTTAAACACTAGAGATTATTTGAACAAGTTTCAAACTAAGTCACTAGATTGTTTCTTTCTTGGATATTCTACTCACTCAAAGGCATACAGAGTATATGTGAGAGATCACATGAGTGTGATAGAGTCATCTGACATCATTTTTAATGAGAATCAATTCAACACAGTCAGTGGTGCAATATGGCTGTTTGATCATGAGAGGTTAATTAAGTCATTCAGGATTTATTCTGAAGACTTTGATGATTCATTTTACAAGACCAGTGTACTTGAAGAGAATAAGAAGAAAGAACTGGACTTGGAAGAATTGTGGAACAAGGTTGCAAGAAAAGAAAAGGAATACACTTTTGTGAAGAGCTCCTCAAGCAATGCCATTGAACAAGATCAGGAAGTGAACAATCAGGACAGTACAAATGTACAAAATGTTCATGTTCAGAATGGGAGTGACACAAGCAACCAATCAAATGAAGATGAGAATGCTTCCACAGTAAGATTTCAAGACTCGTTTCAAAGCTTGAATCTGGGAAACAATGGTGCATCTACTTCAGGACAAAACAATGATGAAGCACCAGAGCTTCATGATGCAGAAGCTGATTTGATCATTGAAGAACCTGAACTCAATGAAACAAATCTTGACACAAATTTGTCTACAAATATGATAATACAAACTCCTACTGTTGAAAAGAATCATCCTGCTGAAAATATCATTGGTGACTTGCATGAAAGAGTCATAAGGAGTCATTCTGAGATAGCAAACATCTGTCTTTACTCTTGCTTCCTATCCCAAATAGAACCAAAGAACATTGCTCAAGCTTTAAAAGACAATAGTTGGGTAGAGGCAATGCAAGAGGAATTGGCACAGTTTAGAGATTTACATGTATGGGATCTTGTAGACAAGCCATATGACAGATATGCAATTGGAACCAAATGGGTGTTCAATAAATAAAAGAGATGAAACGAGTTTGGTGATTAAAAAACAAAGCTAGACTTGTAGCACTGGGATGTCTCCAAGAAGAAGGGATAGACTTTGAGGAAGTGTTTGCACCAGTTGCAAGACTAGAAGCTATAAGAATTTTCCTTGCATATGCTGCCTCAAAGAACATTAGAGTATTCCAGCTTGATGTTAAATCTGCATTCCTAAATGGAATTATTGATGAAGAGGTGTATGTAGCTCAGCCACCAGGTTTTGAGGATCCAATGTATCCAAACAGAGTGTATAAGTTAAACAAAGCCCTTTATGGACTGCATCAGGCTCCCAGAGCATGGTATGATGAGCTATCAACTCATCTACTTGAAAATGGTTTCACAAGGGGAGCCATTGACAAGACACTCTTCTACAAAAGAAAGGGGTCAGATTTGTTACTTTTACAAGTCTATGTTGATGATAGCATCTTTGGTTCTACCAATGAAAATATATGTTTGGAGTTTGAAGGGGTGATGAAATCCAAGTATAGCATGAGTTCCATGGGTGAAATGAACTTCTTTCTGGGACTGCAAGTACTACAAAAGGATAAAGGGATCTTCATTCACCAAACTAAGTATGTGCTGGACATTTTGAACAAGTTCAACTGTCATGATTACAAGACTTCTTCAACTCCTATGGACACTAAAGAAAAGATGATAGCTGATGAAAAGGGGGAGTCAGTAGATGAACATGAATACAGAGCTAAGATTTGATCTTTGATGTATTTGACTGCTACAAGACCAGATATTATGTTTGCTGTGTGTGTGTGCAAGGTTCTAGTCAAATCCAAAAGTCTCCCACATGAATGCTGTGAAAAGAATATTCAAATATTTGAAGGGAAGACCAGACTTAGGGATTTGGTATCCAAAGAACAAAGCCTTTGATCTGATTGCATACACAGACAGTGATTATGATGGGTGCAACATGAGCAGAAAGTCAACATCAGGGGGATGCCAGTTTTTGGGTGAAAGGCTAGTGTCATGGCAATGCAAGAAACAGACCACAGTATCAATCTCCATTGCAGAAGCTGAATATGTTGCTGCATCTGCCTGCTGTGCACAAGTTCTCTGGATTCAAAATCAGATGCTGGACTATGGTTTGAATTTTCTAAACACCCCTATTCTTATCGATAATACTGCTGCATATTTTACTGTTAAGAATCCTGTGCAACATTCTAAGACTAAGCACATTGAAATCAGACATCACTTCATCAGAGATTGCAGTGAAAAAGGTTTGATTCAAATGCAAAGGGTTGATACACGTGATAATTTGGCTGACCTATTCACTATACCACTTGACAGAACCAGATTCAACTTTCTTTTGAAAGTCCTGGAAATGATCAACTCAGATGAAATCTGATTAAGGATGTGTGCTTTGTTGTGTACATCTAATGTGCTAACTGAATATTTTTTGAAGAGGACACAAATGCTTAATATGTTACTGAATATGTTACAGAATATGTTGCTGAATATGTTACTGAATATGTTACTTAATATGTTACTGAATATGTTACTGAATATGTTCTGAATATGTGTTTCAACTGAATGTTGATTGATTATGTTTTGAATATGTCACTGTTCTTGAAGTTAACTGATAGGTGCTTAACTTAATATCTGTGCAACTTGTTTAAAATTGATGATAATTCTTAACTATCATGTTAACTGATCTGATGTTATGATAAGTAGTTTGATCTGTTTAGGTAAACTTCAATGCTTATCTGATGTCATGAGTAATCACATGTTTATGGTTATTTGAATATGTTCTTAATCTGATCTTCTGATGTTGTTAAGATAGGATACACATTGAATGTTAAAACAGTCTGCTTTTCTTGATGATGTTAAGAATGATTAAGATTTGAGTGTGTAATGCAACTGTTTATGTCAAAATGTGTTTTATGTCAAAATTAAGTGATTCAATGAATTTTATTATGAATTTTGCATAAATACTATATTTTGGTCAAAACATGAGCAAGTTGATTAATGGTGTTGAGATATGATAAGATTATTCAGTTCAAGCTTTTAAGAAGCTTAAAAGAAGGATTTTCAAAGAAAAGTCTCAAGTAGTTGTTTTTGCTGAAAATTATGTCATTTGCTCAGTTGGAAGGACATGCACTTGTGTATGTTTGGTCCTTAAATCTCTATAGATTCAAAGGATAGCCATTAACCTGAAATCTGAATGCATTTGGGGCAATTATGACTTGTTTCTTATTCCTTCACTTAAAACTATGTCAATAACTCTGACTTTGATAGGACATATACTCACATGTATGTTTGGTCCTGTTGACCACTTTTGGTCAACCAGGATAACCATTAACCTAATAATGAAGAGATATTGGGGTGATTGAATATTAAACTGTATTTAATGGGAAATGATAGTACATTGACTACTTAGCTGATCATATGGAATTATTAGGCTAAAAAAGACCTTAGTATAGTCATTAACATGTATGGTTGCTTTCCCATGATGATGTAATATCTAAGGTGATATAAACATATTGAATATGCTAAACTTTATGTGAAGATGCATAGTTGTTTTGCATGTCTCAAGATAAATCTCTCCGAATGATATGGCAGAAAAGTGATTACCCAGTCATACACGAGCCTGTTGTTATTTGGTCAACCAAAATGAAACATCTTTAAATATGACAAGGAACATGCTTTAAGACAATTTGAGAAAATATCAAAAACAAGGGGAAAAATGAATAAATCAACAAAAATTTGATAAATGTTTTAAATATTTTATCAAACAAGAGGGTTACAACTAAACTACAAAGATGTTGACAAAATCTGTCTCATCTTGAATGAAAGGCATGTTGCTAACTGTAAGTCCAACGTTCAACCTCTATACATGTTTGAATATCAAAAATACAAAAATACAATAAGTTCTGTCATACAAAAACTATTTTTTGACCAAATACAGGAGGTTGGAGTCAAATTGGGGTGATCTGGGGAAAGCCAAATAAGCTTTGAGAAGAGATATGAGGCATCATAGCACAGTGTCGACCATTAATGCATTATGCTTTAAATGAACCATAATCATATCATTAAAGAGATGAAATTCATGCTAAGTTAATACCTACTGTTAACCTATCTATGTTGTCATAATAATGCTGAGAATGAAGTATTGAGATAGCTACCTAGTCAATATGATCTCATTTTTTAGATCTTTTCAGTAAAAGGAAGAAATTGTTTTGAAAAGAAACATAACTGAAATTTGATCTCTAAATGCACCATTTGCTCTTAAACTGTGAACTGAAACGGAAAATATATTTTTTAACAAAGTGGTTTAAGTCAAAAGGTGTTGCATTTTGGCCTAACTAGGTTGAATATGTATGTTCGGGTAAGGTTTAATGCTTTGTAACCTTCCCGAGCACAAACTGTTTGAATATGTATTTTCGGGTAAGGTTTGATTGTTTTCAACCTTTCCGAGTAAGCTTAGTCATTTTTGACTTGTTTATGTGTGAATATGTTGTTTCGGGTAAGGTTTGATAGTTTTCAACCTTTCCGAGTAAGCTTAGTCATTTTTGACTTGTTTATGAGTGAATATGTTGTTTCGGGTAAGGTTTGATAGTTTTCAACCTTTCCGAGTAAGCTTAGTCATTTTTGGCTTGTTTATGAATGAATATGTTGTTTCGGGTAAGGTTTGATAGTTTTCAACCTTTCCGAGTAAGCTTAGTCATTTTTGGCTTGTTTATGAATGAATATGTTGTTTCGGGTAAGGTTTGATAGTTTTCAACCTTTCCGAGTAAGCTTAGTCATTTTTGACTTGTTTATGTGTGAATATGTTATTTCGGGTAAGGTTTGATAGTTTTCAACCTTTCCGAGTAAGCTTAGTCATTTTCGACTAACTTTATGATTTTCGGGCATGCTTTGAAGTGTTTACACTTTCCGGGTAGAGTACACTGTAGTACTCATTTCCCGAGCAAGCTTGAAGTCTTGAGATGATTATGTGTTGTTATAGCTGTCTTTTAATAAGAAATTCTTGTTTCGAGCAAGCTATGCATGTTATATGCTGATTGTGTTTTCAAGCAAGCTTTGTGAACTTAAGTGAGTACACCGAGTAAGCTTTGTGTGAATATGTTGTTAGGAAAGGCTTGTTAAGCTTTCCTGGCACGCTTAGATGTTATTGTTTAAGTTTGTCATTTTTTGGGTATACTTTGAATAAGATTGATGTTCGGCATACCTGATGATTGAATGTGTTTATCCCAGCAAACTTAGTGCTAACATAGGATTGTCGGGCAAGCTCTATGTAATTTTAGACTAAAGCACACTTAAATGTTTATGTGTTTAATTTCATTCCGAGCATGCTCTGTGATATGTGTGTGTATGATTTCTTTGAAACTACAAGTGTTTTCGGGCAAACTTCCTTGTCCGAGCACACTTTATATTTCGGGTACACTTGTGTTCCTTCAATATACTTGGTAATTTCAAAACTTAACTTTCCGAGTACACTGTCTGCTAGAATTTCTTTCCGGGCACACTTTGTATTATATGAAAGTTATTCGAGTATTCTTTGAATAAGATTTTTGATCGGGCATACTTTAGGTTGCTCGGGCACAATATATTTTCAAGGATATTTGAATGAATGTGTTACATAAATATGTTAGTTAGTATGATAAAATTTATTATGATTCTTTTTAGGGTTTATGCTAGATAAGTTTTAATTTGAAATTGAGAAATCTATGTGGGGATCTTAATTAATTCTTAGTAAGGATGTTTATTTGATGATTATACTTGATTATTTCCCTTGTAATTAATTTCTCAAGAAATTGAGTATTTCGGGTAAGCTTTCTTCATTATGTCTTAACTTTAAATTAATTTACTTGATCGAGCAAGGTTTATAAATAGACGAATTCGGGCAAACTTTGTATATTCAAAAATGAAAATTTTCCAAGCAAAGTTTGACCGAGTAAGATTTGTATGTGGAAGTATACCGAGTAGACTTTGGATATATTAATCTTTCGAGTAAGGTCTTGTGAACTTAAATGAAATTAAATGTTTTTAATATATCAAGTGGATAATGTTACTGGTTGACAGCTAATAATTCACAAAATGACAAAAAGCATTTAAAACCCACTTTCAAAAGGTATATAGGAGGGAGTTAGGCAAATTTTTCAACATTATTTCCCTCTCTCTCTCCTTCCACTAGAAAATACTTACACTCAAAGAAACCTCTCCGACTTCTTAAATTCTAAGTCGATCCTAACCCTAATTTTTATCAGCCCCTAACTCCGACTCGGTAAGCATTAATATTATGTTATCCGATCTCGATTAGACTATAATGGGCTGTGATTATGTATTTGATTACTGACACTCTGTTTATGTGTATAGGTTATAAATTTGTCGAAGAACAGGTTCGTGAAGATTTCTCCCTATCTTCTTCATTCTTATAACTTGAAATTATCTAAAGTACTGAACTTTATGACTAATTTCACTTTGAATATATTTGTTTGTGTATTTCAGATATGGCAGACAACGAGCCGAAGTATGTTTTTGAGCCAAAGCACAATATGTGCGCATTACTACAAGTAACACCAGAAAACGAACCAATGGCTCAAATGATATCGTGGATGGCACGTTCAAACATCAACTTTGCACTCACTGAAAGTCCTATTATTTACAGAAATCACTCCTTGGATTTCTGGAGATCAGCAGAGTTGGTTGAAGATGTTAATTGGAAAACGAATAAAAGCAACCGTGGCCAGACAAGAGATACAGATCACGGAGAGAATGATCAGGAGATGTCTAAGACTGAACGATGATGATCACAACCACATAAACTTCAATACAAAACATTTATTGAAAATTTTTGAAGAGACAATGGGGTATCAAGGAAATGTCCATGAAGGACAATTTCAGAAGGGTTTGTTTCCGATGCTGTACAGATTTCTAATTCACCACATTATTCATGGATTTGCTCCAAGGAAGGGATCATGGACTCTGATGAGTCATGATTTAGCAAATGCCACAGTTGGGATAATCTTTGATCTGCCATTTAACTTTTCCAAGATGATTTTTGAGGGTTTAGTAGGAAATCTAAGGAAACCAGAAAGCAAGAGATTTTTACAATATCCAAGATTCCTGCAGATCATATTCAATAGAGAGCTTCAAGATTTACCAACAGTTGGAGACACACATCAGTTGCAAGACTCTGATGCTTACAAACGAATCAAGAAATATGGTGTCTCCAATACATTTAATTCAAATGTTCCTTTTGAAATTTTACCTTGGTTGTTAAACCATGATTTGGCTATAATGCCTGTGCCTGAGCTGAGCTCAGAGGAGGAAGCAGGGGGTGATGATGAGAGTGATGAAGATGATTCTGATGATGATAATGTTGATGGAGATGAAGATGGAGATGGTCCAGAATTGGAGATTATGCCACATGAACAGGGGGAGCAAAGAGAAGAAATTGATCAACCAATCCAAACACCACCACACTCACCACCACTAACTACACCACATCAAACACCACCTCAAACACTTACCCTAGACCAACCTGAAACCTCCACACATCAATCACCAACACCACCAACCCATAGCCTAAACCAATCAGAACCAATCATTTCAAGCCCACCTCAAACACCTACCACCAACCAACCTGAATTTGAACCATTTCCTACATTAGAACCTACAAGTCCACATGTTGATACATTCCAAAGAAATCTTGAGTTGATGTTGGAAAATGATGAGTTGAAAAGAAAAGTTGAGGAGGTTAGGGATGAGAATGTTGTGTTGAGAAGAAGGAATGAAGAGATAACTAATGAAAATGAAATGTTGTTGAGAAGGTTGGATGAGGCTGAAATGATGATTCGAACCCTAGTGCAGGAGGTTGAGAAGACCTCAGCTGCCCCAAAACAGGGGGAGAATATGGATGATACAGATGTGAGCATGGCTGATGCTGAAAGTGTTGATAATGTTGATGCTTTGAAGATGATAATGAACAATTATGATGATAGTGATGAGGATGAAGGGGAAATGAGAGGAGAAGAAATCAATAATGATGAAGAGGGTGTGCTTACAGAAGTACTGACTGAGGTTGTGGATGAGGAAATGACTGTTGAGAATACTGATTTGAATGCTACTACTGAGGAACTGGTAAACACTGAGCCTGAAGATGATCAAGAGGCTAGTTCCAAGAGGGTAGAGCATGATTTTGAACTAGAACAACTGTTCAAAGAAATTGATGAATATGAGACTTCTAATGAAGAAGAAGATGAAGAGCAGTTGAGAAAAAGGAAAGAAAAAGGTAAAGGGATAGCAACAGAGGAAGAGCCTGTTGTGTATGTTGAAAAAGATATAACTTTTAAAGATGATGATACTGCTGCTGCTGCTCTTGAAGAGCAAGAAAGAATAATCAAAGAAACTATGGAGAGGGAGAAAATAGCCCTATCTCTGACTCCAGAAGAGATTGCAGAGTAGGAAGATCTAATCAGAAAAGCTAACATTGAAAAAGAACTAGCTGAAGATGAAGCTGAACAAGAAGTTATAGAAGAACTGATCAAGATGAGCAGAGTTGAGGAAGTAGACAACTCTCTGGCTTTGGTAGTCAGCATGTTTCAACCTAAAAGTCAAACATCTGAAATTGCTGCTGAACCAGCCACTGGTATGATTCCTGAAGAGGAGATTGGCGAGTCAATTGCTTCAAAGGCTGCCAAGAAATGGGCTGAACAGGTGAAAGAGGATATAAGGAAGAACCCTATTGACAACTGGTCAGAAAGGATAAATGTACCTGAAACTTTTCCAAGATTTGAAAAGACATATCAGAGAAGAAAAAGGGGATTTGAACAAACTGATAATAAAGCAAGTCCAATAAGGGCAACACCCTTGCAAACACTAAGACCTGATGAACATATGCAAGGTGTCCCTGATGTAACAACTAGAGATGAAGCAGATCATCCAGCTCCTGATGAACCAAAGATAGATGCTATGAATGAGCTGACAGAAGAAGAGGATGACTCTGAGAACTCTGATGATGACAATAATGATAAACCTGAGAATGATGAAGGGAAAATTGGAACAACAGCTAATGTTATGTCCCCACAAGTTGAAATGACTGATGTACACAGGGCAAACATTAAGCTGAGTATGTTGGAAGCCAAAAGGCTGATGGAACAGAAGAACAAAGATGCCAAGAAATACAAAGATTATTTGAGAAGACATGGTTATTCTGAGAAAGATTTGGCACACTTCTCTTTTGATGAATTGCAAAATTTATACATTAGTGAAAGAGAGAGAGAGTAGTGGAAAGATGTGTTAAAGAAAATGAGGAAATTGAGTTGGAAGAGTTGAAAAGAAAATTCAATGGAATGTGTGGATATTTATTGGAGAAAGGAATGAAGCCTGAAATTGTGAAGAACTTGGATAAAAAGACAGTTGTGGATCAGTATAACAGAAGGAAAAGAAAAGAAAAATCAACAAAGGTCCAAACTGAAAGCTCAATTCAAACTGAAGTACCTGATGAGCCACCAAAGAAGAAAAGAAGAATTCAGACCTTAAGGGAAAAGGAAAAGGAACAAGTCAAACCTGTTGAAATTCCTATCCCTCAAGAAGATGTAAAACCTGAACCAGAAAATGAACCATTCATGCCTTGGGATAATGAGGAAATGATAAACATCCTAAGGAACATAATGATAAACAAGAGAGGGATGATTGAAGAAGACTTTAATGTGTTAGAGAAAGAGGATTTGAAGACTCTTTTCTATCTTCAGAAGGATGAATGGGAAAAGGCATTGAGAGAAGGAGAAAATCCAAGATACTATGCCGATGGTAGATTTGTACCTGTTGGATTGGCAAGGACTCCAGGAATGATCAAGATGTTGATTGAACTTGAAGCAGCTGGACAGGATATCGTAGAATTGGCCAACCTTCCTACTGATATGGTGGAAGCTATTTATGTTAAGACTTTCAACTTGGGACCTCAAAAGCCCAAGAAGTCGATTCCTGTCAGACCTCCATTTCATCAAAGGTTTCCCAGAGGAAGAGGTCAAGGAGGAAGAGGTGAATCAAGCAGCTCAGTACAACACAGAACAAGACCACAATCTGATGTGGATCTACCAAGAGAGCTGTACTATGATTCGATCAGGGATTCCCTCAAAGTGATTATGGAGAGCAGACTGCTAAGAGAGATTGTGGTCAGAAGTGACTTCCGTGAGTATAATGAAGATCAATTGAGAAGGATGGCCACACTCCACTTGTATGACTACAGAAACAGGGACAGAACTGCAGGAAGACAAATGAATGACTTATCAAAGTACCTGCATGAAGAAGCTAAGAAAGGATTCAAGTTTTTGAAAGAAAAGAGAAGTTGGAGGATGATTCAACTCCACAGATCAAAAAGGTCAGAAAAGCTAAAGAGAATGGACAGGGCTGAACTGAACTACCAAATAAGTGTCCGAGATCAGAATCCACTGTCCAACATGAATACATGTATAAACTTGGGAAGAAGAATGAGAAGGCCAAATTATACAGTACAGAAGAACGGTGTCATTGCTGAAGTGGAATACAAAGAAGACACTGGTCACTATGTGCTGAGGAACTCTGATGGAAAAATTTTGGCGATAATCAAGAAGGATGCAGATCTGACATGCTTACACAATGATGATCTTATAGATATAAGAGACTTGGTGATACCAGAAGGACACACTCACTACCAAGTGCTCAATATCTTCAGAGAAAGAGCTGCATCAGTGATACAGTTAAGAAGACAAGCAGCCTACAATGAAAGGAAAAGACATAATAGATAGAATAGGCTTTGCTTTGTAGTGTCTTCGGACAACTTTTGAATATGTAATTTGATTATGAAATTTGACTTTTAATTTGATGTGTATTTTTGCTGAGTGTAAGTAACCATAGAGTGTTTTGGGTCAGCTGAGGTGTTCCAATCTAGGGGGAGATTGTTGGGTCGATAGTTTGACCCAAATGAGGAGATTTGACCTAAACAAAGTATATGGAAGATTTTAATCTTCTCAACCTCCTCAGAAACTGCTAAGTATTGAATCCGAGCACACCTTGGAACTCCGAGCAAGCTTTTACTTAGCCGAGTACGAGATTTTGCCTCCCGGGCAAGGTTTACTTCAAATAGTCTTCTTAAGTGGATATCCGAGTAAGGTATGCTAATTTGTACATTCCCGAGTAAGGATCACTAATTTAGTATCTCCGAGCAAGGTTCACTTTATCAAGCAAGATTGTTCTTCAAGACCAAGTATTTTGCTCTTCCGAGTAAGGTTTGGTTAACCAAGTCCATGAAGCCAAGTGATTGGAAGACCGGGCAAGGTATTCTTTAATAATTATGGTCCGAGTATACTTGATGAGTTAATAGAATATCTCTAAATTATTTCGTGTAAGGTTCTGCTCAAGTAAGGTATGTACTCCCGAGTACGCCTTATCAATAAGTTATTCAAATGACAATGAGCCGAACAGGACCATAGAAGAACAGGGTTGCTCGTAAAGATTTGTCGGGCAAAGTCTGATAATTTCAAGAAGACTGAAGTCTACTCGGTGAATATTTTACTTGGTAAAATATTCTTTAAGTAAAGTCTACCCGGAAACTGATCCCGAGTACATTTCTATGTTTACCAAGTCTGAAGGAAGGCCGAGTACACTGCGTACTCGGAGACTGAAGATTAATGAAAAGCCTACCCGGAAGACTTGTTTTACACTTAGCTTATTTTGAATATGTAATTTGAATACGTATGATCGTATTTAGGGTTTCTAGAAGGAATGACAACTGTCCTAGGTTGGCAGACCTATAAATAGAATATTTATGGCACGCCGCCAAAGAGACGGAAAACACGCAAGAGAGAGAGCACAATACGGATAAGACCGACACATTAATTGAGAGAATATTTTGTGTGTGACGGCTGTCCTAGGATTCCTTGCAAAACCCTAAATCGATTATCCTTTTTTGTACGATTAACATCTACAAATGGAAATCTTTTGAGTGAATTCTGTGTGTGTGTCTTCTATCTTTGATTATTCATTGCAACCGTATGTTTGTTATTGATTCCGCCTTTAACAAACCGATAACTTTCTAAATATAGTAACCCGTCATTAACTCTCTTGTCAACACGATTAACCTTGTGTGAGTTATGACATGATTGATTAAGATCCAAGCTGAATCGACCAACGGGACCAGACAAGCTGTCAGCGTTGTGCTACTTGATCCAAAACTGTCCAAGTGGGATACTGTTTGAAAAATGGTCGGTTTGGGTCAAATCAACGCGGGCCGACCCGATTATGACCGGGTAAGAGTTACACCAAGAATAACGAACACCGAGCCCACATAAGTTGTTAACTGGGCTAGACACGATATACAAGGTTATTGGTGATTAATGGCTTTATAGTTTAGTGATTTGGGCTAAAAGCCCATTGGGTTTAATGGTGATTAAACCCTAAATCTCTTCTATGTATAATATCTTATTATTATCATATGAAAGGTGATGATCACTAACTATAAACCCTAGCAGCCATCATCTACAGCCACCTTCGGCCGTCGCCACTTTCTCCGACGCCGTTTTCTGGCGACCCGGTTTTCCGGCCGTCGCAGTTTTTCGGCAGCGGTAGCTGCTGTTTGCTGCCACTGTTGTGAGGCTGTTGTTGTTGCTGTCCCGTTTGACCACCGCTGCTACTCAGATCCGGCGCCTCCATATCCAGCCGCCACCTCCCTGACGCACCGCCACTCCCGGCCACCGGAATCACCACCGCCGCCCTTCTCCGGTCGCCGGTGCCGTTGTGTGTTGCCACTTTTAACTGCTGCTGTTGTTTTTGACGCCCCGCCGCCAACTTCGACGCGCCGCCGCTGTGGTGGGTTCGATTGTGTCAACATCTAGCAATGATTCGTTATTTCTCGGTGTCTCGCCCGGTTGTGTATAACCGAGGTATAACCTTTAATACTTTATCTATGGTTGTCGTTTATTATTTCGTACTCGTATTAGTTGTAACCGGATCCAAGTTCGGGTTTCGGTTCAATGGTTGTTCGTATTATCCGATGCGTTTATTTGGTTCGTTTTTATATATTAAATGATTAATATTCACTTAAACGAAAATACTCTAAAAACGGGTTATAATTGTTTTAACCGTTTCTCGAACCACGGTTGAAACCCAACAGGACCCTGGTTAATAATCACATGATGATGGTCGACTGCCGAAAGTAATATAATTAAAAATACACGGTTCAAATTAAAACTTCAATCAATCAACTTTCGATAAGATCACAGTACCAAATGTCTTTTGTTTATCGGCCAACACCACGAGATTCTCATACTAGTTTTGACGAACTAGCTAATCAAACTATGACACGCGCGCTAAATTAGTTTGTCTAATCAAAGAAGATAACTATCGGAGATGCTCTAATGTTATGATTAGAAGACAAAAAAGTAATACTAAGTATATCAGGACCATATTTCATCAAATCTTTCTAATATATGCCACACAAGAGGGAAGAAATGAAAATGGAAATTATACCTATAATGAGAAAACGAAAGGAAGAGTCCACACACACCACCCATCCTTTCAATGAGTAATGACCCATTAACAAAATTTTATGTAAACAACACAGAGATCATAAATACAGAAAGCGAAGAGAAGGTGTCTCTTCAAACGTTAACTCTAACCAACCCCACAAACGTGGCTATTTTTAGTTCGTATAACGCAAGATTTTCCTCGTCATGTGTCATTATGTGAGATGCTGGCTAACGGTTTGATTTCAACCGTTTGCTAATTGATATATAGACTGGGAGGTTTTTTATTTGAGGGTCACATAATATCTTTTGTTTCGGGTTGAGTACCCTAAGCTAGGGGTGTGGACACCGGTTTGCCGATGAAATGCTTAGTTGGCCATCGGCAAACCAAGCGGTGAATTAGGTGTGGGAACTCCTCCGACAAAAACACCACCCAAACCCAAAATCCAATCGTTATGTAACGATTATGTCAAACAAAAAATAATTAACTAATTTATTAATTTATATAAATAAACTCCTCGTTTTACATTTTTATCTCAAAAAAAAATTACAAATCTCTATCAAGTCTGAAACCCTCAATTCAGTTTTAGTATGCATTTGCATCCGATGACGAATCTAGTTCCGGATGAATATTTAAGAATGTTCGACAGAACTGCACGAGTAAGCATGGACAAATTCTGTAAGTGTATCATCAAGCTTTACGGGAAACGATATCTGAGAAAACCCAATTAGAACGACATTCAAGTATTCAACTATTATACAATTACACGAAGCGCATGAATCTAAACATGGTTTCCCATGAATGCTTGGTAGCTTGGATTGTATGCATTGGAAGTGATAATTGCCCAACTGTTTGGAGAGGCCAGTAGAACAAAAATATATGTAAACAAGAGGGAACAAAATATATGACCCACAAAAGAGGGAACAATAATGAAAATTATACCCATCATGAGAAAACGGAAGGAAGAGTCCACACACACCACCCATATCCTTTTCGATGAGTAATGACCCATTTGTAAAAATATATGTAAACAAGAGAGAGAAGTCATAAACACAGAAAGGCAAGAGATGGGTTGTCTTCAAACTCCAAAACGTAGTTATTTCTAGTTTGTATATTGCAAGATTTTCCACATTATGTGTGATGGTGGCTGACAACGAGATTTCAACCATTGGCTAATTAATATATAGGGCGGATCCAATATGGATTCAAATAAACCCCTTTGTTTTAATGTGTTACATCAAAACAATATATAAAACACTTTAATAACCCATAAGATTTTTAGAAGTAATTCATAACAAAAAATATAAGATTGTACAATGATAACTCCTTATCTCTAAAACCATTCAAATCTTGAAATATCTAAACTTCCAAGTCTTTTTAAACCGATTTTTAACTCTTTTTTTAGTAAAGCATCATAGTGTTATTAGTTGGGGTTTTAGAAATCTAAAAAATAACGTTTTCGCTTCCAGATATTTCCAGACTTTTTTACACATCTCCTTTCCACAACCCATTGATTGTAATTTTTTTCTTTTCATTTTTAATGGCCTCGTAGTTTTATTTTTTAAATTAACATATTGTTTTTATGACATCGTATCATATAATATTCTCCGACCTGACCCGAATGACTCATAAATTTAACGTTTGGTTGTGCGAAATTTAAACAACGAAAAAGGGTGAACCCATAAAAAAATTATTGGATCCGCCACTATTAATAGACTATGAAATTTTCGATTTAAGGGTCATACGATATCTTCTGTTTCGGGTTGGGTATCCTATGGTTGGGGAGTGGACACCGGTTTGTAGGTGAGATGCCTAGCTGGCCACAGCACCGGCGGCAAACCCAATGGTGAATTGGGTGCGGAATTCCATTGACCAAAAGAAAACTCAAACTCTTTTCTTTCAAACTCGATCAGTATGTAATGATTATTTAAAAAAAAAGAATAATTAATTAAGACAATTAAAAATTTTGTCTTTTAAATATTATTAATTAATAAATTGAGTCCTTTAAAAAGTTTATTTTAATGTATTGTCCTTTATACGAAAAAATGTCTCGCTTTTAACCCTTGCTTTCCAAAAAGGCCGTTAACTCCTGACATGTGGCGTTCATGTGAGGTAAATTGGTAATTTAAACTCTTTATTATGATTACTAGGTTATAAACCCGTGTAATACACGCGATTGAGTACGAAAAGACAGAACTTAACAATAACAATTATGTTTAATATACATTGGCAAAAATAGACCTTCAAATTTAGATTATAATTTATAAATATATGTTCCATGCCAAACATTAGCATGAGTACTGAAAAGCACAGCCTTTGCCAAACGCTATGTTTTAGATTAATTGGACTAACACCATTCAAAATCCAAAACAAATTGATGCCTTTACCGAGCACATTAAAGCATCTTGTCAAAAAATCAGCTTTCATTTAAAAGTCCAAATTAATTACAAATGTCAAATGCCCTATTCATCCAATTTGACTATGGCTTCAGCTCTATACAGCAAAGATGGTCTTTTGAGGACAATAAAATGCATTAAAAACTGCAGAAAACGGGTCTGTATATAATTCGATAGTTAGCACACATAACTATTTAATAAAAACATAAATTTGCATACTAAACACACTTATCTATAAGAAGTTAAAACTTTTTAACCAAAAAGTGTTTCAAGTCACCAAAGCAAAAGAACACATAACAAAACACAGGAGATCAAAAGTTGATAATGATATATTTGTCAATGATCAACTCAAAACATAATCTAAAGTAAAAAACAAAACTTCTTCATTAAAAACACTTGCAAATCCAAACAGACAACTTCAAAACACATAAAAAAACCAAAGTCTAAACTTCCTAACTTTCCCGGTAAACAACCAAGTCACGCGTCTGATTGAGATTTATGTGCATTGCTTATCCTTAGGTTTCAATAACCTTTGTGTCAAGAGTTTCGGAAAACAAGCACGCCCCCTTATAGTTACTACATACCTGCCATATAGAACCTTCATTAGGCAGAAGAATTATCGAAACACCGCGAAACCGATTATTGAAAATGTTTGAAAAATATTTGTTTTTGGGTGATATGCCTTGGAATTGTGTGAGCTAGTGTAATTGAAGTAATTGAATCATCAGTAAAATGGTAACATGTAAGTGCTTTGAACAATCACAAAGGCTCACATAATTTCTAATCATGCAACCTAAACAATTTAGCAATATAAACTATAAATAACTAGAACTACGTCTAATGTCCTATGTTATAGTCACACTCTGATACTCTTGGGCTAGGCTTGATGGTTTATACTTGATCTTATGGGCTTGGGTCCGGTTAACGCGTAACACCAGAGACAATGTGTTTTCGGTGGGCTTATGTATTGGGCTTGTGTCGTAGTGTGATAGGTTATATATATACATTGTATTAGGTCATTAGAGTGTAGATCATTAACAAAGTGTGTCGTGGTTAGTAGGTTACAAGGGTTTGCATTCCAATCATATTGTAATCGTTTATTTGAGTGCTTAAGCACCTGATGTTAATATAACTTGTGTTTTGAAGCATATCGTGTGTTGTTTGGTGTTTGTTCTTTATTATTCATGAATCACTTTGTTGTTAGTTTCCGCCTAACAACGAGTTTGTTGATATCACATTGAAAGATCCTGATTTGGGACTTACCATTGGTAACAGAGCCTATAGACCTATTATAGGCTCGGTTTTGGTGATATCAAGGATTCTAGATAGTGTCTTTGGTTGACAATCGGTGGCTGTTTTTCTTGGAAATCAAGCCTACAAATCTTCTAGGTTATTCGCGTTCTTTGGGAAAGGTAGGGCTGTAAACGAACCGAACGAACACGAACAAGGCCTTGTTCATGTTCGTTCTTTAAGGAAATAATGTGTTGACGAACGGTTCACGAACACTTACCGAACAAGATATTATGTTCATGTTCGTTCATTAAGGAAATGAATGTGTTCACGAACGGTTCATGAACACAAACGAACACAAATAAAACCTGTAAAGCCTAAAGATTGAGACCGATATATTCATTAATATGAATAATGAAAGCATGTAAACGAATCAAACGAACATGAACAAGGGCATGTTCGTGATTATTCATTTTACTTTAAACGCACACACACACCTAATCGAACAAATATATATGTTCATTTTTGTTTATTTAAAAAATAAACATTTGTGTTCGTTTAAGTTCGTTTGTTTAAATCTAAACGAACATAACTGAACGAAGATAAACGAACATATATGAACAAATGTAAATGACCACAAACAAACATAAATGAAAAAACTTAAATAAACACGGATTAACAAATATAAAACCTTAAAATAGATGATTTATCAAGATAATATTTAATTTTCTAATAAACGAACATAAACGAACGTTCATGAACATAAATGAACGAACGAAACATGTGTTCATGTTCGTTCGTTTAATTAAACGAACACATATTTTGTGTTCATGTTCGTTCGTTTATTAAATAAACGATCATAAATGAACTTCCCGCCGAACGGTTCACGAACAGTTCATCGAACGTTCGTTTCGTTTACAAGCCTAGGGAAAGGTTTAACATATTAGGGATAAATCTTTTTAAAAATTGAAAGATTTTTTTTAAATCCCCGATTTTTATGGATCAATTTGTTACCAAGTTTACCAAGTTAACAATCACTGTTCTCGGGACCTAATTGATGGTTCTCAGCAACAAATTGATCTTTCTCGGCAACGATTGATCGTTCTCGACAACAATTGATCGTTCTCGGCAACAATTGATCGTTCTCAGATACAATTTATCATTCTCAGCAACAATTTAGGGTTCTCGGCTCAGATCAATGTTTTTCGGGATCAATTGGGTGTTCCCGGCTAGTGTATTCTCGGATATTGTGTTCTCTACTCTTCGGAACTCTGCCACGGAGTTCTCGGCTACCACTGTTATCGGGTCTTAGTTTGGTTTTGGGATTTGGTTTTTTGGGCTAGTATTATTTGGACTATTACTTGGACTCTTAATTGAAATAGACCAGTTAAGCAACACATCATCCAATGCTTTATTGCATCAAGAGTTGGATTCCATTATAGGAACTGCCACTCGTGTACCCCGTCTACTGTCTCATGAGAGGTTTGCTGAGTGGAAGTTAAGGTTCTAAAAGTACGTGAAGATGAAGGATGCATATATTTGGAGAAGCATTGTCAGGGGTCCTCAACCTATCACTTATCAGAGAGAAAATGGTGAAGTAGCTGTAAAGCCCGTTGAAATGTACTGCCACAAGGAAATTGAAAAGATTGACGAGGATGAGAAGGCTATTGTCACTATAACAATGGCACTTTCACCTGAAATCGCTCAAGGATTCAGAGAGTTACAATTTTCAAAAGGGTTATGGGAAACCCTTATTGAGGTGTATAAGAGAAATAAGGATATGAGAAGAAGTCGACAG
Organism: Bidens hawaiensis; assembly: GCF_021521415.1. Lineage (NCBI taxonomy): Eukaryota > Viridiplantae > Streptophyta > Magnoliopsida > Asterales > Asteraceae > Bidens > Bidens hawaiensis. The sequence continues at coordinate 151,921 of NW_027493532.1, read as the reverse complement.
GATCTGTTGCGACAAAAGTTTAGCATGTTCTATCGTGTTCTAGGAGAGTCTTTGGAGACACAACGTCAAAGATTTGTTACTTTGGTCACTGAGATGCGAATTGCAAATATTAATCTGACTCTTACTGAGACAGTTAACAAGCTGGTCAATTCTCTGCCTCAAAGTTGGGACATGAATGTTGCAGTAATCAAAAGGACAAAGGACCTAGCCAGATTAACTTTTTCAGAGGTAATGGCAATCATTAAGTCCTGTGACATGGATGACAAGCAACATGCCATTAATCTTGCTAACTCCTACAATGCGGTTGGCTATAGTACTGCTTCTAATAATGCCCTCATATCACAAGACAGTTTTTCAATGTTTATGAAAGTGCTGGTTTTGTCGTCTTGATTCTTTGTAATCGTTATGTAATTTATTGTTATTTTAATGTAAAGGGAGATTTAGTAATTATGCCTCATTCATTAAGTTATAGTTCATTCGTTAAGGATGTTTAGCGAATGAACATTATTTGCTATTATTACATGTTCATTCGTTAAGGATGTTTAACGAATGGACATTATACGTTATGTATGATATCCATTTGTCATGGAATGTTGACGAATGTGGTATAGGGAATGAGTCATTTGCTATACCATTTTGGTTATTGATGTAATGAACACGAATGAAGGCCATTCGTTACGGAATGTGTAACAAATGGCATTCGTCTTCTATATATAGACTGTTATGCCTCAAATTAATTTAAGTTTTATAAAGTTATTCCTCTCTTGCCGTTACTCTGCTCGATTATCCACTCAAACCTTCACTAATATTTAAGAAGCCTAGTATACATAAACATATATCAGATAACTAGATCCGTTGTTCAATTAATATGACAAATTCGTTCAGTTGAAGCTCTACTAGTAAAATCGTGTTTTCAACAAGTGGTATCAGAGCACACCAGGGTTAGATTGTGCTTATGTTAAGGTATTAATCATGAGTTGATTGATTACTTATAGTTTTATTTGTTAATTATAGATCTGATATGTTGTTTATCAGTTTTCATTCAATTAGCATGATGATATGTTAATTTGATGTTGAAAACTTTCAAGATGCAAGCGGAGTGGGATTAACTTCTGAAAGTGAAGCCGAAACTAAATCAGACTCAGATGTTTCTTCCAACATGAAACCGACTACTTTTTCTTGCATGGCAAAACTTGACGAGGTCATTTCTTTATCTAATTCTGTTAACTTATCTGAGAATGTGAATGTGTCATGTTTTGATTGTGAAACTGTTAAATCAGAAAATGATTTAGTTAAAAGTCATAATGATTCACTAATGAAAGAACTTGCTTCATCACTCAAGGATACATATAGACAATCATTAGAGTCACTAATGAAATCTAGGGAAAAGATTGAGTGATTGTCTATAAGTAATTATGATTTGAAAGCAGAAATTTCAGTGAAAATGACTCTTAATGAAAAAAATTTCATGAAATTCTCAAAAAAAGGACTAAGATTACTGAGCTTGAAAATGAGATTCTAGAGTTGACAAGTAAATTGGACAAATTTAGAAATTCATCTTTTTTGTTGAATGAAATTATTGAGGTTTCTGGTAAACAAAAAGGTTCCACAAAAGGTTTAGGTTTTGTTGAAGTTCCTCCACCCTTTCATGATGACTATTCTCAAAATCCGTTTGCGGGAAAAGAACAAATTGTTAACGAATCAATCATTCATGAGGAAAAACCCAAACTTTGTAGAAAGGACAATGCCACTATTCAATCCTCGACTAAAGAAGCTCATGTTCAAAGTAGCAAAGTCTTTGTTGAGGATGTATTCATTGAGTATGTAGTTGAACCTGAAACTGTACACAAAAACCAGAATAATCCATATTTAAATCACATTTTATGTGAGCCTCATGAATTTGAGGAAGCTGTTTATGGTTCAAATACATCTGAAATGAATTTGACAAAACCATCTAAGGTTAAGGCTAAGAAATCAGTTAAACAAAAAATTTCTGATGAGGATTTGATGCGCTTCATCAATCCAACTTCTTTTAATGAAAACAACGGTCGTGTGTTTATATTAAAAGGTCTTAGCAAAGTATTCACTGAGAAAGATATTCCACTTAATTTAATCAAACCAGAGTTGGTTGAGAGTGTCTTTAATAATGAAACTTCAAAAGTACAAGATCTTGAACATGCATTTGCAAGAACTAATGTTTCAAACACAACAGATCCGTTGATTAAAGCAAAGAAATTGTTAAAATCTGTGATGAAAGTGCAATTTGTTACAGAGTTTTTCTGATTGTTCAAATCTTGATTTTTTTATGAAAAAGAAATCTGTTACGTTTGATGACTTGAACAAAATGCATGTTTTTGGTGTGTCTCATCAACCTTCAATTGCACCAATTTATGTTAAACCACAACGTACGCTCATTGATATGAGAACATGATTTTTATGTGGTGAATGTGGTCACGTTGTAAGAAACTGTGGACTGAAGAAATCACATAATATAATCCGTTTATCAAGGAACAAGCAAAACCCGTTCCTTTGATTAAAGAAATTATGAAAAGACCCATGTCGTGTGATGATGAGACTCACATCATGTTTTCAAAAGTGAATCCACGCAAAGTAATTCATGCTGATGAAATCAAATTTAATTTAAAACCCAAATTTGTTCATACGAAACCAATTTGTAAGAATGTTAACACAAATGTAGTTCAAGCTGCATACTTGAGACGGAAGTTGAAAAGGCCTATGACTTATTCACAAGCAGCTAAACCGCATTTGGATTCAATCAAGATTAACTCTGCAAGTGAATTTAAGGAGGTGCCTAGACTGAGGCCCGGGCTGCCTTTTTGAACTAATCATTTTACCTCTATGTGCAGAGTTCATCCAAGACTATATATGGTGAAAACTGGATTATGGATAGTGGATGATATCGTCATATTACCGAAAACATCAACCTACTAACAAATGCCAAGAATATTCAAGGTGGTTATGTCGCTTTCGCGGGTAATTCTGGGGGAATGATTACAAAAGAAGGAGACGTGTCAAATGGTTATATTACATTTGTAAAAGTTAATTATTGTGATATAGTGGATCACAATCAGTTGAGCGTGTCTCATGTTTATGATAAGAAGTACACTACGGTATTTATCGAAAAGGAGTTCATAATACTCAAACCAGGATATGACATTCTAGAAGACATGGTTGTTATGCGATCTCCTCGATCAAATGATATTTATGTGTTGAACATGACTTCTAAGGTAACTACTTCTGTTGAAACGCGTTTTGTCTCAAAAGCAACTGAGAAAAACTCAATTTTGTGGCATAGGAGTATGGGTCACATTCATGTTAGAAAGATGAATTATCTGATGGAAAATGATTTGGTTGATGGAGTTTTCCTGAAACACTTCAAACTAACCGATCACTGTGTTTCATGCAAAAAGGGCAAACAGATTAAGAAGTCACACCCGTCTAAGTTAATCAATTCCATTGATACTCCTTCAGAACGACTTCATATGGATTCGTTTGGTCCTTTGAATCGTGCAAGTATTGCTGGAGATTGGTATTGTCTAATTGTCACTGATGACTACTCAAGATACTCACTGGTGTTATTTATGAGCACTAAAGATCATACACCTGTTCTTAAGCAAAATCTAATCACTATTCGGAGTGATAATGAGCTCAAAAACACTGTATTGGATTTCTTTTGCATTCAAAAAGGAATTCATCAAGAATACAGTGCTCCATATGTACCTTAATATAACGATGTTGATGAAAGAAATAACCGAACACTAATTGAAGCTGCAAGAACAATGCTAGCAGACTCAAAGCTTCATGTCCAATTTTGGAATGAGGTGGTGAACACTGCTTGCTATACGCTTAATCGTGTTTTAACTTTAAAGAAGCTGCAAAAGACAAGTTATGAGCTTCTGAAAAATCAAAACCTAATTTAAAGTTTTTGGAACCATTTGGATATCCTTGCACTATGTTGAAAAGAGATGCGAGAAAATTCGAAGAAAAGGCTTTTATAGAATATTTCTTGGGTTATTCTCACCTAAGAAATGGGTCTTTAATTTTTCTTCGGGTTGTGTTGAAGAGTGGTACCATGTTGATTGTCAACGGTACACTACACCTCCTGCTGGCAAGGGTCCTGATTGGATGTTTGATTATGAGTTTATATTTAATTATTTCACTCCCATAATTGATCAACCAGATGATGACTTGGTGCGTGCGTATTTAGAAGATCAATTTTCAACACCAAGGTCTTCGGTCTCTAATTATGATGATGTTCCACAAGATGATCTTCCTGATATGTCTGATGTTATTTCTATTTCATCAGATGATAGTCATTTTGTTGATTCCTCCTCAGCTCCATTTCTTGAAATCCATGAGATTGGTGAATCGTCTCATGAGGCTGCAGAGAATCTAACTAATTTAACTGATAATGTTGTTGTGCCTGTGAGTCTAAAACTTCGGATTCATACATATCATCCTCATGACAATATCATTGGTAATCTTGATGCTGGTGTGCAAACACGTCATCAGATAGCGAATATGAGTGATGTTAATGTATTGTGTGCATATGTTGATATGCATTCATTGGGAAACATGAGTCTCACAAAATACACTTGCTTTCTGTCTCAAATGAAACTAACAAGTGTTCGTATGTTGCTTGAAGATTCTTCATGGGTAGAGGCAATGCAAGAAGAACTGCAACAGTTTACCTGACTGGGTGTTTGGGATCTCATTGACCAGCCTAATAGGGTTAAGAAGCCTATTCTGACCATATGGGTATTCAAATTTAACAAGGATGATCATGGGGTCATCTTCATAAATAAAGCATGTTAGGTTGTGTAAGGTTTTCATCATCAAGAAGGCATTGACTACACAGAAGTATATGCTCCAGTTGCTCGATTGGAGGCTATACGATTTTTGGCCTATGCAGATTTCAAGAATATTAAAGTTTATCAAATGGATGTCAAGACTGTGTTTCTAAATGGGGAACTTCATGAGGAGGTGTTTGTGTTGCAGCCTCCTAGTTTTGAAGATCCAGATTATCTAGACCGTGTTTAACGATTGAACAAGGCTCTTTATGGTCTACACCAAGCTCCAAGAACTTGGTACGACACTCTTGTTGACCATCTGACTGATAATGGCTTCAAACGAGGAACTATGGATTGTAGTTTCTCTTATAAGAATGTTGGTGACGATTTGCTCCTCGCCTAGATATATGTCGACGACAACATATTTGGTTCTACAAATGACAAGCTTTGTAAGGAGTTTGAGAAGTCAATGCAGACGAAATTTAAAATGAGCTCGATGGAGGGATGAATTTCTTCATAGGGTTGCAGGTTCATCAGTTTGACGCTGGATTTTTTATTCATCAGACGAAATATGTGAACGATGTCTTGAGTCGATTCAAGATAACTGCCAGAAAAATCCCTTCGATGCCTCTTCTCGTGGGTCACAATTTGTCACTAGATGAATTGGAGGATACTATAGATCCAACCCTTTACCGAGAAACTATTGGTTCTTTAATGTATTTAACTGCTTTTCATCCAGATATCATGTTTGCTATTTCTTTATGTGCCAGTTACCAATCGAGTCCCTGAGTGACTCATCTGGCGGTAGTTAAACGCATACATCACCATCTGAGGGGTAATCTTGTCACCGGGTTATGGTATCCCAATGATGATAGCTTTGAACTCACCGCGTTTTCCGATCCTAAGTATGGAGGATGCAAGATCAATTTCAAATCTACTGCAGTAGGATGTCAATTTCTAGGAAGCCGGCTTGTTTCCTAGCATTGTAAGAGGTAGATAACGGTCTCCACTTCAACCGTCGAAGCAGAGTGTGTAGCAGCCTCGAGTTGCTTTTCACAGGTTCTTTGGATCTAGCAACACTTGAGGGATTACGGTTTGAAGTTGTTTACTACTCCCATATCTATTGATAAATCTGCTGCTATTAGTATCACCAAGAACCCCGTGCACCACTCTAAGACAAAGCATATCGAAATTCGATATCATTTTATCCGTGATTGTTTTGAAATAATTTAATTGATCTTGAACAGGTGCACACAGATTTTTAGAAAGCTGATATGTTTACCAAAGCTTTAATTGATTCGATATCATTTAATAAAACTCGCTTTAACTTTTTGATTGGTTTAAATGGATTAAAAACTCTTGCTGATATCCTTATGCCTGGTTAATCAATTTTTTTTAATTCTATTTAGTTTTATTATTTTATTGTTTTGGGTTTTTGGGGGTGAAAATTAAAAAATACAAAAATATTGTGATTTCTGTTTTTTATAGAGAAAAACCAAAAACATTCAAATATCTCAAAAATTACAAAAAACATTCAAATATTTTGCATATTTGCATTCTTTCGCTGAAAATTATGTCGGTTATTTAAGTTTGTGGAACATGTATTTTTATACATGTTTGGTCCTGTTATCTACTTGTAGATATTTAGGATAGCCATTTATCTGTAAATTAAAAGTGATTAGGGCGAGTGAATTTAAATGCTCCTCAAAAATGAGTTTTAAAGAAAAAACAGAAAATGATAGTACATTGATCATCTAGTCCCATATCTAGAAAGAAGTAAGCTTAAAAGACTGAGTGCGTAATTTTATTGGTGCATTGATAGGTCTTAAACAAACTATTAAGGTAAAGTAAGTGATATAAACATAAAGAATTGTCAAATTGAAAGAGGTGTTAGTCTCTTTCAAAAGGTTCGGTGATAAAGGCAAAAATGTAATAGCATGTCATATTCAAGCCTTATATTTGTCTGATCATTAAAAGCAAAATTTTTAAAATAAAATGCAACTTGTTTATGGTTAACACTGCAACGGTGTAAGGTCTTATGGCCTCAAATCCTGTATTGACGGGATGCATCCGGTTTCTGGACACTATGAGTCTTTATGCGGCTTAATTATTTGGGTATTCATAAACATGAATATTTCAAAATCCTTTAGAGCAAACCCAAAGTCAATAAACTTGATTACTGTTGTACATTGTACAAACTCATTACTGACTTGATCAAAATCCGATGTTAGTCATACATTGTTCCTCCATTGTGCGCGTCTTAATACCAGTAAGAAACAGACCCCAGGGAATACAATGTATGTAAGCTTACAGATGAACTCGTGCATACTCATTCACAGTAAAGAAAGCTTGGTGTATTGCTGGATAACGGGGGTATACCTTGTAGTCGGGATTAAGAACTGAGACTGTTTATAAATCTATAAAAAAATAATATTTTGATATGTAGCATAATGGTTTAAGTCAAGTTGGGGTGACATGATAAAAGTTAAACTGCGCCTGAACCGAGATTAGTGGCTGATAGTTTATGATATTCTGTGCTTTAATTGAAATTAAATCTTATCACAAAAATACTTGAAGGTTTTTTATAAGATTTAAGTGGACAACAATGTCAATGACCGACTTAACGCCAGTCATAATAACGCTGAAATATAAAACTGCGATGGATGGACGATTTGGTCAATATGATTCTCTGCTCAACTCACAAAATTATGTACTACTTTCGTAGAATAGTTTTTATATTTGTTCTTGTTTTATGTGCTTTTTGTATCAAAAATCCAAAATATTGTGTTTTTCTATTTTTTGATTTCTACTTTATTTTTAATTTTCGAGCTAAAGGGTTCGATATTTGAAAAGGAAAATATCAAAAAGATTTTCCCAGTTTTTATTTAATTCTTTTATTTTATTGAATTAGATTATTTGATTTTTAATTTAATGTGTTTTGAACGCAAAACACCTTTATGTATTTGCATCTTACTCCGAGTGGTAAGATTCTTAAGGTAAAGTTCGTCGGGACATGGGTTTCTATGCATTATTTAATTATTGAAATTTAAAATGAAAATTTCCATTTTAAATTGTTATTTAATGGCTATTCGCTATGTGTATTCATAATGAATAGAATCCATTCTCTATCTATACTGATAACGAATGTGGGTCACTCATTCTTCATTTGAATAACGAATAAGTTTATTTGTTATCATCATTCACTTCCTCTACACTGATAATGTATGACCCCATTCGTCATTAATATTTAACGAATAAAGAACGAATCTTAGTTGATTCGTTATAATACTCAACTTATTTTTCATTCGTTAAGGGGGTTAACGAATGAATCAATGAATATGAACCATCCGCTAATTTTGAATTAACGAATGGATCCATTCGCTTGTCAAGGTTAGCGTGCCATTTGTACTATATAAGGAACAGTAGGTGAATGAATCGATTCATTAGTTCACTTCATTTACTGCAAAAACTAAGCAAACCCTTGCCAAATTTTTCCAGAAGTCCTAACTTCAACTAAATCAAATTTTGTTGATAATTTGAGACTCACAAGGTAAAAACCGATCCAAAGGTGATACTTTTCGTCAAATTTCATCAATGTCTGATGGGTTAATTGAAGGGTTTAATGACCGGTTATATAATGAAATTGAAATCGATTTTAACCTGGATCTTATTATCAATGGTTGATTATAGATGGCTTCCGATGCATATACGAGTTCATTGATATCGAAAGATCATTGATTCATCGTTTTACATGGGCTAATTGAATTATGTTTGCATGCTTGACCATCTGGGTTTCTTATTTAATTTCGACTTTGACAAACTGAGGTCAAAGATGATATGTTGATTCGTTAACCACTCATATCGAATAAGCATCATTCGTGTCTCTATGTAATGAACGAGCGAATGAGTCTTCATTCGTGTCAACATACATGACGAATGGACTCATTCACACATATTTATTAATTCGTTAAGATAACAATAGCGAATCATGCCACTCGTTATAACGAATGACTCTATTCGTTATAAAGAATGTACTAACGAATGACACTTATAATTATTTCAATAGAATTCAATCCGTTTAAGTATAAACTGAATTTTTTTTTAATTAAATTATTTATGTTACTAATCTTCGGGTTTGTGTATTTATAGCTATGACTGACGAGATTAATCAAGATTCTCCTGCTGTCTATCCACAACCTGCTGTTCAAGCTCCTGTATAGCAACAACTAGCCCCTGCTGCTCCACTGTTGCCATTCGATAAGAAGCACAATATTTGTGCTTTCGTGCAGGACAATTTTGCTGATCAGGACATCTATGGCGATATTATTATGTTTTTACGTCGATCCAGGATTCACTATGCTATAACTGCCGATGTACCTGTCCACTTCAATGTCATACATCCATTTTGGAATTAAGCAAGATATGTGGAGTTTGAGAATCATATTTTTGCTGATATCAACAAGATGACGATCACGATCACTCCCGGTGTGATACGTCGAGTGCTATGTTTTGCTGACAACATGGACATTCCATATGATTTGACAAGGCTTTGATGCATGGACTATTTGGGACATTATTTTATTCTGGAGACCTTGACTATTCCCAATCCAAAATGTATTAATACATTTCCTTGGGAGACGCAATGGTGGCTTTGACGAATGTCGGATTATGCTTCAATCTGCATTTGTTGCTCTAATATTGAACAAGTCGTTCAATTTCTTCGAGCTCATCTTTTATCATCTAAAGGAGAACTGCTTGATCAAGAATCATCAAAGCAAGTTTCTCATGTATCCACACTTTGTATAGTTAATTATTCAGGGCTTGAGTCCTGATCTGGTGGTTGATCAATCATTACATGATGATGTGCTAAAGTTGGAGCATATGACTATTGATACTATGAAAATAATGAAGACTGATCGTAGTCAAGAACCAGCAAATTGTCCAAGGACCAAACATTTGTTTGGTCTTTTGGCGAATCTGGATTATTAATGTCTTTCTGATTATCGTTGAATCCACGACGACTCGGATTCTGAATGTCAACAGGGACCAGGTGGGAACGATGGTGGTAATGATGATGGTGGCGATGGTGGAAACTGGGGTGACGGTCGACGTTTTGACGTTGTGGCAGCCAGCTCACAGGTTGCTCAATGAAAACGTAAGATCAATGAGAAAGTGCAGGATCAACCACCCAAACTTCGATTTAGGCACGATTCAGGAGTGGAGAATAATCCACATGTAACGACCGGTGGTGTCGCTTACTACTAGCACCCCGACACTTACTTTGATGACGACCATTGCATATGATCCAAGGCTTGGCACAATTCCTCAATCTATTTTATCTCCTATGTCAACTCCTCTTGCTACATCAATGGTGATTTCTCCTATTCCTACAATGATGCCGACACAACCGTCGGCTTTATCATTTATGAGAATCAGTCATCCACAAGATCCGGTGCATCCTGTTCCAGTTTCATTTCATGCTTTGCCACCCACACATCAGTTGGAAATGCTTCTTGGTCTGATTCATTTATATGAGAATAAAATGGCGGATGATCGTCACTTTTAAGAACAAATGATGATGAATCAACGTCGTTTGATGGGATATGTCTCGTATTGTCAGAAAGAGACCAAAGAGCTGCGTGAGATTGTTGCGGATCAGGGTGAAAATGAAGGAGCAAGATGACCTTATTCTTCAATTAACATGCAAAGACGACGCGTTAAAGAAGTTGAAGAATGATGATAAAGATAAGGATCCTGACGCTGCCGGTGCTAGTGGAAGTGAGCCGAAACAAGCTCATGGCTCGTCTTTTGCAGGTATAAGTGGTGGTGGTGAAGGCGATGATCGACATATATTCGTTTATCAAGACATGACTAATGGTAAGCCTAACGAGTCGATCAAAGCCAACACCGTGTTATTTATGTATTATGAAAAGGGAGTGGTGATGAGTACTGCCAACGCCGATGAGATTGAGGAAGGTGAACTTATCGATCATGCCCTGACTCGCGATCAGATGTCATTATTATTGGGGCTAAACGATGAAGAATTGGATGCGTTGGAGGCTGAGGAGGAAGTGGAGATTGTGAATGATGAAGAGGTTTTGCTTGACACGAGTATTCCACACGGGAATACGTCGTATATATATATGAAGATGTAGAGATTGATATGGAAGATGTTACAGCAGAGGAATACCCTGATCTTTATCACCGTTCAAATGTTGATTAGGGTGTACCAACATTTACCAAAGAATATGTCAAAGCTGCCGAACACCATCTCGAGAAAACAACAAAGAAGAAAGAGAAGATGTCCGAAAAAGATTTAAGTTCGTCTTAGCATCGTATAGAAAATTGGTTCAAGAATTGCAACAAGACTCGAGCTTCGAAGATCATTAAAGCTTATCGGTATGTTGATCGAGAACACCAACCGGATGTCATTGCACGAGCAAAGCCAATCAGAAAACCACATTCAAGGCCAAGCAAATTGTTAAAGGTAGCATCGTCTCTTGGCTTTACGATTCAGAGTTAAGAGTTTGTATTATCAAGTAGGAGAACGACGTCCAATATTTTCAATATATTACTGACGTTCTCTTACTGCCGAGGTGGGACGTGCGGACGCTCGCTGGTCGTCGTTTGTTAATGCACGAGGGGGGTGTTTGTTAGTGCACGGTTTTGTCGTCTTGAGTCTTTGTAATCGTTATGTGATTTGTTATTATTTTAATGTAAAGGTTGATTTAGTAATAAAGTCCCATTCATTAAGTTATAGTTCATTCGTTAAGGATGTTTAACGAATGAACATTATTCGTTATTATTACATGTACATTCGGTATTGCGAATGAATGCATTTCGCTATAAGGGTTATAACTGTCACGAGCCAGGACATTTCGCTCGTGAATGCATGAACCCAGATAAGGAGGGAAACATGGAAAGGACACTTGTTCCGGTGAGTGGTGCTAGAGGAGAAAATGTAGCTGGAGTTAGAGAGAATGATCGGGGATTGGTGGCTCAACGGTTTGATTAGAATGACCAGATGGAAGCACTAATTAACATAAACAATCAGACCGCGAACCTTGCTCAGATTAACGTTGTTGAAGAAGAGAACGATGCAGAGGAACTACTAAATGATCTTCAGTTTGCCTTCATGGCCTCCACTTTTCCAAGCTCATGTGAGGTAAGTTCTGGATCATGTTCTCAGTCATGCATTAAAAAGGTAGAATTGTATAGAGTTCACAATAGTAACCTGATTAGAGAAATGGAATGCATAAAATATGAAAACCTCTTCCTTAAGAAACTTGAAAAATGTTTAAAAGAAAAACTAGAAGCACAACAAAAGGATTTTTCTAAACTTTAAAAGGATTTTAGCGTAAAGTGTTGTCACCACTTAGATGCAAAACAACAAATTGTTGAACTAACTGCCGAGTTAGACATTTCTAAGTTGGTGATTACAAAATTAACTAATAAATTTGAAAATGCTGAATTCAAATTTACGAAATTCGATGTCTCTAGTGTTGTTGTTGAATATATGATTGAAAAACAGTTAAAATGGAAAGAGAACGAGGGTGAGTGTATTGGGTACATCGTGGTTACTCCTCCGTATAATGGTAATTACACTAAGCTTCCTCTTAATAAAGAAGTGGAAGCAAAGGAACCGTTCATGCAGTAAGGAAAACCGACAACAAATGAAACATTTGTTCATGTTTTAGTCAAACATATTGAATCAACGTTGAGAGTGAACGATACTAATGTGTTTACTTCACGTACAGATGAAGTAACTATAGAGGATTGGACTGATAAGGAGGAATATTCATTTGTTTTAACTAATAAAGACTTTAATTCTACTATTTCTTTAAATTTGCCTACTTTTGATTTTGTTGCTACTGATGTTTGTGTGGGCTCTGTTTTTTCAAGAGCAAAGAAATTGTGTGGTTGATCCTTCTAGAACATTTAAAACTTGTGGTGTGGTTTCAAATAAAACTGATAAAAATAAGATTTTGGATAAATATTTGTCACCAAAGTTTGTAATTGAAAGGAGTTCTTGTGTGCATGATTGTAGTAGATCTAATGTTCAGGCTAAAGCGGGACAAACTAGCTCTCACAAAAGGTCAAGAACAGGGGTTGGCCACTATGATTTTCATATTAAAATACAAACGTGTGATAATTGTGGCACTCCTGGTCACATTGCTAGAAATTGTTAGCACAGTCCTTAACTCCTTATGTCCCACACTACGGACATAATCAGAGGAATATGCCTCAAAATACCTTTAATAAAATTTAATGCTAATAAATCAAGATAATACAAGGCAAATCCATCTGATTGTGATTGGAAATGAAACAAGGCTGAAAGGTTAAAATCCCATCAGACTAAGCTTGCCATGTCCTGAGACCAAAGCTGGTCTCTATATCATAATTGACCTGGAAACAAAAATCCAACGTGACTGCCGTCCGCAAACCGGAGTCAAAGACAACCGTTTGCGTTAGTCAAAAACTTCATGTTCGATCTTAAATAACCAGGAAGACATGTCATGGCAACCTGTATCTTGCATAGATGAATCAGGAGTACCCAACATTATTATGGACTGGGTACCAAATACTAATTAATCTCGCACATCGTGCAGGAACAACAATGGAGGAATATCATCAGACCTTGGTATGTTGATAGTGACTATTCCAGGCACATGACAGGAGACATCTCTCAACTGCACAACATTCAAAAATTTAATGGAGGTTATGTTTCCTTTGCGTAAGAGAAAAGGGGAAGATCACACAGAAGGGTACTGTAAGTGTTGGTGTTCTTAAGTTCGAAAATGTCAATTTTGTTCCAGAATTGAAACACAGTCTGCTCTGTGTCACGAAGATCTGTCACAAGGGTTTCTCAGCACAATTTACAAGCAAAGAGTGTCTAATTTTAAAACCTGGTATCATCATACCAGAAAATCGAGGTCTTGTTCGATCACAAAGAAAAGATAATGCATACGTGATCGACATGAATAAAAATGTTCAGAAGAAATCACATGTTTATATTCATAAGATTCAGAACATAATGCCATGCTTTGGCATCGTTGTCTTGGTCATGCAATTGTTAAAAATCCAAACTGTCTTGCTAAAACAACATTTTCCGCGGTTGCCAGTTAAAGATTTTGTAACAATTGAGAAATGTGTAGTTTGTTGTTACACCCACAATTTTTACATATAAATTTATAAGATAATTTGATACAGAAGTTACGGTCCCAAAAGTTTCTTTATTATTTGAATAACATGTAACTAAATTCAATCAAGTGAACACCACTTATAACATTTACAAACAACTCGTCTTTCGATTAAAAACAATCATTATTCAAAGCTTGTTTATAATACTTTATAAAAATACAGAAACTGAACTTTAGATGTGTATTGATATCCAAATCCGAGCACTTGATAGACTTCCCACTTTCATTTGTGAGCTTCACCTGAGGCATTGTAACAAATCAATTAGTAGTTAATAATATATAACCCATAAACCTACAATCTTACTAAACGTGAACTCGTAGTTTCCCAAAGTCAACTATGACCAGCGTACAAACCAGTATAACACAAAGGTTCACCGGTTCAAGCTATGCGGGCTAGCATAACATACGCCCATACGAACATAGCTTATGCCCAAACTTATATGCCCGACCCATGCTTTCGCTCATGATGAATAATACACTAACTCATACCTTGTTTTCGAGTCATGGTTAGATGTCTTGTGAAATATTTACCTTCACGAGGTTTATGTCTTCAAGTTCATACACTTGAAAGATCAATCCTTCTTAATCGAACACATAAAAAGATTCAAGATCATCACCCTTTTCTATACCATTTATACAAACATCCACTAACGGGTCAAAAATCCAAATTAATTATACTATTAGATAACAACAAACTAACGGGTCATGATCAACAAATCGATCAAACATATCCAACATAACATGCTAAATAATACTAAAAGGATTGTATATCCACCCGTTGTCTTTTGATAAGTCATGACTTTTGACCCGTTATGAGATTAGTACGCATCTTGCTGAAAATCACTATTTTATTCACAAATAATTCAAAAACCTCATCAAACGATTTCAGAAAAATCTATAAGAATTACAGAAAATCAACTTTGATGTTAAGTAACTCCTTACCAAAAATCATGTCAAAATAAAATGTTTAAGAACTCGAAACGACATCTGCAATGGACTGGCCTGTTTGCAGAAAGTCGCTATTTTATTCAGAACAAATTCACAAAACCTCATCAAACTATTTCAGAAATATCTATAAAAATTTCACAAAATCATTTATGATGTTGTGTAACTTCTGTCCAGAAATCATGCGAAAATAAGATGATTAAATCCCCGAAATAATGCCCGCATGTAGGCTGACCTGGTTCGGGCAATAACTATAATTCGGTTATACAAACTTGTTTTATCATCTTTACTAAATCCATTTGACTTGAAACTGTTTATAGGACCTACATATATGTGTCGGGATTGTTGAAACTAAATTTCATATAAAACCAATACTTTTTAGTACCCGAAACAGCCCTCGACGCGTAACTGTGCTATTTTGACAGCACCATAAAATTTAACCAAACTAACTTTAACAAATCTTGCAACATATAAACATGTAGCCACTATGTTGTATCATAACAATATTAAATGGTTTATTCCTATACCAAGGTATAGATGACTTACATGTACATCGTTGACTTTGTTTGTTCGTCGTGTTGCTCGTTAACTCGTTGTCTTCCAAGTTATGCCATGCTTATGCCTATCTTGACAACAAGTTGATTTCTCATTTAATTAAAACACATATCATCATTGATTCCAACTAGGCTTATCATAAGTCTTGCCCACCAAGCTTAAATAATAAAAACAAGTTATGACACAAGCAATAGATTCAACCCATGCATGTTTTCCACTATTTTAGTAGTTTAGGCATTTCATCAAACACCTTGTGAGCATGAACTATAATTCACCATTCTACTTATCCATATAAATCCCATACCCCCTTTTTTCATCAAAGAAATCTACTTTCATTAAAATCCCCAATAATACCATACTCTAAGTTTATTCGCATAAAATCACCATTATTTAGATTCTCGAGTTCTATTCAGATTCTACTCAACAACCACCCATGATTTTCATCCCCACCTTACTAATTTGTCATTCTAGTAATCAAAATTCAACATGCAGTTGAATCTAAAACTCAATAACTATAATTAATCATTCTAGCTTGTAGTTTAAGGTTTATGATACGAACTTCGAGCATCATAAACCCGATATTGCAGGTTTGAATCGACTACTCATATGTAACCTAACTCATGAATTTCATAGCCATAACATAAGAATTACTTACCAGAGCCTAGTGATTAAGCAAGCATAGCAAAAACGATGTTTTAATCTCTCTTTCTTCCCGTGAACATCAGAGAGGTGTCGACCTCTTTCCAGATAAAACCTCTGGGTTTTTATTTGCTAACTTCTCAAAACTACCCCTGATTTTACCATTTTCAATCGTTAAACAAAACCATTCCTCTAAGTTACTAAACTAGTTACAAACACCCTTGAAATTTACGTCAGATTAAAAATAAACGAAATTATCAAATATATTTTCTCATTTCTCAAACCATCTTCTAAAAGTTATACAATAGTAACCCGTTAAAAGTATTTCACTTTGGTGGAGATAGATATATATATACTTTTCAAATATTATAAAAAATAGGATGTTACACTTGTTCTCTAGGTAAACATCATCGTAAATCTCACCATCTCCTTAGTTTTTCAATTGCTTCATGTGGAACGGAGTTCAAAAACTCCACGTTAAATCACTTTTGTGCCAGAAAAAGGGTGCTTAGACAATACAACTCAGCTCGTACACCACAACAAATTTTTATAGCTGAGAGAAAGAAAAGAACCCTAATTGAGGCCGCAAGGACCATGTTGTGCGACTCGAAGCTATCTTTGTTCTTCTGGTTTGAAGCATTCAACACATCGTGCTATGTTCAAAATCGAATGCTGATCAACAAAACACAGATTAAGACTCCTTATGAAATTATATATGGTCACAAGGCCACTTATCACACTTCCGATTTTTGGATGCCCTTGCACTCTGCCGAATCTCGAATTAACTCCAAAATTTGCAGCAAAGGCAGATGATTGTTACTTCGTTCACTGCCTACAGAGTTTATAACAAGGCAACGAAGTAGATTGTTGAATCTTATGATGTGCGCTAGCTAAAGGAGAATGAAACCGATGCTCGTGTCAGTCCTGACTGGTTATTTGATTATAATGAACTTTTAAGCCGTATAACTTGTTTTAGGTTGTTGATGCAGGAAACTCAGGTGTAGGGATTTCGGATGATGTTGATGAAGAAGAAGACATCGTTGTTGATTTTCAAAAGTCTCTGGTGTTGGGTATAGATCCGTAGAATTGTTTGATGCTGCTCAGACTTCATATTCAAGTCCACAAGAACATGTTACTGACACTTATTCTTCACAAAAGTCTCTAGAAGAATGTGAATTGCATACAGCTGAGACACATGTGTCTGATTTTTTGTTAGCAGAGGGGTAAAGTACCACTCGTCAAATATTTGGTAGCATTCTACTTTTAGATATCATACCAAACGAATACACTGCTGGTACCTTATACTTGCACAATACCTCGGCATCTGGATGGAGAAACCCTCTCTCTGAACGCCTTGGATACCCAACAGATATACTGGCTACCAGTTCTGTTCCCGATCATTCTGTTCCAACAAAAATTCAACGGGATCATCCAATCTAGAATGTTATAGGTCCCCTTGAAACGGACGTCTCAACCAGAAGTCTTACAGTAAACATCAACAGTTGCATGTATTCATGTTTTATTTCTCAGATTGAGTCGAAGTCTGTTGAAATGGCATTGCAAGAACCAAGTTGGGTGGAAGCTATGCATGAAGAGTTAAACCAGTTTAAGAAACTCGAGGTCTAGAGATAAGTTGAGTTACCAGTCGAAAAGAAGGCATTAGATACGAAATGGGTTTTCCGTAACAATCAAGATGACACTTGGGTTATTGTTCGAAATAAGGTGCGGCTTGTGGTTCATGGTTTTCATCAGGTTGAGGGTTTAGATTACACAAAAATATATGCTCCAGTTGCTTGCCTTGAGGTCATTCAAATTTTCATGACATACACTTCCTACATGGGTTTCATAGTTTATCAGATCTATGTCAAGGCGGCATTTTTGTATGGAGAGGTAAATGAGGAGATATATGTGGACCAGCCACCGGTTTTGACTTATTCGAAGCATCCTACTCACGTCTACAAGTTGGACAAATCTCTTTATGGTCTTCATCAAGCTCCCCAATCATGGAATGCTACTTTGACGTCTCGTGTGCTGGAACATGGGTATAAGCGAGGGACCATCGATCAGACACTGTTTCTTAAAACTGTTAGGAAAGATCTTATAATGGTTCATATTTATGTGGATGACATCATTTTTTGTTCCCCCAGCAATGTTTTGTGTTCTGAGTTTGAGGAGGTAATGAAGAAAAGGTTTGAGATGAGTTCGTTAGGAGAGATGATGACATTTCTGGGAATACAGATTCGTCATAGTTCGAAAGGAATTTTGTTACACCAAGGGAAGTATGGCGAGGACATGTTGGCGAAGTTCGACTTCAAAGATTCTAAGTGTGCGGCGACTCCCATGGCAGAAAGGACTCTTATTTCATCTGATCCTGAAGAAAAATTCGTTGATCAAACATACAATCGAACAATGATCGAATCTCTGATGAATCTAACTGCCAGTTGCCCCGACATCATGTTTGCAGTCTGTCAATGCGCGCGTTTCCAGGCTAATCCTAAACTTTCTCATTTAATTGTTGTTAAATGTATTTTTAGATATCTGAAAGGGCAACCAAAGCTAGGTCTTTGATATCCCAAATACTCAGATTTTGATTCATATGCTTTTGCTGACAGCAATTATGGAGGTGATGATATTGTCAAGAAATCTACGTCTGTTGGATGTTAATTCTTGGGAGATCGACTCATTTTTTGGAAATGCAAGAAACAACAAACGGTGTCCACATCCACTGCTGAGGCAGAGTACGTTGCTGCTTCTGCCTACTACTCCTAAGTTATCTGGATGCAACGGTAATTGCTGGATTGCGGTTTGAAATTTCTTGACACTCCTATTTTTATTGATAATGATGCCGCCATTGCAATTGTTTAAAATCCGGTTTAGCATTCTAAAACCAAGCACATTGACATAAAAATTCATTTCATTCATGACTGTTACGACCGGAAATTTATTCATCTTGAAAAAGTTCACACAGATAATAATGTGGGAGAATTATTAACAAAACTGGTCTGAACAGTCAGATTTAATGTGCTTGTTGGGTTCCTTAAAATGCTACATTTCGACGATTGAGACTTTCTGGGGTTAAATTTGTACATAATATTTTTCGTTTTGTTAAAATTTTTGCACAAATTTAGGGGGAGAAAAGACAAAAATACAAAAAGACTGTGCGTTTGTTTTATGTTGAAAAAAATATTATATGCGTGGCTTTTGGTTGTTTTTCTCACTGGGAAGTGATATGATTATTCAGTTACAAGCTTTATAGAAGCTCAAATTGTTTTTAAATGAAAATTTGATCCAACCTTTGGAAAATGAAAGATAAATTGATTTTGTGTGCCTAACGTGTACAGTCAAAGTCAAAATCTTTTAATCAAGCACTAGGGGGTTGAAGTCAAATTGGGGTGATTTGGAGAAAGCCAAATACGCTTTTAGAAGAGATAAGAGGTATCATAGGTCCATAAGTGATGTCTATCTAAGCTTTATGGCTAATTGAACCTAATACATATCACTAATTCAATGAAAATCATGCAAAGTATCTAAATACCTTCAATCAACATGTCCACTATGTCATAATAACACTGAAAATGAATCATTGTGATAGCATCTTTGTCAATATGATTCCATGTTAAGATCTTCTCTTGAAAGTTTGCTCATATGTCAAAACTGAAATTTGATCCCGTAATATGTTAAAATTACTGAAAGCCGGGTGGTAAAGGCCCATGGGGCCTTGTCTAGATGGCCTTGTCAAAACTGAAATTTTTTGTTTATTTTATTTTTCATTTTTATTTTATTTTACTCCTTTGGTTTTACCTTGTGTTTACTCTTGTTGAAACAAATGCGTTAAGGAATCTGTTTATCAAACATGGATCTGTCTTGGTGTGTATTTGTGATCCCAGCCCATGGGAGTCTGGTGTGTTTATTTATGTTCAAGGCCCATGGGGCCTTGTCTAGATGGCAATGAGGGTCCATTGGTTCTCGGCCCAAATAAATCTTTTTGAAGTTTAAGAGGCACTTGAAAATTATTTTGTGATTATCGTTCTTCAAAAGTCAATCGGCACAAACTCTCTCTTATTCTCAAAATCATACCTACCATCTAAACCTTATTTCAAACTATCATCTTCGTTTTAAATCATTTAAGGTAAATGAACTTGCTTTCTGGATCTTTTCTCGAGTCACTGTTGAACATCTCCGGACATTAATGAGTATATTGGTTTATTTGGAACACTTGATTGTGATATTTAATTGAGTGATTTGATTATGATGTCGGATTATGTTATGTTATGGTTATGTTATTAGTTTTTAAGGTGTTGTAGGTTTGTTTAAGGAAATGTATTACCACCCATCTAGCCTCACCATGTCAAGATGGTGAAACAAACCGTGTTCAAGGCGATGTTGGAGCCTGATGGTAGAATTGGGTCAAGTATCGAGGACAAGAACCCGGTACTATGTTTGGTCTATTTACTGAGACCGAACATGATAGTCAAGAAACTACTGGCGAAGAAGGTGATGGAGACAGTGGAGATGATGATGACGACAACGACGACAATGACGAAGATGATGATGATGATGATGATGATGATGATGATGATGATGATAATGATGATGGAGAAAGTAGTGATGGCAAAGGGCATGATAGTGAGGCCACAGGTTCTGATACTGACATGGAGGGTGAACACAGAACATAGAAGCTGCACGACAAGAAACTGAAGGCTGTTCGCAAGCCTTACGCTGGTGGTTCATCCAAACTGTAACACATCTAATCAATTAATTTTAAATTCAAGTACAACAATTCAAGGAAATTACAAAACAAAATCAAATAATATATTATAAGTTTTAATCCTAGAGGTCATCCCTACGTGATCTTCATCTTGATAAACAATCAAACCATTGAGAAAATAATGAGTGTCGATAAAACCATTGTTATGCGAATCGAAGGTTGGCTACTACGACATGATGTGATAAATGAGGGTGTTGGTGAAACCATTTTCATGCGAATCAGGCTTTGGCCACTACGACATTCGTATGATCATACTATAATGTGATTATAATGGACCTCTCCAAATATGATAAAATAAATAAATATACATGTAGCATATTAGCATTTAATTGATACACACACAAAGATCGCAGTTTGCTATTGAGAATATGACATAAAATGTAACTTGATAATAGAAACGCATAAGTCCCCAAAACGTTTGAAAAAAAGTAAAAAGGGGAGTGATTACTCACCTTAATATTCAGGTGAGCTAAACGATAAAATAAAGGTATTAACGAGTCTCGGGCCTTAAGCGAGCTGACTAATACGGAACGAACAAACCTGGAACTTTGAGACAATAAACTATAATTAAAAAAGAGACAATAGCCGCTAGAATCAGGTCAAATGGATGTATCAAACTCAAGTCAAGAGATTTTAATGATTTAAGCGAGCTGGTACTGTTCAAAATCCGAACTTCAAGTCGGAAGGCAGGTTTTGGCTAGTACACTCAAAATTTCAAAACAAATATAAAAGTATTATGGTTCAAAAGCTAAATTCAATCAGAAGATAGAGAAATTAGATAGTCAAATATTTTGACTATTATGCCAAAAAACAGGTCGGAAAGCAATTCACCTAAAAAAAAAAATCAATCAGTAACATTGATTGAGGGATTTTGTTAGTTAAAAAAATAAATGTTTTTCATGAAGACAACTTACCTGAGAGATGAATGGAACAATAACGAAACACGAGTTAAAGGGTCTTAAAGCTTGAAAATCAAACCGAAAGATGAAAGTTCTTGAAGAAAACACCATGAACCATTATGAACGATTTTTTTAGAGGTGGGGTATGAGAATCCATATTATTTTAGGGTTTAGGAATATGTTTTGGTTAAATATTAAGGGTTAAGACTTGTTTATTAGGAAATAACCTGTTTAAGAAACTGAATAATCAATATGACCAAATCAAGTATAATAACCTAGATATTTTGTTTGCACAACAAGAAAACGAATTAGAATATTTTAAAACATTAATTGATATATATTGGAGGATAAGTTTCGTTAATCTGGTCGAAAATAAGAAAGATTTGGCAAAATTAGTCCTTGTACTTCTGTAAACGCGATTTTTGGCCATTTTAAGCGATTTTAAAAGTTTCTAAGCATTGTTTGGCGAGTTTGAAAGTTAAGATATACCAATTAAGTTTAAACAAGTTAAATACTAATAAATAAAAAGTTTAAATAATTCGATAGATCTGAATTACATTCCGAGTCGAGTTAAACATAAACGAATTCAAATACGAAAAACTCGAGATGTTACATCGTATTCGTATTCGTATTCGTATTTGTTAACCCAATTTGGTAATATAATTCAGATCTTTTGTATTAATAAAAACTTAAATTTATTAGTATTTAACTTAGTTTAACTTTGTTTATTTTTTCATAACATTTAATTATATCAAATAGCCCTTAGAAACTCTTAAAATCGTTTAAAATGGCCAAAAATGCATTTTTGGAACCTTAGGGACTATAATTGTCAAAAATCAAAATTTGGTAAAAGTGCTCCTTAGCGCTGGGCGAGGGAACAACCCTGTGTTCCTTAATTCTGCGCGAACCAACACCTGAACAGCCAGTTTTGTTTTTGATCCTTTTTTAATGCTAAATCTTTCCCTAATGGATCCTAAATCACGAAAATTGAGCTCCAAGAAAAGTAATATCATGTTGAATAATGTCTAGGTTCATTCCCACCATTTTTATTGAGATTATGTTGATCAAAAGACCCGAATTCGTCATATATGCAGTATTTGTTTACCTTAACGAGTCTTTTTCTTGTCCAACAAGTTGAACCTCTAGTTATTAAATGAACCACACCTCCAAACCCTAGAAGGTTATAGAAATATCATTCTAAACCATTTCCCCTTAGCGGCCACCCTTCGGTTCTAGTGTTTTCGTCTTCAAAAGCAAGCAGTCAGTTGACTTTGGCGTTTCCCGAGCTTTGACTCCGTATTTCTTATCATTATAAATGTTTACCAGGAAAATTGTCTTCTGTAAAATTGTTCATTATTTTCCAATGATCAATAACCCTCAATCAGTATATTGAGATTGAGGGGATTTGACTGGTCAATTTGACTCTGACCCGTTTAGGGAAATTTGGTCAATAGATTTGACTAATCAATCTCTATCACTTTTGGTTACAATTAGCTTTCGGTCCAGAATACTTTTTGATTCAACATAAAATTTTGAGTGTATTAGTCAGAACCCTACTCCCGACACGAAGTTCGGTCTCTGAGCAGTACCAGCTCGCTTATTTACTGAAAAAACCTCCTAACTTGAGTTCTATACATCCGTTTGGATTAATTCCAGCGGCTATGTTCTCGGTTTTTACTATATGTTTTTGTATAAGTCTCAGGTCTGTTTGGATTAGAATACTTGTCGTGATAACCTTGCTCGTTTATTTTATCTCTCGGTTTACCCACTTAATCGTCATGGTGAGTAATCACTCCTCTATTTTACTGTTTTCAAATACTTTTAGGGGCTTTATGCGTATCTATTATTATTTTTCATACTACATATTATCCATACTAGCAAATCATGGTTATTGTGTTCTTGATCGATTAAATGTTTATTTTCTAATTGCTTACTTGATTATCTGTTTAATTCTAGCATTCAGAAAGGTCCATCATTGATTCTAGCATGCCTTGATTCTAGCATATCGTCTTAGTGGCCAATGACCGATTCACTAGACAATGGCCAAACGGCACCAATTACTTGCTTTCATTTAATTTTTGATACTCACAATATTGGTTTGCAGTTTTTATCTTATATTGTGTTTAGTATCAAGAACGGATGACTTTCTCACTCAACATAATGTTGACAAAATATATCTACTTTTACACATATTGTAGGTTATACTTTGGTTTGAAGCTAAGGTGAAGAAACATTTAGAGATGTCTTAAGATAAAATAAAAGCAAGACTACTTGTGTTGAATTATGATTAAACTGTAACTTGCTTTGAACTTGTGTACTCATATGAATTTTTGGATTTAATAAGTAACTAATTGGATATTATCATAATTACATTGCATGACAATACCTTGTGAGCTGTGAACCACGGTTCGTAACCCGGCATTCCGCTGTAGGTTGGGGTGTGACACAAACAACAGGAGGAGGAGGAGGAGGAGGAGGAGGAGGAGGAGGAGGAGGAGGAAGGAGAAGAAGAGGAACCCGAGCATCCTCTTAACATCAGTTAAGGTAATCATTCCTTCGACTTTGACACAACCACAACCAACCACCCAAGCTGACCCACACCAAGCCTCACCAACCACCCTATCCCGCACCTTAGAAATCCTTAAAGCCAAACAAATTCATGTGCCCTAACCTAAAACCAAAACCAAAACCAAGAAAAAAACCAAAACCAAACACACCTCTATGAGACTTTTAGATGAACCCATCACACCATCCGAAACCTCACCCTCAAGACAAAATGAACCTTTACCATCCATCCTAAAAAAATTACCGACAACCACCAGCCAAATCGAAACCGAGCCTATACATCAAACCTCTTCACCTCCTAGAACTTCATCAACCTTTAGCTCACCAACCTACCAATTCACATCCCCAATCAAAGCCACATCCTTCTAGAATTCCACATTCACATCATCAACCCAAACCCAAACCAGCACACAAGCCATCAAATCCTCATCCCCAGCCACAGCTTAACCCAACGTACTAGCCTACCCCTAACCATGGCTACATACTTACCTACCGAAACCATCACAATTCCAACCCAAACAACCATTCAACCAACTTTTTTCCATTACACCTCCCTAAATTACCAAAAGCCCAATCATATATGCCATTCCCTTGTCCAGTGGAAAGTCTAGGAGATCTCCAGTGTTCAGGGATCCTATCCTCGATAGGATTCAAGATCTGGAGGAGTCAAACAAAACCAGGGTCAAGCCGGAACATATTTTCATTAAGTTTGTGAAAGAGCATAAAGAAATAAATGAAAAAGTCATGAAGGAAAGGGATGAGTTGACTGCTCGAGTTGCTCAGTTAGAGCAAGACAGGGAAGTTGATAGATCCCTGAATACAGACCATACAAAACCGTGTCGATAATCTGAAAACTCAGACAACAGAACAATCTTTGATGAATGCCGAATGACATGATGATGTCGTTCGTATTGGATCAAGGGTTTCTCACCATGAGACTGATCTTCCTTCCTCCTCAAACTTCGCTAAAAATCTAAAAAAGAGCTAGAGTCAAGCGTGGATAAAGCCATGATTGAATGTGAGGGTCTCAATTCTCGTGTTCGAAGGTTGCAAGGTGATTTCACTTTATCACGAAATGTGGGCCCCTTGAATAGTGAAAATACTGAGCTTAGGTCCATGATTTAATGGTTGGAAGGGGAGATTTAAGAGAAAATAAGTCTTAACAATTATTAAGACCTAATCAATGAGGGTGTTGTAAATAGCTACCTTGCAGCCACGGAGGTCATGCGAATGACCGTTGATGATGTTGAGGAACTGAAGAAATGATTGAAGGTGATGTTTAGAAGTTGTGTACATGATGGAGAGAAAGGGACTGAAAAGGGATAGAAGAAACAGCCTCCTCTAGAAAATCTTGTTACTAATGCTCAAAATGTTGGAGAGTGAAGCAGTCTTGATGGTATTATCATTGGATCTGCAAGAAAGGGCGCTAGTGGTAGCAGTGTTGGTGTTAATGGTGATGAACAAAAAACAGTTTTTGGTATTGTTGTGAGCACTGCGACTATTGGTACAGCTGCTGCAAGAATCAGCTCCACTGATGTTGTCACCACTGCACTTGTTGTGGCTACTCCAGTCTCTCAAGTGGTTGCTCCGGCCGTTGGGGCAACTCTGGTTCAAGGCGAATATGATGATGATTTAGACGATGAGGATGCGAATGCGGATGATGAGAGTGATGATGACAATGATGTGGATGATGATCCTCATGACAGCTTTGATGAACCACATGATGGTGGCAGTATGCTGATAGTGATAAAGTTGGTGATAGTGGTGGAAATGAAAAGAGTCAACAACAGAAGGACTCGTCAATGGCGACCATATTAATCTCTGGAATCTCCCTTTCGAGAATCCGGGTGTCGGAGGCAGATCCTCCACAGATCTCGCTGAAAAACTCCATAGTATGTTCCATGATGCAATCGATGTAGTATAAGGAGACATCAGCAGACTTGGGGTGTTTTAGTGACTATCGAACGTCAAAGGAGAAGTTCTCATCCCCAACTATTAAAATCAATTTACCCTCGCAGACGTCGAATAACGCCTGTGCAGTGGCAAGGAATGGTCGGCTAATATAAGTGGGACACTATCATCATCTTTCATGTCCAAGATAACAAAGTCTACTGGGATAATGAACTTACCGACACGAACAAGCATTATCTCGACCACCCCTCAAAGGTATTTCACAGAACGATCAGCAAGCTGGATACTGGGTAGGACGTGGTTCACCTAAGCCCAACTTGCGATATACGGAATACGGCAGTGCATAAACTACCGTATCATCACTCAAGATGCAGGGAATCGTGAAACTCCCAGGATCAGACATCTTTTCTGGTAACTTTCTCTGCAAGACTGGAGAGCAACTAGCACTCAAAGGGATGGAAGAGACCTCAACTAACTTCTCCTTTTTCGAAAGAATATCCTTAAGGAATTTGCATATTTGGGCATTTGAGTTAGTGCCTCAAGGAATGGAACGTTAAGGTGAAGCTGCTTCAAAATATCAAGAAATTTGGATTTATGGAAGTCTAGGTTTGTAGACTCTCGCTGGTGTGCTAGGTAATTGCTAGTCCTCGGCATGTGCTGTACTTCCTGGGCTGCGCCTCTGATGCACCTTGGCCGGCTGAGACTCCAACTGAATCTCCTCGTCCACCTACTTCTCTTCATTTACCGCAGGCTCTTCAACGACTCCTCTCGTCACCTCCTGACTCACGGGCTCGCTACGTGCCCCTGCACCGCTCCTCATCGTCACAGCCTTCGCGAACGCCTTCGGATTTTGCTCAGTATTACTCGGAAGTGTTCCTGGAGACCTCTCGTTAAATCGACTCGCAACTCCCCCATCTGACGCTTGAGATTCTGAATGGATGCCCCCTGATTCCTCATTAATGACTTGCGCTCCGGAAATTTATCTTGAGTCTCTTTGTGACGGGAGTCCTCTCGAGTCATAAGCTGCGAGAGCATCTGTGCCTGTTGTGCCATCATCTCCTCTAAAATGGGATTCTTCTCCCCGCTACTCGCTCCCTCGCCGAAATCCTGGAATAGACTCTGACGCTGCTGGAAGCCGGACTGATTTCCTTTCCTCCAGTTGGAATTTTGATTACCTCTCCACCCCAAATTATAAGAATTGAAAGAATTTTGATTTCGGTTCGGATTACTAACAAAGTCTACCGCCTCCTCCTGGATTACTACGAGGAACTGAACGGTATCATGCCCTCCTCTATAGATCTCGCACAACTTACTCTTCACCTGCAAGTCCTTAACAATCTTCGCCAACGCCTCAACCTGTGCCACGAGTGTGGTGTTCGTGTCGACCCAATGTATGTCGCGTGATAGGGAGTCGACGGTCTTGGTGCTCTTAGCTGGTGGTCGCTGGTATCCACTCATGGCTAACCCGTTAAACAAATCAATGCACTCATCGGTATCCTTCATCGTCAACAAGTTACCTCCCGCAGCCGTGTCTAGCGTACTTTAGTCGTGTAAGTCACTCCGTTATAGAACTTCTCAACAACTGCCCGGTCTTTCAGGCCATGGTTCGGACATAAAGCAAGTAAATTTTAGAATCTCTCCCACGCCTCATAGAAGCTCTCGGTGTCCTCCATCTGGAAAGAATGAATCTGGTTACGCAAACGAGCGGCCTTAGCCGGAGGATCGTATTTCTCAAGAAACGGGGCCTTCATGGCGTCCTAAGTAGCAATGGATCCCTGTTGGAGGGACTCAAGCCACAAACTCGCATGATCAATGAGTGAGAACGGAAAAACGCGGAGTTTGATGGCGTCTTCGAATACGCCGGCAAAATGAAAAGTGTCAAAATATGTGTAATGTTAATTAGATGAGGTGGCGGGTTTTCGTGGAGAAACCCGTGAAATTGAGCAGAATGAGAGATGGTGTTCAAAATGTTCGATGGAATCTGCCATTTCGTGTTACCTGCGATGGCTGGTGGAGCAATGCTGGATCTCGCGCCCGCATTGACTGGACGAGCCCGGTCTGCAACTGTCCTCCTCGCCCATAATCCTATCCCTAATGACGGATTTAGAACAAGTAGGAGAGGAGGATGTATTACCAACAGACGTAGAAGAACTGGAAGACGGTCTGGTACGACGTCTCACACGAAACTCTCTCTCTGGTTAGGAAAATCCCTCTGATTCAGGCGGTTCTAGAGATCGAGTACGTAGCATACAACTATTAATATAAGCAAAAGAAACTAAAATTAGCTAAACTATTTAAAAAAAGCAAAAGAAAAACAAGTAGCAAACAAGGTAAGTCCTAACTAGAGTAGTTCTCAATACACCTCAAACCGTGTACCCGGCAACTAAGCTTTAAATTATCTCGACCAAAACTTGATGTGTGTCTAATGAATGCTCGTTCTAAGGAACTCACAACTAAGCTTTAAATTTATAAAACAAAACTCCTAACGAAACCACACACAACCGGCAAGTGTATCAATCATAACTAGTAAAGAACTGAGGAAGTCCGAGTATCGAACACAAGGACACGTGAAAACGCCTATGATCACTAAAATCTAGACAAGACCTTCCTAAGAATAATATTTTTTATATTAATTTTAAATAATTAAACTACTGGACCTAATTCACTTTGACTAAATTAATAAACTTATCTTAACTTGACGAAACACTTAATGAAACATAGAGATTTAACTACAAATGGAGAAATCGTCTACCTAGGTAATAATCATATTGAAGGTCTAACAAGCTAATGGATTGAATGAACTCACGACACTGGTATCTAAGGATGACCCAACTAAGGTTCACTCAAGAAAGTTAGATCACCTCTCGGTCTCACTAACAAACCCTAACTTACACTTAAATGATTTTAAGAACAAACCGGGAAACGAATGCTAAGGTGTTCTAATGCCGACTCACCTCTCGGTCTCACCAACACACGGCCCTAATGGAAACGAATACTACGCAACCAAGGATAAAGGAACAATTGGTTTAACTTAAACTAGACCAACTAATCTCTCACAAACCCAAACTCTACAAGAACCGAACCCGCTCTCGCGCAATCCTAATTCTTACAAGTAAAAGCTATGAGACGACTTTACTTCCTATCACCTCTCGGTGTCTAAGAATGTGCTTACCTACTGAATTCAATCAAATAACACACTCAACCAAACCCTACGGTTGATCCTACCACAATCAAACTCTAAACACAACGTAAAGAACCAAACAAGCTACAATCAATAAAAAATAATTCAACCAATCGAAGCAAGAGGTTTATGAGTATAATTAGAAAAATCACAGCCACTAAACACAACCTAAATCAATATTAAACCAAACTCTCAATAGCAATTCATGTCATAATGATTAAACAATCCATAAAACTCATTAAAACCTAACAATAATCATCTAACCTAGGTAGAACAAAGAAGATTAGCTACTCATGATTTTTGGACAACAGGTATAACTCAATGTAAACACCATATTAATCATCACAAACATAATTAAAATCATTCAACAATCAATGATAATCAATAACAACTCAAACCCTAATTAAGTGCAAAACAATCCAACTTTAAAGATCAAAACCACAAGAGTATGAACCTTGAACAATAGAAAAAGTTTATAGAATGTTTACTATCGATTATGGATGAGATTATTGATGAATATTAACTCTTGCTGCTGTCCCGAGTCTCCCATAGCTTAATCCTTCTTCTCTTGGCTCAACAAACATAAAAAATTATTTTCTCCCTCTCTTCTTTGCTGCCAATCGCAATTTCTGCCCAAGTTGTTAGGTTATATTATTTTTATTGTTTCTAATCCACTTTATTCTGGTCTACGGGTCTCCCTTAGCTTAATGCTTCTTCTCTTGGCTCAACAAACTTAAAAAATTATTTTCTCCCTCTCTTCCTTGCTGCCGATCGCAATTTCTGCCCAAGTTGTTAGGTTATATTTTTTTTATTGTTTCTAATCCACTTGATGCTGGTCTACGGGAGTAGATCCCAGCCAGAAGTCAAGTTTTTCTTGTGTCTTTAAACCCAACAAATCAAGCCCTAGCCGACCACTTCACAAACAACAAACTTTTTTGTTTCTTCTGTCTGATCGCTAGCAGGGAACGCAGCTTAGGGTTTTTTTATGTGCCACTCGTCAATTTCAGGTTAACTCTGTTAATCCAAACTCCGTTAATTCAAACATAAGGTCACACGAACTATGTCATTCCAGTTAACGCATATCTCATTACATTTAATTAGGGTTTAAATGACGCATGACAATCATTACACAAGCAGTCTTTCATAATTTCACCGTAACACACACGAGTCGACTCAAACCATTGGTGAACAAACAATAAATATCAAAAACAAGTATTTGATAATTATGTGTTACGTTTATGTGTTACTTGGTGCTTACACGTATAACATTAATTCATGAAAATAAACAAGTTGTGCTAGAATTAAACTAATTTAGAGTGGAGGGTGCAAAGTGTAACATGTATTATAGGAAATAATATATATAGATATTATTGTTAGTGCACGGTTTTGCGTCTAGAGTCTTTGTATTTATCGTTAATATTTATTTGATTATTAATGTAATATTTAATGTTTATTTTGAACTAGTTCGTTAAGTTTAAGTCTAGTTCGCTAGGGATGTTAGCGAACTAAGACTAGTTCGTTAAGTTAAGTCTAGTTCGCTAGGAATGTTAGCGAACTAAGACAGTATAATGTATTCCCTCCTGATTCGTTAGGGGATGTTAACGAATCAGGGGGCGGTTCGTTATGTTAAATTATGTAACGAAGGGGAAGCTGGTTCGCTAGGGGATGTTAGCGAACCAGGTCGCCTTCTATATATAGTGAACAACTGTTCACTTGTAAGAGAGTTTTTGAGAGATATAACATTATTCAGAAAAGATAAAAAGTATTTACTCTCTCTCTCTCAAGCTTCACATTAACGTTATTACACACACATAACATTAAATCAAGGTTAATTATGAGCTAGATCTATAAACTTATTGATAGTATAGAATCAGATCTAAGATCTGTTTATTGATTATCGATACGGGAATCAACAAGTGGTATTAGAGCTGTTGGTGCTCATTTTACACTTGATTTGATTTTCTAATTATTTCATTTTTGCTAGTTTTCGGTTTTATTTGATTTTGAATCAATTGGTGTTTGAATTGATTGAATTATGGACGAATTGGATTGAATTCATGTTGGTTAAGGTATTGTTGAGGTTTGGATTGGACGAATTGAGATTTGGATTGGATTTGTGTGTTTTAGTTTTGGTTTTGGTTTAAGTCCGAAAACAGGGATTTGTTTTTGATCAAGTTGGTTTGGTTATTGGTGTTAATCAGTTACGAGGTAATGTGTATTGGATTCGGATTTGGTTTACAAGTATTTTGGTAGTTTATTTATGAAATTTGGTTAAGAAACGAAGTAGTATTACGAATTTGGTATTGTTGGATTTTTGGGTTTAATCTTCATAATTTCTGGAAATGAGTTTGAAGATTTGAAGATTTGAAGATGAATGTGATTCGCTATCTTCTTCATGGTGATTCGCTATATGTTTCACTGTGATTCGTTATCAACAGTGCTAATTCGTTATCTTATTCGTTAGCCAATTCGTGTGAGTTATTGATTCGTGTTATCTAGTTCGTTAACTAGATTAACCGATTCGTGTGACACGTGTTCTTCTTGGGATTTGTGTCATAACAACCTTTGCCACGTGGCATAAGGTATCAGAGTTTGTTACAAACGGTTGTAACAACCTGATTTGTTATAGTATAATTCGCTATAGTGTTGATTCGCTATCATCTGTAGCTGATTCGTTATCTTAATTCGCTAAGCACTTCTTAGTGATTCGCTAAGTTTATGTTGGCGATTCGTTATTAATTATCATCTGATTCGCTAAACTAATCCTGTGCAATTCGTTTGGTCAATTCGTTAAGTTGATTTGGTCAATTCGTTTGGTCAATTCATTAAGTTGACTTGTGATTCGTTAAACCTTCATCTCATTCATTATCTATTTCGCCATTTGGGTGATTCATTAACCTTATTTGTGATTCGTTAAGTTGACTCGTTAAGTTGACTTTTGATTCGTTAAAACACTCATCTCATTCGTTAAGATACTTCGTTACTGATCAGTCTTAATTTTATTAAGGATTGATTCGCTACAACTGTTCACAGTTCACTACAACTGTTCACAGTTTGCTACAACTGTTCATAGTTCGCTATAACTGTTCACTAATTCGTTAAGATATTTCATTATTTGATTCGATTTTCAAAGATGGCTGGTATGTATGCATTAGCGTCTCAAAATATGTTGATGCAACAGATGTTGCAACTTGATACCGAGATAGGTTCACATTCTAAATGTCCAAGATTGATGAAGTTCAGTGACTTTGCCAAGTGGGAACCTTGGTTTCGTGCACATTTGGGATCTGTTCATCCTGACTGCTCATATTGTCTTGATGAAGTTTATGTTGCACCAATGATTGGTGATGATACTATTGGATATACTCCTAAAGCTGTTTCTCAATACTCACAAGAAGAGAAGAAAGCTTTAGAAATCGAGATAAAATAATATTCTACTTTGACTATGGCATTACCAGAAAATATATTTTATCAAGTTGGTAGTATCAAGAGATGTGCATCTTTATTTCAACATCTGCGTATGAGAAGCATGGGAAACACTGCTGAAAGTAAGAAAGTGATGCTCAAGTTTCAGTTTCGAAACTTTAATTTATTGAAAGGAGAAACAGTTGAAGAGATGACTACAAGATTTAGTCATTTAATTGCTGCAATGGACAAGATGAAAATGGAAATTTCTGAAAGAGATAAAATTGATACTATTAAAAGTGTGCTTCCAAGTTCCTACTAAACATTTCTAATGGTTTTGACAGAGAGTGATTATTTTCTAAATGAAGACTTGACGGCACTTGAATTTCTACAAAAGATCGAAGCTAAAGAATATGATCTTAAGTGTCAAAAATCGTCCAAAGAAAATCAAGATCCAGCTTTCTATGGTAGAAGTATGCCTCTCAGTTCAACAATCTCTCCAATCACTTCTTTTCTTACTCATGCGGCAAGTGAAAAATAATCAACAATGTTTAATGATCCAAAAGTTTGTTTCTACTCTGCTGATAATTTGGGTGGTTCTGGAAGTTCAACTAATACAAATCCATTTGCTACACCACCTAGTGTTAATATGAAGGAAGCTGAGCAAAACTTTGCTTTTCTGACGGCTTTTATGTCTTCATATGAAAACTTAGTGAGTAGTAAAATTGCCACGAGTGATTTAACAGATGAGGACTATGATCAGATAGATCCAGATGATCTAGAAATCATGGATTTGAAATGGAACATGGCGATGATCATTCGTAAAGTTAAAAGATTCATGCAGAGAACTGGAAAAGATCTTCCAGCTTTAAACAAGAAGTTGGGTTTTGACAAATTAAAAGTAAAGTGTTATAATTGTCAAGAATTTGGGCATTTCGCGAAAGAATGTGACAAGCCAAGGAAAGATTACACTGGACCTCGTGGTCAAAGTCAAAATGCTTCTTCACCACGAGGAAGTAATGCTGAAAAGAAACCATCTTCTGCTACAACACAAGCAATGTTAGCAGATGGTAATGATTGGTCACAACGGTTACTATGCAATGATGTTCAAGCAAATTTGGCTATGTTACATAAAGATTGTCAAAATGCTACTGGTAGTGAGATGTCTTCCGATAATGATTCTGGATCTGATTCTGACGACTCTTGCGACAAGCCTTCTGAATCAATGTTTGCTTGAATGGCCAAAATCAATGAGGTTAGTAATTCTATTTCTTCTACTTCATTTGTTAAAGTATCATGTGTTGAATGTGAAACTAACAAATCTAAGTTAGAAGCATTGAAAAATCAAAACGATAATCTTATAAGAGAAATTGCTTCTCTTAAGGATACTTATGGACAATCTCTTGAATCTCAAAGGAGATCTCGAGAAAAGATTGAAGCATTGTTGACAAGTAACCACGATCTCAAAGCCGAGTTATCTGTGAAAATGACCATTAATGAACAAAAGTTTCAGGAAATTTTGAAACATCGTTCTAAGATAACTGAGCTTGAGAATGAGATTCTTGAATTGAAAAACAAATTGGGAAAATTTAGAAATTCATATTTTCTTTTGAATGAAATTATTGAAGTATCTGAAAAACAAAAAGATTCTAAGAAAGGTATTGGTTTTGTTGAAATTCCACCACCTTTTCATAATGATTATAAAATTAATCCGTTTGCAAGAAAAGAAGAAGATTTGATTCAAAAGGAATCTGTGATTTTTGAAAAACCTAAAATGGTTAAACCTGAAATTGTCAAACCCCAAGTTGCTCCTCAGAAACCTCATGTGGAAATTAAAAAGGTTTTTTTTTGAAAACGTTGATAAAGTGGTTATTGAAGATGTGTTTGAACCTGAGATAATACACAAGAATAAGAACATTCCTAGTTCTAATCATATTCTTTGCGAACCTCAAGAGTTTGAGGAAGCTGTGTATGGTTCATTCAAGTCTCAAATGAACAAGGAAGAAACTGTGAAAACTAAACCAGTGAGGACAAAGAAGTCAGTTAAACCAAAGATTTGTGACGAGGACTTAATGCGTTTCATTAATCTTCCAAGTTCTAAGTCTTCTTCTGCTAGAGTTTTTAAGTTAAAGGGAATGGACACAATGTTCACTGAAAAAGACATTCCAATAAGTATCATTAAACCTGAACTAATTGAGAGTGTTTTTGTCAATGAAACTTCAAAAATTCACGAACTTGAACGTGAGTATGCTCAAACAAAAACTTCAGTTCAATCTGATCCATTGACTAAGGCAAAACAATTTTTAAAACAAGCTAAGAAGATTAACTTTGTGAAGTCAACTGGGACAGATACACTAAAAATCTTTTAGAACAGTTCTAATTTAGATTTTTATTTAAAGAAGAAATCTGAATTATCTGATGAGTTTGCTAAGAGCATGACTAAAAATGTGAGTCATCATCAACCATCTGCATCATTTATTCCAATTTCTTCAAAACATCATCATGTAGACATGCGAACTTGTTTTTTATGCGGTCAACAAGGTCATGTTGTGAGGAATTGTAGTCAACAGAACTATCAGAATCTTCATCCTTTTATCAAGGACAAATCAAAACCAATTCCAGTGGTCAAGGAGATTCTGAAACGACCTGTGTCGTATGCTGATGATAGTCATATTTTGTTCTCTGATGTGAATCCTCGGAAGGTTCTTCATATCAATGAGACACACGGTCAAGTGAAACCAAAATTCATTCCAACTGAACCTATATGTCAAAACAAGAATTCAAACATTGTTCAGGCAGCTTACTTAAGACGAAAGTCTTGGAAGCCGGTAACTTATTCGCAAGTGGCTGAACAACAATTGAAATCTGTTAAAGTTAATGATCAACGAGAAAACTAAAAGGTGCCCAAGACTGAGGCTTGGGCTGCCTTTTTGAACTAATCACTTTTGTTTGTGTGTAGGGTTCATCCAAGACCATTTCTGGTGAAAACTGGATCACGGATAGCGGATGTTCTCGTCATATCACTGGGAATCTCAACCTATTAACCAACGTAAGAAATATTCAAGGAGGTTATGTAGCGTTTGCTGGGAATTCTGGGGGCATGATCACACAAGAGGGTGAAGTTTCAAATGGTCACATTACGTTTGAGAAAGTGAATTATTGCAACAAGGTTGATCATAACTTATTGAGTGTATCACATATTTGTGATAAAAGTACACTACGATATTTACTGACAAAGAGTGTCTTATCTTGAAACCGGGTTATGTTATTCCCGATCAAATGATATTTATGTCTTAAATATGAGTTCTAAGATATCAACATTGATCAAAACATGTTTTGTCTCGAAAGCAACCGAGAAAGACTCGATTCTATGGCATCGTAGAATGGGTCACATACATGTCAGAAAGATGAATTATTTAATGGCAAATGACATAGTTGAGGGTGTCTCGTTAAAGAATTTTAAGTTATCTGATCATTGCGTTGCATGCAAAAAGGGCAAGCAGAAGAAGATGACACATCCCTCTAAGTTATTGAATTCCATTGATACTCCTCTTGAACGACTTCATATGGATTTGTTTGGTCCAGTGAATCGTGCGAGTATTTCTGGAGACTGGTATTGTCTTGTAGTGACAGATGATTATTCAAGATATTCATAGGTGTTATTTATGAGTTCAAAAGATCAAACACCGGTTTTGGTACAAAACCTTATTACTAAGATCGAATCACTGTACAAACAAAAGGTGAGGAGAATCCGAAGTGATAATGGTACTGAATTCAAAAACACTATATTGGATTTCTTTTGTATTCAAAAGGGAATTCACCGAGAATATAGTGCACCTTATGTAACTCAGCAAAATGGTGTTGCTGAAAGGAAAAATAGAACTCTGATTGAAGCTGCACGTACAATGCTCGCTGATTCAAAGCTTCCTGTTCAATTTTGGAATGAGGCAGTGAATACAGCTTGTTATACGGTTAATCGGGTTCTAACAGTGAAACGACTCAAGAAAACAAGCTACAAAATCTTAAATAATAGAAAACCTAATTTAAAGTACCTGGAACCATTTGGGTGTCCGTGTACAATGTTGAAGAAGGATTCAGGTAAATTTGATGAAAAAACTATCGAAGGGTATTTCTTGGGATATGCATCTCCAAAGAAGAGGGTTTTTAATTTCACATCTGGTTGTGTTGAAGAATGGTACCATGTGGACTGTCAAAAGTACACAACTCCTCCTCAAGGGAAAGGTCCAGACTGGATGTTTGACTACGATAGTTTATTTAATTCTTTTACTCCTTCGACTGAACATATCGATGAAGATCTGGTTCGAGCATACTTTGAAGATCATTTGGCAATTCCAAGATTTTCAAGTTCTAATGAAGTTGAAGCTCAACTAGATGCTCCAACTGAAGAATCTCAAGTTGTTTCTCCAGTTGCTATTGATAATGTTTCTACTTCTTCTGATGATGATCAAGCTGAAATTCATGTTATTGATCTTGACAGTGATAATGCTTCATCTCCCGAGTTGGGTGAACATTACACTAACTTATTTGATACTGTTGTTGTTCCTGAGAATCCCACTCTTCGGATTCATGGATATCATCCACAGGAAAATATCATTGGAGAACTTGATGTGGGCGTTCGTACACGTCATCAAGTTGCTTCGTCAAGTGATAATAACATATTGTGTGCTTACACTAACTTACATTCTTCGGGAATCGTGAATGTTGCTAAATTCAATTGCTTTCTATCTCAAGTTGAGCCAACTACAGCTCGTAAGGCACTTGAAGATCCTTCTTGGGTAGAAGCTATGCAAGAGGAATTACAGCAGTTTGCACGTTTGGGTGTTTGGGATTTAATAGACAAACCTGCAAGAGTCAATAAAGCTATTCCGACTAAGTGGGTATTTAAGTGTAAGAAGGATGATCGAGGGGTGATTATCAGAAACAAAGCACGTCTAGTGGTGCAGGGTTTTTATCAGCAAGAGGGTATTGATTACACAGAGGTATATGCTCCAGTTGCAAGATTAGAGTCGATTCGAATCTTCCTGGCTTATGCAGCTCATAAGAATATCAAGGTCTATCAAATGGATGTCAAAAGTGCTTTTCTCAATGGTGAATTACACGAGGAAGTGTTTGTTCAACAACCACCTGATTTTGAAGATCCTGATTATCCAGACCGTGTTTACCGATTAAACAATGCCCTGTATGGTCTACATCAAGCCCCGAGAGCTTGGTATGGCACGTTCGCCGACCATCTGACTGATAATGGTTTCAAACGAGGAACTGTTGACTGCACTTTATTTCATAAAACTGTTGGTGATGATCTTCTTCTAGTCCAGATTTATGTTGACGATATTATTTTTGGGTCTACAAACGACACATTGTGTAAGGAGTTCGAGAAGTCCATGCAAACAAAGTTCGAGATGAGCTCGATGGGAGAGATGAATTTCTTTTTAGGGTTGCAGGTTCACCAGTCTGCTCATGGAATCTTTATTCACCAGACTAAGTATGTGAACGACGTCTTGAGCCGATTCAAGATTTCTGCTGGAAAAATCCCTTGTACTCCTCTTCTAGTGGGTCACAATTTATCACCGGATGAATTGGAGGATACCGTTGATCAGACCCTTTATCGTGCCATGATTGATTCATTAATGTACTTAACGGCTTCTCGCCCTGATATTATGTTTGCTGTTTGTCTTTGTGCTAGGTATCAAGCAAGTCCACGAGTGACTCACTTAACTGCAGTCAAGAGAATTCTTCAGTATTTGAGGGGAAATCCAGACATCGGGTTGTGGTACCCCAAAGATAATACTTTCGATCTTACCGCCTACTCAGACTCAGATTATGGAGGATGCAAGATCAATTTCAAATCAACGACTGCAGGATGTCAATTTTTAATAAACCGGCTTGTTTCCTGGCAGTGTAAGAAGCAGAAAACATCTCCACTTTAACCGCCGAAGCTGAATATGTTGCAGCCTCGAGTTGCTGTTCCCAGGTTTTGTGGATACAACAACATCTTCGCGACTACGGTTTGAAGTTTCTTACTACTACCATCTTGATTGATAATTCTGCTGCTATTAGTATCACCAAGAATCCCGTACAACATTCTAAAACGAAACATATCGAAATTCGATATCATTTTATACGGGATTGCTATGAAAAGAAATTAATCGATCTTGAGAAAGTACATACTGATTTTCAGAAAGCCGATCTGTTTACTAAAGCTTTTGACAAAACACGTTTTATTTTTTTGCTTGGTTTAAATGGATTGAAGACTCTCGCTGATATCCTTAAACAAGGATGACTATCTTTATTTTCTGTCATTTCTTTCTTTTAAAATTTATTTTGGTTTTAGGGGGTGAAAATCTAGAAAATACAAAATGAGTGTGTTTTCGTTTGTATAGATAAAATGCAAAAACATTAAAAATTTTCAAAATTCAAAAATAGTGTGATTTCTGTTCTTTAATTTTTTTTCCTTTAAATATTTAGAAAAACCAAAAACATTTTAAAATTTTGAAAAACCAAAAAGAATGTGATTTATGTTTTGTACAGAAAAATCCGAAAATCCAAAAAGATTGTGAAGTTTATTTTGTTTATAAGAAAATTGAAAAAGAAAAAAATATTGTGTTTTTAAAGTTTGTACGGAGAAAAACCAAAAAGATTTTTGCAGACGTTTTTAGATTATTTTCTCGCTGAAAATTACGTCGGTTATTTAAGTTTATGAAGCATGCTTGCATGTCTTGGTCCTATGATTCACTCGTGAATTGAAGGTTAGCCATTTATTTATTAACTTAAGTTAACTGGGGCGATTAAATGTATTTTTCTTTATTTTATGCTCCTCAAAATTTTGAGTTTTTTAAGCAAAAAGAGAACATGATAGTACATTGACTATCTTGATCACAAATTCAGCAAAAAGTAAGCGTAAAAGACTATGTTCTTAATTGCATTGGTGCATTGGTAGGTCTTAAAACAACCCAGTAGAGTAAAGTATGTGATATAAACATAAAGAAACGCCAAATTGAAAGGGGTGTTAGTCTCTAGCAAAAGTCTTGGTGAGGATGGCAGAAATGTAATAACCAGTCATACTCAAGCCTTATATTTGTTAATCACCCAAAAACAAAAATAAAGCAAATAACAAGCGTTAAGATTCTGGACACTGTGAGTCTTTATGCGGCTTAACCATCTGGGTATTCATAAGCATGAATATTTCACTCGCCTTCAAGAGCAAACCCAAAGTCATTAAACTTGATCACCGCTGTACTTCGTACAATTTAAATTACTGACTTGATCAAAATCCACTGTTAGTCATACAATTGTTCCTCCCTTGCGTGCGTCTTAATACCATTAAGAAACGGACCCCAGGGGATACAATGTATGTAAGCCGACAGATGGACTCGTGCATACTCACTCACAGTAAAGGAAAGTTGATGCATTGCTCAAAATTTCTACAATTGGTATCAAAATTT
This sequence comes from Bidens hawaiensis, assembly GCF_021521415.1. Taxonomy (NCBI): domain Eukaryota; kingdom Viridiplantae; phylum Streptophyta; class Magnoliopsida; order Asterales; family Asteraceae; genus Bidens; species Bidens hawaiensis. The sequence continues at coordinate 111,579 of NW_027493532.1, read as the reverse complement.
TGGTCAACAATATAATGGTTTAAGTCAAGTTGGGGTGATTTGGCAAAAAATCAAATTAAGCTTGAACCGAGATTAGAGGCTGATAGTTTCTGATATTTTGTGCTTTAATTGAACAATTTTAATCATATCACAAAAATACTTGAATGCGTGTTATTAGATTTATGTGGACAACAATACCAATGACTGACTTATCGCTAGTCATAATATCGCTGAAATATAAAACTGTGATGGAAGGGCAATTTGGTCAATATGATTCTCTGCTCAAACTCAACAAAAATACAAAAATATGTACTGCTTTTGATAAAATCATTAAAAAAAAAACACAAAAAGATTGTCTATTTTAAAGGATTGGATATTCTTCTGTAAATACATTTTTTAATTCTTTAAATTTTTATAAAATACCAAAAATATTTTCGTCTTCTTTATACAAAATACTGAAATAAATTTTTAAGTTATGTTTCGGAAATATGAAACATCTTTTTAATGTATCTGGTTGTCGGGATAAAAGGATTTCTCGATAATTTATTATAATTTACTTATTTAATTCTTTATTTAATTCTTTAATTTATTCAATTTATTCAATTTATTATTTAATTTAAAATTAAATAAAAGAGTTTAATTCGCTGAAATCCCATTCGTTATGTATGGATAACGAACTAGGTGATTCTCTAGCGAACTAGCTTCTGGTTCGCTAACCTAATTCGCTTCCGCACTCTGTAACGAATCATCCCTTCGTAATGCATATTTAACGAATCATGACACGAATCATGTCTTGATTCGCTACCTTTAATTTAACGAATCAAGTAGCAATTCGCCTACATAAGGTAACGAATTGAGTTAGCGAATGGGCTAATTCGCTAACCTTAAGTTAAACGAATCGTCTGATTCGTACAAGTTGTACCTAGGGTTACGTGCACTGATATATAAGACAAGAAAACGAATAGTATTCCACTGTTCGCCTTCTTTCTTCATCTTAAGGAACCTATTCAAATTCTCTCTGAAATTTCGATCTTTTAGTTTGGATACTTCAAAGATCTATTTGAGTTTCTAAGGTATAACTGATCTTGGCGATATCATTTTCGTCAAAAATGGCCATGTGTTGACTGCTGAATTATGAAATTTTAGGGGTTTAAGGGTTTTGAACTTTTGAAACTCATTTGTGTATAATTAATGTTCATAATTGTATGATTTTGATGTCATTATGATCGGAATCACTTTCCGATACCCTTGGTGGACTTAAATCATAATTTGATTGTTGTTTGCCGGGTTAATTATTGTTTCGTGTTATTGGTGTTTACTGTTGGTTCGTTTAATCCTTAGTACATCTAGGTATTGAGTCTCAATCTCAACCACCTAAGCTTACTAGTGTGATTCCGAGCTCAACGAGCTGATTATCCTGACGTTTCAACGATAGTTATGGTCTAATTGTATCTGGGTTTACCATGTTGACTATTGTTGTTCATTCTAATTTTGACTTTGACTTTGTGTAGTCAAAGATTAAGTCTTATTTATGACCATTCGTTAGCCTTAGCGAATTGGAACTGTTTCGTGTCCAATTCGTTAAGGTTTTACACGAACTAGCTAAGCGAATAAGATGTTACACGAATCAGATTTTGATTCGCTTAAAATATAACGAACTAGAGTTTAGTTCGTTAAAATCAATTAGTGATTTGCTATGTTTAGTTCGTTAAGATATTTACTTGATAGCGAATCGCCTGATTCGTTATCTTGGTATAACGAATCAGTGTGATTCTTAACGAATGACATTAAAAAAAATCACATTTAAAATTAAATAATTTAATTTTAATATTCATTTAATTTAATTAAAGGATTTAAATCGTCTTATACGCATAACTAGATTAATTACACATATCTTTGAATTATAGATTGTGATATCTATTCTCATATTCGTTTTATTTATACAGTAAACATGGCTGATCAAGAACAACAAAATCAACCGCCACAGGAACAACCTCCACAAGGACAACCACAACAACAAGATCAACAAGCTGAAATGATTTTATTACCGTTCGATAAGAAGCACAACATCTGTGCTTATGTTGAGCAAGATGTGACTGACTTGAGAACGTTTGGAGCTATGTTGACTTTCTTACGACGTTCGAAGATACATTATGCAATCACTGCTAAACCTAAAGTGTATCTTAGTATAATCAGGCAGTACTGGAACACGGCAGAATTTGTTGAGGAAAATAATTGGGTTCGAGCTACAATTAATCAGATTCCTTTCACGATTGATGTTGAGGTCATTCGTCGGGTACTTCAATTTAACGATAATGATGATTACCCGAGTGAATTTGACAGGACATTGGTTAGGGAGTTATTCACACGCTTGAATTATGGAGGTGATATTCGTAGAACTATGTTGAACAAGAATGGGTTGTGTCCACCATACAAGTATCTGCTGCATGTTTTACTTCACTGTATGAGTGGACGTCGCGGTGGTTTTGATGAGTGTAGACTAAGTTTGCAATCGGCATTTGTTGCTCTAATCCTGAACAAGCCCTTCAACTATTCAGAACTCATCTTTGATCATCTGAAAGAGCAAGTTCACCAAACTCTACCGTCGAAGAAGTTCTTAATGTATCCACGCTTTTTACAACTAATTATTCAGGATCTGATACCGAATTTGGTGATTGATCGATCGTTGGTGAATGATGTTCTTGATATGGAACATATGAAAGCTGAAACAGTGCATCGTATGTTAATCTATCGAAAAGACAAGCCACAGGATAAACGGATGATTGGTCATATAATCAATCCGGATTACGTATGTCCTCCTAATGAGCGCTAGATCCATGATGATTCGGATTCCGAGCGTGAAGGGGGAGAAGGTGGGAACAATGATGGTGGAGATGATGATGGTGACAATGATGATAATAATGGTGATGGTGGAGCTAGTGAACAAGCTCTGAAAGAACAACAAGATGCAGTCGATGCTGCCCTGGCTGCCACCATGAAAGCTCAGCTAGAAAGAAAACGAAAGGGGAAAGCTATAGCTACTGGTGAACCATCAAAGAAGCCCCGTGTGTCTGCTGGGGCTGGGGTAATTATTGGAACTCCACCACCACGTCAATCAACTACTCAAAGCTCGGCGGTGCCGCTAACTACTAGCACTCCGATGCTCACCTTGACAACGACGATGGTGTCACATGAGAGGCTCGGTCTTATTCCTCAAATGGCGTTGACCGAGATACCGAGGCCTCCCGCTGTGTTCTCTACAGTATCTTCCACCACATCATTGAGACCTCCTCCTCTGCCAACAACTAATCTTCCTCCACCTCCGCCAAGTGATGTATCTTTTATGAGGATTACTCGACCCCAAGGACCTGTTCAACCTGTTCATCCATCTGTATACAACTTACCACCAGGTCGTCAAACTGAAATGCTGCTAAATCTGCTACATTTATATGAAAATCAAATGGCAGCTGATCGACAATCTCAAGAACGACTCATGGAGAATCAACGAAAAATGATGAGTTATATTTCTTTCTGTCAGAAGGAGACTAAGTCGTTACGTACGATTGTTGAGTCTCAGGGGTGAAATTAAAGGAACAAGAAGAGTTAATTTTACAATTAACTTGTAAATAAGATGCCCTCAAGAAACTCAAAAATGACGATGATGATCCTGACGAATCTGATGCAGGAGGTGAGCCTAAACAATCGCATGGTTCATCCTCTGGTGCAGGTGTTAGTGGGGCTGATGATTCGAACAAGCAGATAATTATCTATCAAGATCCAACAGCTGCCAAGCCAATTGAAATGAGTGAGGCTAACACGGTGATATATATTGATGGGTCAGGAGTGGTTAGAAGTGTGGTGAACAGAGATGAGATAGAGGTCGGTGAGTTTACTGTTAGATCTTTGACACGGGAGCAGATTTTGATTCTGCTTGGGCTGAATGACGATCAGTTGACTGCTTTAGAGACTGAGCCCGATGTCGAAGTGATCAATGAGGATGAAATGGAAGTTGATCCGTTATTTATGGATATGGATTTTATTTACGAGAATGAGGAGATTGAGATGGAGGATGTGACAGCTGAAGAGTACCCGGACTTGTATCAACACGCAAACGTTGATCAAGGTGCTCCGGTATTTCATGAAGACGTAATTAAAGAGACTGAGGATGAACTGGAGAAGATTGTGCAGCGAACAGTTCTCTCACTCAAAGAAGTGACTGATGATGACATTGAAAGATGGTTCATACGTCTGAAGGTGGGAAAGAATATAAGTGCTTATCGGTATGTAGATCAAGAAAGAAAAGATACTGCTGCTGCTTGGATTGACGCGAATCAGGTGACTACCTTCAAGACTGTTTCTAAGGTACATGGTGATATTGTCTCCTGGCTCTATGATTCAGACCTTAAAGTATGTATAGTCAAGTGGGAAAAGGGTGTCCAGTATTACGAGAGGATAATAGATGTTTTAACTCTACCGCGTTGGGATGTACGTACCCTCGCGAGACGTCAATTTATCAATCGTGGGAATCACCGAACGGCTGAGTGGTTTCATCAACACTTACTGTTCGAGGTCAATCATGGCTTCAAATTCTTCAAGCCCCAGGTCCCAAGACGTAAGCGTATTGACGAGATTGATCCAAGGACCGGCTGGAAGAAACTTGTCTTGAAAGTGAAGCCGCCAAAGACAATGAAAAAGGTTCCTGTGAAGACAATGTCTCAAGATATTTATCTGTCTTTCAACCGTTGGTACTATGACAATCGTACTGGCGAGGCCGTTATTGTTTGTGGTCCAGGACTGCAGACCGAGCTCATCAAGATAATCGACCCGATGTGGTTGGTTAATTTATCAGAGACAGACAACGACGTGCTATACAGGAAGCAGATTTTGTTTGAACGCCAAGAAGATTACTACCTGGCTATGCAATTCCAACGAGTTGTTCGTGTGTGTCACGAACATGGAATTCATAGTTGCAGAGACTGGCAATCCAAGCGCTTCAAATAAGTTAAAGACAAAGAGCTCAAGACGAGGGGGTGTCTGTTAGTGCACGGTTTTGCGTCTAGAGTCTTTGTATTTATCGTTAATATTTATTTGATTATTAATGTAATATTTAATGTTTATTTTGAACTAGTTCGTTAAGTTTAAGTCTAGTTCGCTAGGGATGTTAGCGAACTAAGACTAGTTCGTTAAGTTAAGTCTAGTTCGCTAGGAATGTTAGCGAACTAAGACAGTATAATGTATTCCCTCCTGATTCGTTAGGGGATGTTAACGAATCAGGGGGCGGTTCGTTATGTTAAATTATGTAACGAAGGGCTGGTTCGCTAGGGGATGTTAGCGAACCAGGTCGCCTTCTATATATAGTGAACAACTGTTCACTTGTAAGAGAGTTTTTGAGAGATATAACATTATTCAGAAAAGATAAAAAGTATTTACTCTCTCTCTCAAGCTTCACATGAACGTTATTACACACACATAACATTAAATCAATGTTAATTATGAGCTAGATCTACAAACGTATTGATAGTATAGATTCAGATCTAAGATCTGTTTATTGATTATCGATACGGGAATCAACAATTATTATCATAAACCCTAACTTCCTCTCCTTCTCTCCCTCCTCTTGATAGACGGCAGCCCCCCCACCCATCCCCCTTCTCTTGACCGATTTTGCACACGCACACACATACAAGATTAATTACAGGTTGCTTGAAGGTCCAAAGTACTAACTAGGTAATCAAACACACTCTCTAACCTATTCAAATAACTTGTTTGCATGATTAAACATGATGATCATAAACCCTAACAGTTAAACATGTTGATTATTGATATGTTAGGGTTGTATGCATGATTATTAGTACATAGGTTATTAGTTTGTTGAATTTTGGTGAAAACTGATGCTGGACAGATTCTTAATTGAATGTTTAATTGACTGTAACTCGATGTTAATGTTGTTTTTGGAAGAGATTATTGACTCTATGATGTAGCAGGTCGAGTTTAGTTTCTAAAGAGTTTGATTTGTAATTTTTGGATGTGTGAAAGTTAGTTTTTATTAATTTACAAATCTGTTGCGCAAGTCTGATTCGGGAAGCCTGCTTGTAGACTGTTTTGTAAATAGTGTATCTCATAAACGAAAAGACCAATTGAGTTGAATCCACTTCTGGAAGTTAATAATTTGAGTTAGGAATCTGACCTAATTAGCCTTGCATTAATTGGATTTTCCATGTAACGGAAATAGCAAATAACATTCTATTGCGCATGATAATGACTTCTGTGTGTTTACTATGTTATATTGATCATTGTGAGAAAACTGTGTGATAAAAATATAATAAAAATATGTGTAGAAACCTAACTCACGTGTTCTTCTGTGATGATTTTTGGTGATTTTATTGACTTGTTATGATTTATTAGATTGAGTAATTTTGTCGGATTAAAATATGTATCGATAAATTAGCTGTTGAATTATTTGAGTTAACATGAAAAGTGAATTGTTGATCAATGTTTGCTGTGTGTTTGACTTATTTGCCATTGTGGGAGATATTACTAGTAACGTACAATGGTAACACATAACACTTAATACTTGTTCACACCTGTACTAATCACCAACGTGTTTGTCGAGTCACACTTATTTCACCAAGTAACATGAACACATCTCATGCATAAGTTTTATGTGTCGAGTCTAGGGACTAACTCATACTTCAAATACTTAGAAAGCTCATTTTATTTTTAGATCACTAGTGAGGATTTCTGTGACGCGCAATTTTCTCGGATCTTTTTGTTAACTTCGCAAACAGTGAGTTTCACGGCCCATTTTACTCTTTTAACGCTTTTATTAGGGGGAGATAATATACTCCAACGATTTAGATTTTGTTATTCATTGTATATCACTTGTAAGGCTAAGTGGCAAACAAACCAACTAAGTCCTTCTAAACATCGAACCGGTTAATAGTTAGATAATAGCGAGTAACCTTTGAGTAGTACTACTGGGTTTGACAAACCCCACCAAACTCTAAACTCGACCGTAGGTCGAGTGGGTGTAATTTTGGCTAACACATTACCATGGTCGTGGTTGACATGGTGGAAAGGCAATCGTATAAACAGTCATCTTCGGTGTCAAACACTAGTAATACATGCTTGATAGGTTAGCTACCTATTAATATACAATTGACTTAACACTATCTTGTAACGCTAAAACGCAATGTTTAATTTATGTTAACCTGTGAACTCACCAACCCTGTGTTGACACTTTTAGTACGTTTATCTCAAGTAGCTGAGGCGGGCGAGCGGTATAGGACATGCATCCACTAAACATTTATGCTTTGAACTTCTTTTGAGTTTTATCATGAATACTGTGTTTTTAAGTCGCCCTGTGTGACGCAACTATTTGCTTTACAATTTACGCTTCCGCATTTATACTTAAGACTTGAGGTCTTGGTTGTTTTTAAAACTTTAATTGTGGTGTTTGATATAACTAATGATTCCGATCCTTTAAGTTCACACCCTCTGACGGTAAAACTCCGTTAGTGGATTTTGAGGGTATGACATTTTAATTCTTTGTTATATTAATATATTGAGCATGAAAGGCTTAATTCTTGTGGACTTGGGTCGGACCTTGAGTTTGGTCTTGTTAACTTGATCATAAAGGCCTCCAATGTCTTCAAAAACCCGAACCTTTTCTACTTTAAAACTCTTAACCTACAAAAAATAATAAACTTTGTAAGATCATGTTAAAACGAGTTAAAATCATTAATTATTATATAACTAAGCCATTAGAAGATGATAAAAAGATGCAGAAAATAAGTGTATTTTACAACACATCAAGATTACACCGAGGTGTATGCTCCAGTGGCTCGTCTTGAGGCCATTCGAATTTTCCTGGCATATGCTTCCTACATGGGTTTCACTGTTTATCAAATGGATGTCAAGACGACATTCTGTATGGAAAAGTAAAGGAGGAGATATACGTGGACCAGCCACCGGGTTTTACTGATTCGAGGCATCCTGCTCACGTCTACAAGTTGGACAAAGCTCTTTATGGTCTTCATCAAACTCCTCGGGCATGGTATGCTACTTTGAAGGATCATCTGCTAGAACATGGGTATAAGCGAGGGACCATTGATCAGACATTTTTCCTCAAAACTGTTGGGAAATATTTGATCTTGGTTAAGATTTATGTGGACGACATCATTTTTGGTTCCACTATCAATTCTCTGTAATCTGAGTTTGAGGAAGTAATGAAGAAAAGGTTTGAGATGAGTTCGTTAGGGGAGATGACGACATTTCTGGGCCTTCAGGTTCGTCAAATTTCAACAGGAATTTTGTTACATCAAAGGAAATATGTCGTGGACATGTTGGCGAAGTTCGATTTCCAAGATTCTAAGAGTGCGGCGAATCCTATGTGGAAAGACCTCTTCTTTCATATGATCATGAAAGGAACTTCGTATATCAAACGTACTATCGATCATTGATCGGGTCCCTAATTTATCTCACTTCCAGTCGCCCCAACATCATGTTAGCAGTCTGTTAATGGGCGCGTTTCCAGGATAATCCTAAACTTTCTAACTTAATTACTGTTAAATGTATTTTTGGATATCTGAAAGGGCAACTGAAGCTAGGTCTTTGGTATCCCAAAAACTCAAATTTTGATTTATATGCTTTTGCTGACAATAATTATGGAGGTGATGATATTGACATGAAATCTACGTCAGCTGGATGTCAATTCTTGGGTGATCGACTCATTTCATGGCAATGCAAGAAACAAAAAACGGTGTCCACATCCACTGCTGAGGCTGAATACATTGTTGCGTCTGCCTGCTGTTCACAGGTTATCTGGATGCAACACCAATTGCTGGATTAGGGTTTGGAATTTCTTGACACTCCTATTTTTGTGATAATGATGTTGCTATTGCTATTGTTAAAAATCCGGTTCAATATTCTAAACCAAGCACATTGATATAAAAATTCATTTCATTCGTGACTGCTACGACCGGAAAATTGATTCATCTTGACCAAGTTCACACTGATAATAATATGTGGATGCTTTTACAAAACCGTTCGGATGAGCCAGATTTAATGTGCTTGTAGGATTCCTTAAAATGTTATGTTTCGATGATTGACTCTTTTGAGGTTAAATTTGTACATAAAAGTCTTTTCTATCTATTAAAATTTTTGCACAAATTTTTGGTGGGGGGGAGAAATTCAAAAAAACTAAAAAAGAGTGTGCGTGTGTTATAAAATTCACAAAGAGTGTGTGTGCCTTATAAAATGATAAAAAAAATATAAAAATAATTTTGTGGTTTTTGGTTCCGTTTCTAATTGAAAAGTGATATGATTATTTAGTTACAAGTTTTATAAGAAGCACAAAATGTTTTTAAATGAAAATTTGATCCAACCTTTGGAAAATGATAGCTAAATTTATTTTGTGTGTCTAACGTGTGTAGTTACTAGGCTAAAAAGGCTTTTGAACAGTTATTGATAAGTATGGTAACTTTCCATGATGCGTAAAAGTTTGAAGTGATATAACTAAACCTGCTAAACTTACTGTGGAGAGTCATTTTGAAGATTTATGCAAGTTTCTAGATTCATCTTTCCGAATGATAGGTAGAAATGAAATTATTTAGTCATACACGAGCCCGTTAGTGTCTTGATCACCAAAAATATTTTGTTCTTTAATTGTTGATAAAAAAATTGTGCTATTAGTATATAATACAGAAATGAAAATTGTTTTATAGCTTAAAGGGTCAAACTAGAACTACAAGGGTTGGGCATTCAAGTAAGTCCTAAACACCCTGAATGTAAGGCTTGTAAGTCCGGATGGCATGTACGTCCAACGTTCAACCTTAAAGCTTAAAATTTTTGTTTGTATGGTAAAAATCAAAAACCTTTTGATCAAGCCCTAGGGGTTGGAGTCAAATTGGAGTGATCTGGAGAAAGCCAAATACGCTTTGAGGCCTATAAGTGATGTCCATCTAAGCTTTATGCCTAATTGAACCTAATGAAAATCACTGATGCAATGAAAATCTTGCTAAGTATCTAAATATCTGCTATTAACTTGTTCTCTATGTCATAATAATGCAAAAAATGAATCATTGTGAAAGCATCTTAATCAATTTGATTCCATGTTCGGATCTTTTCTCAAAAGTTTACACGTTTAACAAAAAATGATATTTGATCCCGCAATATCTTAGAACTACTGAAGGCCGGGTGGTAAAACTTGTTTTTTTTGTTTTTATATTTATTTTATTATTTTCAATTTTTCATGTTTATTTTATTCTTCATCTTTGGTTTTTCCTCATGTTTACTCTTTTCGAAAAAAATGCTTTAAGGATTCGTTCTATCAAACGTGGATCAGGCTTTGTGTTTATGTGTGTGTTCAGCCCATGAGATCTGGTTTGCTTGTTGTGTTTTTGGCCATATGGTATGGCCCATATGTAAATGAGAATCTCTTGGTTCTCAACCCATCAGTTTTCGGCCCATATCCAAAACCTTTTATGTTTAAAAGGCAATAAGTGTTATTTGTGTGTATTATTGTTTATCAAAATCAAATCTGCAAATAACCTTCTCTCTTCTAAATCTCAAAAACATTCTTTCCTTCAAAATTATCATTCTTGATAAACTGAGTTGATTTCAATAATCGATACAGGTATATGAACTTTTTAAGGATTTGTTCTTGGGTCATTGTTAAACAATATCCGGACCTAATGAATGTTTTTAATTAAAATTGGTTATATGAATTGTGATATACGATTATGGTGTGTTTGGTCTTATTATGAGTTTATTAAGAAGTTGCAGGTTTTTTGTTAATGGCGGTTTTTGGTGTGTTTGGGAAGATGATGTTGTATTCGAGACAGATTTCAAACGGTTTATATGCCCGAGATCATTGGAGATCTCGGGATCCTGGGTTCTCGGGGTTGGTTAACTGAAAAAATTTGGTCAACCATAGAACCCCTGAGTCAAACAAAGATCTCAAGGGATCTCGGTCATGGTTGACCGAGAACTCATAATGTCGATCCTCAATATAACGATCACTACACAACTGTCGCAACCCACACCGTGAGGTGTTGACAAGATAGGTTAACGACTTGCTATTTTAAGTTAAGAAAGATATCGTGTTAATGGCGGAATCACTAACACAATATATATTGCTTGAAAATACAAAAGTAAATAAACACCGGCTGTTACTCAAAAGATTTCCATTTATAGTAATATGAATACAAACGGGAATCAATCAGGATTACAGAAAGGGAATGTTTTGTCAGGTCGTATTAAAGAGCGGCCGTCAATATCAATGTCAGGAATAATATGTCTACGTCCATCACTTTTTAGGCATGCCCTAATTATTCCTTTTATAAGCCTATCTGGAAGCTGTCATTCCTTCTAGTAACGCCAAATAATGATACATATTCAGTAAATCATATAATAAAAAAGATTCTAAGTGTAAAACAGGTCTTCGGGTAAGCTTTGGAGCTTTAGTCTTCTTCGAACAGACCTGGTAACCAAAGTGTGCTAGGGAACAGTTCTCTGGGTAGACTTTACATAGAATATTTTCCTTAGAAAAAATTCACCCAACAGACTTCAATCTTCTTGACCATAGCAAACTTTGTTCAATATGATCCAACGAGCAAACTTGTTCTTCAGAGATCCCTTCAACTCTTTGTTAATGAATAACTTATTAGCAAATCGAAGCGTGCTAGTAACACTATAACTTGCTCGGAGTTGAACCTTGCTTGACAAAGTCCTTAAGATAATTCCTTATCAACTTTCTTCAGGCATACTCGGACCACTTTTTATTAATAAATAACCTTGCTAGATCTTCCAAAATACTTGGCTTCACAAGCTTGGTTTAGCCAAGAGCTTATTTGGAAGCAAACCTTGCTTGATTTTGAAGAACAACCTTGCTAGACATAGTGAACCCTGCTCAGATTGTCACTAAAGAAGACTTCAAGAAGATAACTTTGCCCGGAAGGCAAAATACCTTGATAGGCTTAAGTAAAAGCTTGCTCAGATGTTCAATGGGGCCGATGTCCATACTTAGCTATTAACAGGGAGGTTGAGAATATTCCAATCTTCCTTAAGCCATTTTCTCATCCCAACAATCTCCCCCTAGATTGGAACACCCTCAGCTGTACCAACAAACTTCTATGGTAAGATACAATTAGCCAAAATGCACATCAAATTCAAAAGTCAAAATTACATAACAAAATCAAAATATTACAATTAGGAATTCTGTCCAGTGGACATTACAAGCAAAACCTAAGCTAAAACATATTCTCATCTTCTTGAGCTTGTGGCTGCTTGTCTTCTTCCCAGTATAACACTTCCTGCCTTTTCCTTGAACATGAATAGCAACTTGATAAGGGTGGTTTTCGGGTACAGTCCATTCCATAGTATCCCTTAAATCATCATTATGCATGAAGATAAAATCTTCATTAGTCCTGATAATACCCAAGGCAAGTCCATATGAATTTCTAAGAATGTAGAAATCATCTTCTTCTTTGTAGTCAATTCTAGCAATCCTATCATTCTTCTGGACTTCCAGATTGGGCCTTGTCATTCTTCTTCTCATGCTGATGCAAACCATCATGTTTTCCAATGGGTCTCTCTCCCTTACTTGTGTAATATATCCAAATTCAGCACCTGTGATATCCCTCATTCTCTTTGCTCTTTTTGCCTTTTTCATGCTAAGTCAACTTCCATTTCCTTTTCTTATTTAGCAAAGGAAATCAGGTGCTAGCTTGCTTTTTCAGATATTTGGATAATACAATCTTTTGTCTTCCTGCAAGCTTATTTTTGTAATGATAATCATACAAGTCCAAGCTTGCCATTTTCTCCAACTGTTCCCTTTTATACTGAGTAAAATCATCCTTGAAGATGATATCCTGCAAATCTCAACTACTCATTATAACCTTCAATGATTCAGCAACAGAGTCATAGAAAAGTATCTTTGGTAGGTCCACACCAGATGGTGGCCTTTCTGATCTTTTTTGTGTGACTTCATTTGTAGGAACTTGTTGTCTCGAGGCGGAGGGCTTAGAGGATACTACTTTTCTGGGTTTAGTGCCCTACAAAGCCCCAAATTTCTTCTCATACATTGAGATTATCATCTCAACTGCCATATCCCTTAACTCATCAATGCTATCACTGACTACTTGAGCCTGTTTTTCAATCATCACAAGCACAGCTTTGTTTCCAAGATGACCGGCAAGCGAACTCCACTAGGTCCAACTTCAAAGTTTTGTGGGTTCCTCTGCTCAGCCTCCATTTTCTCCCAATCTTCTTTTTGCTTATAAAATAGTTCTTTCAATTGATCTTTACCAAGGAGATCAAATACATTCTCATTCATTCCTATGCTTAACATAATTCCTTTTAGTGTCTTGATTCTTTCTTCATCATCCCATGGGTCTCTATGTTCAACTGGTTCTGGTTTTACTTGTACAATGATATGGACTTCAGCATTTTTTGAAGCTTGAGTCCTCTCTTGATCATCCTTTTCAAGTTCAGATAGGTAAAAATTCAATTTTTCATTTCTGCTCATACCTTGAATTTCATGTAATCTTCCCCTAGCAGTCATTAATCTTTCAAGCAGATTCAGTTGTTCATTCTCCAATTTCTTTTTCTTTTCTACTTTATTCTTCTCAGCCAATGTCACAAGTATTGGCCTTTTAGCTGCCTTTTCAGGTTGATCTTTCATAGAAAAACTTCTTAAATGTGATTCAACCTTTTCTTTTGATAAACTGTTAACCAATTCAAATGGCATACCTTTATCAATTAGGTACTTACAATTTCCTCCATATCTTTTCATTTTGTTTTGCCTCTCTTGCCAATCTTTCTCTCTCCTCTTTCTCAATTCTTTCCCAGTTCAGGTGATAATGTTCTTCTAGTTTGGTGAAACTCATCTTACTCAAGTCGTTTTCGAAGAATCCGTGCAATCTCAGATAGTCCCTATATTTCAAGAAATCACAATTCTTCTTCTCAATCCTTTTCTGTATCTCATGAGCTTCTTTGTCAACCAAACTCTGCAGTTCCTCATTTGTCATATGAACTAAATTATTAAACTTATAACCATGTTTGATCAAACTTATCACCAATGGATGATTTCTCCTTACGTCAACACTTTGATGCATGTTCTCCCTTTGCTCATCAGTCATCACAATTTGTGGGGAGTCAACAGTTTCAGGGATTGCTGCATTATCACCAGCATTATCATCAGCATTGTCATCAACATCAGTATCATCATCCTTTTCAGTTGAATCATCCAGTGCTTTAATTCTTGGTTCATCCAAATTCGGTTCAACTTCAGGCGTAACCATCTGAATGGGAGCGTCCATCACAGGGCTTTCTGGTTCCCTAGGACTTTCAACAACGTACTTAGGTTTATCAACCTTTTTAGCCCTTTTGATTGATTGATCTTATTCATCACAATAATCACGGCCATCATATATGCATCTCTTTCTTGTGTACTTCTTTCCATATTTGGAGTCATCTTTATCATAGCTCCATGCAGACGGATTTTTCTCAATGTCTTCCTTAACTTCTTTGACCCATATCTTAAAAGCTATTGTTGTAAGAGATTCTCTAGCCTCTTCAGGCACCAATTGTTTAGATGAATCGACCTTAGTAGGTTCAGCAGTGGTTGGAGTTTTGTCATTAGGTTGAGCTTCATATAGAGGTTGGCTGAACTTGCTTACGACAAGAGCTAAGGTGTTATCACCTCTTCAACTTGTTTCATTTTAATTAATACTTCAATTACTTCCTATTCAACTTCACCTTCTTGGTTTAGAGTTTGAGCAATGTGAGCTTGTTCAATCAAAGTTTCCTGCTCACCAAACTCCTCAGCTGTCATGTATTGGGTGATTTTCTCCCTTTCCAACGTTTCAAATATGATATCAGCTTGCCTCTTGGCAGCCTGTTCAGCTTCATCATCTGTATTTTCAACAATTTTCTCATGTGTATCAACTGTTTCATCATCAGTTTCAGCAATAAATTTTCCATTCTCCTTTCTCCTTCTTTTTTCCTCTGACTCATTTGGAAAATTTTCAATTTCGTCCATTAAAGCTTTCATTTTTTCATCATCCGCAACCTTCTTGGAACTTTCATCATCCACAACCTTCTGGGAACTTTCATCATGTATTTCTTGTTCAGTCAAAACTAGTTCCTCAGTTGTTGCACCTTCATCTATCACCACATCAGTTAACACATTAGTGCCAATAGCATCAGTCGCTATGGCCTCTCTAGTCAATACATTTTAGTGGTTTGATCATTCATATCATCACTACTCTCCTTCTCTATCTCCTTTTCCCTCTCCTCATTCACCACTTTCTTCTTTGAAACTATATCATGAGCATCATAGTTTTGCTCACCTCCATCTGAATCATCTCCTTCATAACCTTCATCATCAGCCATCCTCTCATCGCTATCATCATCTCTGTCACCATAAACATTCAACAATGTTAAACATTCAACAATGTTTTTAAAAGCATTTTCAGCATTCACCTCTACATTCACCATCTCCTCTTCAACAACATCAACATTAGTAGTGGACACTGGAATATTCTCCCCCTGTTTTGGTACAGCTGAGGTCTTCTCAACCTCAGCTTTTAGGGCTTGAATTTTCTGTAAAGCGTAGGCCAACTGATATTTCAGATCTGCATTCTCCTTTTACCAGTTCATCATAAGCACAGTGGGGAGGGGTATAGGGTGGTGAGTCAAAAAATGGATTAGGTATATTGGTTTGGGGTTGGGGTGGTTCAATGGGTGGGCTAGGGCTTTGTATGATGTTTTCACTGGTAGAGGGTAAACGTTTTAGTGTTTGTTTTAGGGGTAATGGTTTGTAAGTATGTATGATTTCAAATGTTGGTTGGGTAGGTTGTTCTTGAGTTTGGGAAAGGGTTGGGGTTTCAAATGGTGTAGTTGGAAAGTTTAGTAGGTTGGCTGGGACATTTTGTGGGATGTAAGGTTCATGAATTTCTTGGTTATGTTCATGGATAAGGGTTTGGGTTTCAGTAAGTGGTTGGTTAGTGGTTTGAGGTGGACTTTGGGTTATAGGCGAGGTTGGTGCGGATGGGATATATGTGTCAGTCTGTGGTGGTGGGGAAGGTGGTGTGACTGGTGGTGTGGCTAGTGGTGTGGTTTGTGGGGTAGGTAAAGGTAAGTTTTGTAACCCCCCCTGTGCATCAACCATCTCTTCATTCTCTCCAACATGATCACATGCATCTCCATCATGACCATCATCTCTATCATTACTGTCGTCAGACTCCTCATCCTCCTCCTCACTTTCTTCCTCCTCAGATGTCAGTTCTGGGACTGGCATAATCTCCACATCATGATCAACCAACCATGGCAATATGTTATACTCTGCATGTGGATTAAAATGACTTGTAGAAGCCAAGTTTGCAATTCGTCTGTACGTATTCGGGTCTTGCAATACATGTGTGGTTCCTGTTGTAGGCAGATCTTGTAATACCTGATTAAAAATAATCTGTAGAAACCTCGGATATGCAAGAAATTTGTCCTTGTTCGGCTTTCTCAAGTTGTTGATCATACCTTCAAAGATCATCTTTGAGAAATTAAATGGTAGATCATATACAACGGCAACAATAGCATTTGCCAAGTCACGTCTCATCAACGTCCAAGAGCCTTTCCTAGGGGCATATCCCTGAATGATATGATGAATTAAAAACCTATAAAGGTTTGGGAACATCCCCTTTTGAAACTGTGCCTCATGGACATTTCCTTGATAACCCATTGTCTGTGTAAAAATCTACAACAAATGATCAGTGGTAAAGTATATTGGGTTATGATCATCATCATGTAACTGTAGGCTCTGTCGAATCAGTCTTCCAGTGATCCTTATTTCTTGATTAGCTACAGTGGCTTCCAACCTCTTGCCATATTGATCATTAATTAGTTCAACTGAGCGCCAAAAATCCAACTAGTGATTTCTGTAAATCACCGGACACTCGGTTAGCGAGAATCTCATATTAGACCGTTGAAGCCATTAATCATATCCTCCACTGCGTCATTATCAGCAGTTAATTGGAGAAGCGCGCGCATATTGTGCTTCTTCTCAGACAGATATCTCGGTTCGTCCTCCATATCTGTACATACACAGACAAAAAACATATTCAAAGCAAAAATTAGTTATAAGGTTCATAACTTTAACACATTTGAAGTTATAATTTGAAGAAGTGGAGAGAAGAAATATCTTTATGAACTTGTGCTTCAACAAATTAATAACCTACACATAACAGAGAGTTAGTTTAAATGAAAATTAACTGCCCAAATCCACATAATCGGTGTTGGATATCAATCAATTAATGCTTACCGAGTTGGAATTTGTGGTCTGGTTAATTTAGGGTTAGCAAAAATAATAAGTCGGTTGATATTTTGGAAACGAGAGCAAGAGGGAAATTGTATAGTGTTTGGAGAGAGAAGTGAGGCATGAAAATTCACTAACTCCCTCTTATATATCTTTTGAAAGTAGGTTTTAAATGCATTTTGTCTTTTTGTAGGAAAAAGCTGTCATACAGTAAAAATATCTCATTTAAAAATTTTCCCCTTTAAAATCTTGCTCGATAAAATTAATTTCACAAAGCTTGCTCGATATAAGGTATTTTATCAACCTTGCTCGTTCCAGAATTTGTTCAGAAATTATAATGTTTTAAAAATAAATCCAAGAGAGTAAAGTGAAGAAAGCTTACTCGAAATACATGATTGCTCGAGAAATAAATCACAAGACAAATAATCAAGTATTAATCATCAAATACGCAACCTTGCTAGGAATCAATAAAGACACACAAAATAATATCTTAGAAGTAATTCTAATTATCAACCTTGCTCGAATAACTGAACATATCATAAACCTTACCCGAAATGTTTAAACAGTTAACAAATATTTAGTTAAGTGCATTCTCAAACTAAATTGTGCCCGAAAAACAATGTAGGGGTGCAAAGTGTGCTAGAGAAGACTTGTCTATCCTAAGATGTAAAAGTATACTCTAAACACCAAGTGTATTCATAAACATGAATAAGTCATTTAAGAACATACATAATCATCAAGCTTGCCCGGATATCTCAAACAGTTAAACAAAACAACAAAGTTTGCTAGAATTGTGTAAAATATCAAAGCTTGCTAGGAAATTCATATTCAACATTTAGAAATGTAAAACTTGCTAGAATAAGTCAAATATCCTATAAAACAGCTAAGTCTGCAAGAATAACATGAACTTGTTAAAGCTTGCTAGAAATAACATAAACAACTATAAAGCTTACTAGTATGACCAAAAGATCCTATAAAACAGTTATGTTTGCTAAAAAATTTAGAAATCATCTAAGCTTGCTCGAATTAACATACTCAAACATATTCAAATTTCAAGCCTGCCCGAAAGAATTAAACTTTAACTAAAACAGTCAAGTCTACCCGAAAGTATGTAAAACATCAAAGCATGCTCAAAATGGACAAACTTAGACAAAAACATCTAAGTTTACTCGATTAGGTTGGAATTCATCAAACCTTACTCGAAATTACATATTCAAACCTTTCTGAGGTAAAATGCAACTCTCTTTGTCTTAAACCAAATGTCAAATTTATTTATCAATAAAGATCTTTGTTTAAGAGCAAATGGTGCACAATGAGATCAAATTTCAGATATCTTTCCTTTCAAATCTTTTTCTTTATTATTATGAAAAGATCTCAACATGGGATCATATTGACTAAGTTGCTTTTCAATACTTCATTCTCAGCATTATTATGACAATTTAGACAGGTTAACAGCAGATCTAGACTTAGCATGAATTTCATTTCTTTGGTGATATGATAAAGGTTCAATTAAGATGCATAATACTAAATGGATAATACATATTGCATTCTGATGCTCCATATCTATTCTCAAGGCTTATTTGGCTTTCTCCCGATCACCCCGAATTGACTCCGACCCCCTGATATTTGGTAAAACTTTTTAATGACAAAATTATTATTATTATTATTATTATTATTATTATTATTATTGTAACATAAGATTGTGAACATATATATCAACATTGTGTTGTATAATCAGTAAGTTTTGTTCACTTGTGTTCTTTGTTATTTTCAAATAAATACTTCATTTTGGGGACCAAATACAACGGGCTCGTGTATGACTTGATATTCACTTTTCTGCCTATCATTCGGAAAGATGTATATTGGAACATGCATAGACAACAATTTGACTCCACATTAAGTTTAGCAGTTTCTTTATGTTTACATCACCTTAGATTTTACACATCATGAGAAAGCAACCATACATGTTAATGACTGCACTAAGTGTCTTTTTATCCTATTAAATCCATATGATTGGCCAAATAGTCAATGTATTATCATTTCCCAAAGGGTTGGATCAATTTTTATTTAAAAACCCTTTCTTAAGCTTCTACAAAGCTTAAAATGAATAATCTTATCATGTATCTGCACCATTGAATTTGCTCAGTTTTGACAAAAACGTTTTTGAGAAAAAATTTCTTTAAAATGTTCATTTGAGCAGCCAATTTAGTCACAAAAACACATATTTACACAAACATTTTGAAGCATATTCAAAAACATACTCAAATCTCAATATAGATGGCATCATCAAAACAAGCAGACATCACAGAATGTATAGTCTAGCATATCCTAACAATTTCATCATATCAGATAATTCACATAATCAAGATATCAAGTAAGCACATATATAGATCAAATAAAATACTTATCTTGACATCACACATTCACTGATAATTATCTTAAGTATCAAAGACACCTAAGATACACACAAATAGTCATTTAGGTCACATATTAGCAAACATCAAACACATTTTCACATATTCAGCATATTTCAGTCAAACATTCAACAAGACTTTTAAAAGATAGTCAGTTTTCACAACAAGCACATATCATCAATCAGACCTCATTAGAGTTGATCATTCCCAGGGCTTTCAAAAGAATGTTAAACCTAGTTCTATCCAGTGGTTTTGTGAATAGGTCAGCCAAATTATCACTTGTCTCAACTCTTTTAACTTCAATTAAACCTTTTTCACTACAATCCCTAATAAAATTATGTCTGATTTCAATGTGCTAGGTCTTGAAATGTTGTACATGATTCTTAACAATAAATGATGTAGCAGTGTTATCAATGAAAATAGGGGTGTTTAGAAAATTCAATCCATAATAATCCAGCATTTGGTTCTGAATTCAGAGGACTTATGCACAGCAGGCAGATGCAGCAATATACTCAGCTTCTGCAGTTGAGATGGACATTATAGTCTTGTTCTTGCATTGCCAGGACACCAATCTGTCACCCAAAAATTGACAACCTCTAGAGGTGGACTTTCTGCTCATAATGCACCCATCATAGTCACTGTCTGTATATGCAACTAGATCAAAGGACTGGTTCTTTGGGTACCAAATTCCCAGATCAGGTCTTCCCTTCAAATATGTAAAGATCCTTTTAACAGCATTCATATGAGTGACCTTAGGACTTGATTGGAATCTTACAAAAACACACATAGCAAACATAATATCTGGCCTTGAAGGAGTCAGATACATCAGAGATCCAATTTTTGCTCTTTATTCATGTTCATCTACTGGCTCCCTCTTTTTATCAGCAATCATTTTCTCATGTGTGTCCATAGGAGTTGAAGCAGTTTTGAGGTCATGACACTTGAATTTGTCTAATATGTCCTGCACATACTTAGACTGGTATATGAAGATACCATCAACTTTTTGTTGAACTTGCAATCCAAGAAAGAAGTTCATTTCTCCCATAGAGCTCATGTTGTACTTGGACTTCATCACCTCTTCAAACTCCATACACATCTGTTCATTGGTTGAGCCAAAAATAATATCATCAACATAGACTTGAAACAACAGCAAATCTCTTCCCTTTTTCTTGTAGAAGAGGGCCTTGTCAATAGATCCCCTTTGGAAACCATTATCAAGTAGATGATTAGATAACCATCATCATACAAAGCTCTTGGAGCTTGATGTAGTCCATACAAAGCTTTGTTTAACTTATACACTCTGTTAGGATAATCAGGGTCCTCAAATCCTGGTGGCTGAGTCACATGCACCTCCTCTTCTATTTTTCCATTCAAAAATGCAGATTTGACATCCAACTGGAATACCCTTAAATTCTTTGAGGGAGCATAAGCCAAGAAAATTCTTAATGCTTCAAGTCTTGCAATTGGCGCAAAGACTTCCTCAAAGTCAATCCATTCTTCTTGTAGGCATCCCAATGCAACAAGTCTTCCATTGTTCTTAATTACAATCCCTATTTCATCTCTTTTATTTCTGAAAACCCATTTGGTTCCAATGGCGTATCTGTTTCTTGGCTTGTCTACAAGTTCCCACAATTGTAGATCTTTGAATTGAGCCAACTCCTCTTGCATAGCTTCTACCCAACTATATTTTTTCAATGCTTGAACAATGTTCTTGGGTTCTATTTGGGATAGAAAGCAGGAGTACAAACAAATGTTTGCATATTCAGAAGCACTTCTAGTTACTCTTTCATTGATGTTTCCAACGATATTATCTTGAGGATGATTCTTTTCAACATAAGAGGATTGAACAATCACATCAGTAGATATAGTAGAATCAAGATTTATGTCATTGAGATCAGGTTCATCAATGATCAAATCAGTTGTTGCATCATGAAATTCAGGTGCTTCTTCATTGTTCTATTGTGAGGTAGATGCACCATTATTTCCAATATTCAAACTTTGAAATAAGTCTTCAAATCTTTCATTTCTTCTAGCCTCTTGAGTATCATCTTGGTTTCTTGGATCTTCCTCATTCATGACATGATCATCTTGATTCTCTTGGTTACCATTGTCTTGGACCTGTTCTTGATTGGGACCTTGGTCTTGATTTTGAACTTGTTCATTTTCAGCAATTGAGGGATCTTTTATGAATCTGTACTCAGGTCTTTTACCAGCAACCTTGGACCACAACTTCTCCAAATCAATTTTCTTTGAAGATTCTTCCATATGCACACTGGTTCTGTAGAAAGTTTCATCAAAGTCCTCAAGATAAATCTTGAAGGACTTGATTAGCTTTTCAAGATGAAACAGCTATGCTGCTCCATCTACAGTATTGAACTAACTTTCATTGAAAACAATATCAGATGATTCAATCACACTCAAATGGTCTTTCACATAGACTCTGTAAGCTTTTGAGTGTGTTTAATATCTAACAAAGAAACAATCCAGAGACTTTGACTGAAACTTGTTGAGATAATCCTTTGTGTTTAACAGAGAGCATTTGCAACCAAAGGGCTTAAGAAACTTGATGTAGGGCTTCCTTTTAAAAAAAATTTCATAAGGAGGTGTCTTGACTTTTGTTGAGAAGGACTCTGTTCTGAACATAGCAAGCAGTGTTGATTGCTTCTGCCCAAAAGCTAACAGGCAGGAAAGCATATGCTAAGATGGTCCTTGCAGCTTCAATAAGTGTTCTATTTCTTCTTTCTGCAACTCCATTCTGTTCAGGAGTTCTAGGAGCAGAGAATTGTTGAATAATTTCTTTTTCATTGCAGAATTCTTCCATTGCCCCATTCTTGAACTCAATCCATTATCACTTCTCATAACCATCACCCTTGCATTTAACTGGTTCTCCACCCTTGTTACACATCATTTAATCAACTCAGCAGCTTCATCTTTGGTACTTAGGAAATACACCCAAGAAAATCCTGAAAAATCATTTATGATCACAAACAATATCTCTTTTTACCCATGCTTGGTACACTCACATGAACAAAAAGATCCATATGAAGCATTTCAAGCACTTGATCAATTGATTTTATGAGCTTTCTTTTGTGAGATGACTTGTGCTGCTTTCCCTTTTGGAAAGAAATGCATTTGCCTTCTAGTTTGAACTCTCTTGTGGGTAAATCATCTTGCACAATGCTAGTATGAACCATAATTTTGGCTACAAAGGCATTATATGAGTCATTGAACATTGACAATAATGCTTGGTAATCAGATCCTTGACTTCCACTTCCACCAGCAAAAGGTGAATGCCCACTTTCCATTGAGACCGAATCATCATCTATGAGTTGAACATTAAACCTTGACTGATTTCTTTAATTACTTGAGTTCCCAGTAACAAATCCTCTTGGTGTTTCACCACCATGCTCTCTTGGTTCTTCAATGAATGGGATCTACTGTTGATTTTTAGTAGACATATTTCCCATTGGAGAAATAAGAGCATTTGATACTTGGAAGCAAGGGTTGTATTCTTTTATCATCTCATTTTTTATCATTTCATTTTCAACAGCTTGGAGAAAGCAAACCACATCATCAAGCTTTAATTGTTCGTAGTTCGGTTTCTGTTTGATGAACTTGCTAGCTGTGTACCATTCTTTTGACAGAGATGACAGTAGCTTTGTGATTAAGTCCAAATCAGTGACCACATAGTCCGTTGTCCTTATCTCATTAACTATGGCAAGGTATCTATCCAAAACTGACTTCAGCCTCTCACCATCCTTTAATTTGAATCTATCAAGCTGCTGCTTAAGCCTCTGCTTCTTGATTTTCTTTAATTCAGAGTTGCCTTCAAACATTTCTAGAATGGTATCATACATGGCTTTAGCAGTGGTATGGTGAGCCACCTTAGTCAGAATTTCCCAAGACAGGCAAAGTTTCAACATGGCCAAAGTTCTATCATCCACCTTCTTCATTTGTGCTTCAACAGTTTGATTACTGTTTGTTCCTTCAGTGGGTGCTGTATAAGGACCATTTTTTATGGATGTCCACATTTCAACATCATTATAACAAACTGCAGCTTCATACAATACATTCCACTTGATGAAATTCTAATGTCCATACAACCTAGGAATCTTGTTAGTAGAAACTTCCTGCTCCTCATAACCAGACATATTTTTTTGTGATGTTTAGATGATTTTTAGAATATTTTAATGACAAAAGTTAAAAAAAACGTAAACAAATTCTTAAAACTCTTTTGAAAAACAATCAGATATGTAGATGAAATCCTCAGATTTGATGTATCTGGTCAAGTAAGAGCAACATCTAAAATAAAATTCAAACTTCAATATAAATGAGATACAGAAAACACCAATAGTTGTAGATATGGAAGAAAATTAGAGTTGCTGACGTCACGGATCAATGAAACAGTGCTTCAGCTGATGTCACTCTTCATCTTCAAATCTTCAACAACAAGAAATGATTCCTTACCCAAATAGCAAGACACAATCTCTAATACCACTTGTCGGTCCTGAATATAACGATCACTACACAACTATCGCAACCCACACCGTGAGGTGTTGACAAGATAGGTTAACGACTAGCTATTTTAAAGTAAGAAAGATATTGTGTTAATGACGGAATCATTAACACAATATATATTGCTTGAAAATAAAAAAAGTAAACAAACACCGACTGTTACTCAAAAGATTTCCATTTATAGGAATATGAATACAAGCGGGAATCAATCAGGGTTACAGAAAGGGAATGTTTTGTCAGGTCGTACTAAAGAGCAGCCGTCAATATCAATCTCAGGAATAATATGTCTACGTCCGTCCCTTTTTAGGCGTGTCCTAATTATTCCTTTATAGGCCTATCTGACAGTTGTCATTCCTTCTAGTAACTCTAATTAATGATACATATTCAGTAAATCAAATTACAAAAGATTCTAAGTGTAAAACAGGTCTTCGGGTAAGCTTTGGAGATTTAGTCTTCTTCGAGCAGAACGAGTAGCCAAAGTGTGCTGGGGAACAGTTCTCCGAGTAGACTTTACTTAGAATATTTTCCTTAGAAAATATTCACCTAGCATACTTCAATCTTCTTGACCATAGCAAACTTCGCTCGATATGATCCAACGAGAAAACTTGTTCTTCAGAGATTCCTTCAACTCTTTGTTAATGAATAACTTATTAGCAAATCGAAGTGTGCTGGTAACATTGTAGCTTGCTCGGAGTTGAACCTTGCCCGACAAAGTCCTTAAGATAATTCCTTGTCAACTTTCTTCAGGAATACTCGGACCACTTTTTATTAATGAATAACCTTGCTAGATTTTCCAAAATACTTGGCTTCACAAGCTTGGTTTAGCCAAGAGCTTACTCGAAAGCAAACATTGCTTGACTTTGAAGAACAACCTTACTAGACATAGTGAACCCTGCTCGGATTGTCACTAAAGAAGACTTCAAGAAGATAACTTTTCCCGGAAGGCAAAATACCTTGTTAGGCTTAAGTAAACGCTTGCTCGGATGTCCAAGTGTGCTCGATGTCCATACTTAGCTATTATCAGGGAGGTTGAGTAGATTCCAATCTTCCTTGAGCCATTTTTTCATCCCAACACATATGGTTGACCAAGAACCTTTGGTTCTCAGCTTTCAAGACTTACTTTGCAACAGAGAACTATTTTATAAGACCGAAATCTCTTATTTTGACCGAAAACTGTTATTATTATCCGAAAACTCCTAATTTTGATAGAAAACTCATATGTTTGGACAGAAAACTCATTAACCAGTATAAGTTATTATTTGGACAATTTTTTTATAAAAGGGACTTATAAAAGGGGACTTATAGTTTCATCATTTCAAGTTTTGGCCCTTATAATTTGATCATGTTATCATAACCAAATGATAATTGATTATGGACATAAGTGAATGAGTATCTAAGTTGACTCGTTTGTTGCAGTTATGGCTGATCAAGCACCTCTAAAGTATGTTGATACACATAACATTGTTGGACGTCTATTTGATCCTCCTTCTTCTCACAAGGAGTTCAAGTATATGAATGTGGGGTTGATTATCTACAAGATTTCTCACACATTACAAGAAAATCCTATGATCTGCAAGAAGATGGTGACAGACTTTTGGAACCATGCCTTTATCAATCGACGAGGTGCTGAGGGAGCAGTTACCATTGACTCTAGTATACAGAAGAAACCAGTTACTATCTCTGAACGAGAAGTGCTGTTGTTTGGTGATCAACCTGATTACCCCACAGATTATTCAACTGAGGTTGTAGCAAAGATCATGCAATTTATGGGATATGAGAGAACCTATCCTCCTGCCATCAAGAAGTTGTTTCATCCGTATTGGAGGTTCTTGATTCACATATTCTTTACGTGTGTCTCGGGACGAAAGTGGGGTTCTGACGAGATCCACCACACTCAGATGTCGGCTTTGGTTTCTTTGATCATGGACTGGAATAACAACTTCTCAAAGTTCGTGTTCGATGAGATGATAAGCAACCCTAAAGGGAAAAAGAAGGAGATATTTATGATGAATCTGAGGTTTCTACAGATAAATATCGATTCTCATTATCCTGAACTAACTTGATCTATAGAGACGCTTGATCTAAAGGCCATGGATCCAAATACCTTTGGTTTACTGAAGCAGTCAAGGAAAGGGGCTAAACTGGTTTACCAAGGACTTCATCAACTGGTAAAGTTTTGTAGATTTGTAGAGACTGAAGCTGATGTTGCTGCTGTTGTTGCTAAGGAACACGTTTTTCCTATTCAAAGGCCTTCAAATGGCTTTAAAAATATTTCTAACGACGAATCTGATAGTTCTCCATATCAACCCTTGGAGATAGAAAATCAAGAGTAACAATCCGTACCCGCTTCTGAACAGCTTAAAGCTTTTGAGACGTTTAAAGAAAATCTCCAGTCAACTACATTGAAACTCCTCAATCAGTTATTGTGATAGATGATGAAGCTGTTGAAGATGAGCCAGCCACCGTTCTTAATACATGAAAGCGTCGAAAGAAAGATCAAAGACCGAGTGTGCTGGAAAGTGAGTTTATACCAACCGTTCAACCGACACCAATTGATCCCATTATTGAGACTCAATCTGAACAAGGCCCATCTGTTGAGGCTCAACACACTCGAGATCAAGTTTTTGATGATACTCTGCAAGAGTTTGACTTTAAATCCCATATACAGTCGACTATTGAACCCTCCGGATCATCTGATCCAATTGATCAAGAAGCTCTCGAGTGCATCTGAGAAGATTGCTCACATCCTCACCACGCAAGACAAGTTTTTACAAGACAAAGGCAAAGGGATTGTTTTAGAAGCTGAACCAGTCAATGTACACGCTTTGAAATGTAGGGTCTTTGAACTTGAACAAGACTCTGTGGTGAAAGATGTACATATTCAAGAGCTTGAGGCCCGCAACACTGATAAAAACTCCAAGATTCAGGAACTTCAAGCGAGTATGGGATGTCTTACTACTCTATACTTTTATCTGCAACAAAAGCCCGTTAAACGGTTTAGAGATGAGTTTAAGGGGGCTGATGATAGCGGTGATAAGACTGTTGGTGATGAGCAAGGTGCTTCTGTTGACAGCGATTCCAATCTGCGTCATGCTTTAAATATTGACACTTCTGCGCAACTGGATAAATACTTAACTGCTCCACCCAAGACCGCTGAGCAAATAGAAAGAATCAAAAGGAGGATGTTGATCAGGAAGAACTCTAATCGGAGCATCGTGTCTTCCAACCATCCTACTAAATTTGTGGTGAAACTTCAAAAGGGTTTCTCTGACAAGTATGGTTATCGTTCTAGGGTCGTTTCATGGGGATACGATATCGATAAATAAATGTGGTAGGTCAAGCACAAGTCTGGGAATATGGAATACTACAAGAAGATAAAAGATTTTGGGTCGTGAACGAAAGTCGATTTGAGTTATTTAATATATGCTCCTTTCCACAACCCAAATCATGATCCAAAGGCCACCAATTTCTAGAACTTTTTGAGCAATCAAGTTGAAAAGGGGTTCCCCAATATGCCTATTGCTGAATATTTTGTCAAGAAAGCGAAGTGGGTATGTAATCCTCATACTAATAAGATGATGTTGAACTTTATATGGCCTCCAACTACTAAAGTGACGTCCATTCCGATCACCAAGATATTTCCTAAAGGTGCTCTTAATGAAATGAAGTTTTGGACTTATGATGGTGAGACAACTACAGTTATTATATGGCTTAAGAAGGGACAGTACCGTATTGTTGATCCGCGAGACCTGTCGAAGTTTAGTGAAAAAGATATTAAGACCCTTTGCGGCTTTCAAATTATGGCTAGACCACTTTATGAGCGAGCTGCTAAGGAGTATACTGGTATGGTGTGATCGATTATACAAAAAGGTTTATGGGCAGGTGCATACAAAGAGGCTGATGCTGAAGTAATAGAGCATGAGTGAAGATCAAGCTATAAACCAAGGGGATATTGTTAGGCTAGGCATAATAGTTTATACTTAATCTTGTTGGCCTTGGGTTTTGGCTAACATGTAACACCGAAATCACTTGATTTCGGTGGGCCGTTTGTATGGGTTTGGGCTATAGGGTGTTTGGTACTATATATAGTCTTTGTATTAGGTCTTTATGTGTGTCGATCAATTAGTAGAACGGTGTGGATTAGGGTTACATAGTATTTGATTCCATTCATATTGTAATCCTGGTTGAAGGGCTTAAGCACCCGACGTTTAATATAACATGTGTTTTGAAGTCATTCGTATGTTGATTTGACTTAGTTCATCTTTGTATTGAATCAATTCGTTATTAGTTTTTGCGTAACAGGTTTATTGATATCACATTGAAAGATTTTGCTTTAGGACCAACACAATGCACTCCAAAGTCTACCAAAGTATAAGGTTGTAGCAACGGAAGAACCTTATTTTCATTTGGAGGTGTATATCTCCATTTGCAACACGATTGGAGGCCAAGGTTTTTCATTGGATGAAGTTAAGTTGGTCGTTTTTCAATTCCCGTTGGAAGATAAGACGAAAAGATGGTTTTAAACATTGCCTTCCGCATCAATTTATACTTGGGCCGAGATGCAACAAAGATTTTCGGAAGAGTTTTACGCGTCTCAAAATACGAATGATGCAAGAAGAAGTTTGATAACTTTCCAACAACAATCGGGTGAGATGTTTCATGAATCATTTGAACGATTCAACATGATGATCAAGAATTGTCTTCACAATGGTATGCTCTTTGGGAGTTATTGAATGCTTTTCATGAGGAGTTAAATACGGAAGATGAGCGGGATTTGATGTCAATTAAAACTGGTACATTTGGTACTAATTATGAACAAGATGATTGGGCGTTTTTAGAGCAAATTTCAGTCACATTAAAAAGAAAGGCTAAACTGCAAGAAGAGAGCAAAGCCGGTAATTGGAAGACCGCAATTACATGCCATGGAAGACTGCAATCAAGTAATTGATGTTTGTACAAATTGTAATGAATTGGGTCACGCATCGGATGTATGTACGGTGGGACAAGAACAACTAGAGGAGGTGAATGCAATTCATGTTCAAGGGGGGTGGTAGAAATTATAACATGAACTCAAACACTTGCCATCCCGGGCTGAGAAATCATCCAAATTTTCTCTATGGGAATCAGGATACACAATTCAATCCGAATTTCCAAGGGAATCAAGGAAATTATGTTTCTCGCCAACAATACAACATTCAAGGCAATTTTCATGGTGGTAACAATCAAGGGTTTCAAAGTCAATTTCAACAAGCGGGTAGTGGTCAAAGTGGGTCTTCGGGTCAAAGTTCATCAAGTGGGAATGAATTCATCGATATGCTTAAGATGATGCAACAAGACATGCAAAGGAGAAATCAACTTGATGAAGCTCGCATGAAAAAGGATGAAGTCCGTGACAAAGCCATTCAATCAATGACTACTCAAATGGGTCAACTTGCAACCGAGGTGTCGGACTTAAAGAAAAACAAATGTTAATTTCCAAGCGATACCAAGGTAAATCCTTCCCATAGCTCGTCTCGTAATGTTCATATTAACCATATTAGTGTTTTGAGAAGTAGTAAAGAATATAAAACTAAGTTATCACCGGGTATGATTGATGGGGTGGTTGAGGACATTATGTGGAATGAAAGTGATGATGATGATGTTGAAACCAACAAACCCACTAAACATGTCACTTTTGAAAAACCATTACAAGCATCGGGTCAATCCCCAAATTCAAAAGATAAAAGCAAAGAAGTTGAACCAAATGCGGTTCCATTTCCTTCGGCTTTGCTTGACCCGGGTAAGAAAAATGTAATTTTAAAACGAGGTCCTCAAAAGGAGGAAATGTGGGAGGTGTTTAAATAGGTAAAAGTAAATTTACCTCTTTCTGAAGCAATCAAACAAGTTACGCAAAGTTTTTAAAAGAATTATGCACTCAAAAAAAAAAGCAACAAAAATTTCCTAAGCGGGTTAATTTGACCGAGCGGGTAAGTGCGGTTTTAAAAGGAGATCTTCCGCCTAAGCTTCAAGATCCGGGAACGCCTTTAATTAATATTCAAGTTGGTGATTTTCAAATGTCAAGGGAGTTGTTAGATCTTGGAGCCAGAGTGAGCATTCTCCCTGGGGGTTTATATGACCAATACGACTTTGGTCCTTTGAAACGTGTTGGCACAGTTGTATTGGCTGATTTGTCTCATAAACTTCCCCGAGGGATTGTGCGAGATGTGATTGTGAAAGTTGCGGATTTCTATTATCCTTTTGACTTTTTCATGTTGGACTATTCATCAGTTGACTTAAGTCAATAACAAAATGTTATTTTGGGTCGACCATTTTTGAAGATCGCTCATGCGATCATTGATTGTAGATTTGGTACTGTTGACATGGCATTTGGTAATAGAAAAATGCATCTTATTGTTTTTACTAACGTTGCTAAGTCTTTAAAAGGGGTGAAGCGTGTTTTATGGAAGATGTGGTGGATTATTGTATTCCTCATGAATATGATGAGAATTGTGTGGAAGCTTGTATTTTTGATGATTCTGAACAGGTACACGTGTACACTTTGCGGATAGAGGAGCAAAAACAAGATGCTATATCTATGAAAGAGGGAGGACCACCATGGATACATCAATTTGATAGCCTACCAACGGAGATTAACTCAGAGACAAAACCATATTTGGAGTGTCAAACAAAGGTTGAATTGAAGGAACTTCCAAGCCATTTGAAGTATGGATTTTTAGGAGAGAATGAAACCTTTCCGGTTATCATTGCTTCTAACTTGGTGGAAGATTAAGAGCGGGCGTTGGAGAAAGTTATGGAAGCATATAAGGCGGCCATTGGATGGACACTTGCAGATTTAAAAGGTATTAGTCCTTCTATTGTTATGCATAAAATAATTACAGATGAGGAGGCTAAACCAACAAGGGGGACTCAAAGGAGATTGAACCCGAACTTGCGGGAAGTGGTGAAAAAAGAGGAGATCAAGTGGTTGGATGCGGAGATCATTTACAGCGCATGGGTGAACCCGGCACAGGTAATGCCCAAGAAAGTCGGCATCCAGGTAATAAAAGATGATAACATTGAACAAATTGCCACCCGACCGGTAACCAGGTGGCGAGTGTGCATCGACTATAGAAAATTAAATACCGCCACCTCAAATGACCATTTCCCGTTACCGTTCATTGACCAAATAATTGAAAATCTTTCTGGTCAAATATAATATTATTTTTTGGATGGGTATTCGGAGTATAATCAAATTACAATCCACCCGGATGACCAACACAAAACCACCTTTACTTGTCCATATGGTACTCTTGCCTTTAGGCGGATGCCATTTGGATTGTGACATGCCCCCGCCACTTTTCAAAGATGTATGATGAGTATTTTTTCAGACATGGTCGGGGATTCACTTGAGGTTTTTATGGATGACTTTTCCGTTTTCGGCCCAAAATTTGAGTGTTGTCTCAATGATTTAGAAAAGGTTTTGAAACGATGTGTTGAGACAAACTTCGTATTAAGTTGGAAGAAAACTCATTTCATGGTGCAAGAGGGTATTGAGTTGGGTGATGTGGCCTCAAGTAGGGGGTGGAAGTTGATCAAGCAAAAATCAAAGTTATTTCATCCTTTCCACCCCCGAAAAATGTCAAAGGGGTGAGATCATTTTTTGGGACATGTCGGATTCTATAGGAGATCCATTAAAGGTTTTAATGCAATTTCAAAATCTTTATGTAATCTCTTATTGAAGGATGTCCCTTTGAGTTTACTAATGAATGTTTGCAACCTTTTGACAGTTTGAAGACAACATTAGTGCAAGCACCCATTTTGCAATCTCCGGATTGGTCAAATCCATTCGAAATTATGTGTGATGCTAGTGATAGCACGGTTGGAGCAATATTAGGTCAAATAGTGGATAAAAAGCCTATGGTGATTTATTATGCCAGCAAAACTTTATCTGAGGCACAATTTAATTACCCCACTACCGAAAAAGAGTTGTTTGCGGTGGTGTATGCCTTCGACAAGTTCCGTTCATACATTTTGGGAAGTAAAGTTGTGGTTTATTCGGATCATAGCAGTCCGAAATTTGATACAAAAGAAGGATGCAAAACCGTGACAACAAAGGTTGTGAGAATGTAATAGCGGATCACTTGTCTCGGATTCCACTTGAAGGTGTTGATGATCCGATGGAGATAATGGAAAATTTTTCGGATGAACAGTTTCTTGCCGTTTCAACCGCACCATGGTATGCTCACTATGTTAACTTTTTAGCCATGGTTGCGATTCCGGAACATTGGTCGAAGAAACAGAGACAACAATTCATGGCCCAAGTCAAGCAATAAATTTGGGATGAACTAGACCTGTTCAAGGTTGGTGCAGATCAAGTTCTTAGAAGATGTATACCCGAGACTGAAGTGAAAGATATTTTGAAACACACTCATTCTTCGGCATGTGGGGGTCATTTTAATGGCTCTAAAATGGGGTATAATGTACTTACATGAGGGTTTTATTAGCCAGCTCTTTTTAAGGATGTTAATGAATATGCTCAACATTGCTTAAATTGTCAAAGAATGTGGGGATATCAAAAAGGAATGAAATGCCTTTACAACCCATCTTAGGGGTTGATATTTTTTATGTTTGGGGCATAGACTTTATGGGCCCGTTTCTGAACTCATATGGGTGTCTATGCATTCTTGTTGGGGTTGATTATTTGTCAAAGTGGGTTGAAGGGTTTGCAACAAGAACTAATTATCACTCCGTGGTGTGCAAGTTTGTACAATCCAACATTTTCCCAAGATTTGAATTCCAAAAGTAATTATAAGTGACGGTGGATCGCACTTTAAGAACTTCACGTTTGGCAAGTTGTTAAAACGTTACGGTGTAAATCACCGTATTGCAACGCCTTACCATCCTCAAACGAGTGGCCAAGTTGAAGTTTCCAATCGATAAAGTAAGGAAATTTTAATGAAGACGGTTCAGGTCGATAGGAAATATTGGTCGGTTAAATTGGATGATGCATTGTGGGCATATTGGTTGGTGTATGGGAA
This sequence comes from Bidens hawaiensis, assembly GCF_021521415.1. Taxonomy (NCBI): domain Eukaryota; kingdom Viridiplantae; phylum Streptophyta; class Magnoliopsida; order Asterales; family Asteraceae; genus Bidens; species Bidens hawaiensis. Next base: position 78,343 of record NW_027493532.1, on the reverse strand, counting down.
GGGTTGTTATTGCCAGTAAAGTTGGCTCACCTGGTGCTATGGGAAATTAAAAATGTGAATATGGATTATAATGGAGCCGGTGAATTGAGGAAATTGAAGTTAAGCGAGTTAGAAGAAATCTGGGATGAAGCGTATGAATATGCCTCGACTTACAACGAAAAACTAAAGAGGGTGCATGACGCTAAGATAAGGAAGCGAACACTTGAAGTTGGGCAAAAGGTGTGGCTCTACAAGACTCAAATTGTTTCCTGGGAAGCTCAAAAGCAAGTAGATGGGTCATTATGTCTTCACAAGAGTACTTTAACTGCAAACCACCAGTCATAAATCATGCACTAACAGACTCCCCTTGACTGATGATTCTTGGGCTTGTGCAGACAGACAATCTTTAAGTCTTTTCAGCAAACCAATAACTTGTAGCTTCTCATATCAGATCTCCCCCTCAAAGTGAGAAACTCTTGGAGATCATCCCGATCATCCACTTGCGTATGATATGGTTCAATATTTCAACAATCAGCAGCAAGTCATCAGCTATCTATCAGCACCGGTAAAGAAAACATATCTTTACGCTTGACCTCGTCACACATCTTTATGGATAATCCGATCATTCAATGTCTTTCACTTCGGTTTTCCCTCTCTTGGTAACGTTTATCCCATATAACTCTTTGAAGCTCTTCTAAACCCCATTCGCAAAGATGCACTAACGTTTGGGCATATGATTTAAAGTTCCAACCTTTATTACTAAACCCTGAAAGATCAAATTCTTCAAACCAATGACAAGACTCTTATATTCCTCAGTAAGATCAACCCATTCAAGAACCGTCCCCCTCAACAGAAGTAATCCGTCGTATACTCGTATCCAACACAGTCAAGATCAACGTCCCTCATAAAGAAATAAACGAACAGACACTCGTATTCCACATAGTCAGGTTTCAATCTCGAACAAACCAATCAGCAGTTGAAGAACAATTGCAGTCTTGAACTCAGTCAAACTTAGCTTTGCAATCATGAATTACCTCCCGAATTGTAGTATTTTTCAAGAAACCCTTGCAAACGTAGGAAGATAGAAGCCAAATAAACTCAAATGAAAGTTTTATCTCCCCCTTTTTTAACAAATTCACCAAGGTCTTGAACAATCTTCAAAACTCACACACAAACTCCTCATTAAATTACTCGTGGTCTCCCCTCGGCCAGTCGAAACGCGTAAAAATTCGGCCGGAAAATATGTTACCAAAATTTACAAGAAGAGTACCCAATACATTAGAAGCATCCCAGAAAAACTTCATTTAAGAAAATTTTTCTAAAATACTTTTTTTTTACCTTAAACCAATGACGAATGAGCTCAAAGAACTAATGAGGCTTCATTCGTCATCTCATACGTTATCCTGATCACCATTCGCTAAAACAGTATCCAAGTCACACCCCAACCTACGGTGGAAATGCCGGGGCGAACTGATTGCTGCCAGCTTTTCAAAGGTTACTCTCATGCAAAATTATTTAAATGACAATATCTATTTAATCTATTTAAATGAAACAATTAAAATTAAATACATCAAGTATAAAGAAAACTACAACAATGATTAATTAAGTTTGTATCCAAAAAGGGATCTCTACATGATCCCCATCTTGCTAAATAACCAAGCTGATAACCTGCAAATGCGTATAAAATATATTTTTGTCAACAACACATGTTGCGTGAGTAAAACACCAGTTTGAGACACAACAGTAATAATATATAGTAAATAAAGAATGATGCAAACTGTTCCTGTGAGATAAACAGTTAAACCATAGCACATACACAAACAATCAACCATAAAGAAAGGGCAAAACTGTTGTCATGCGAATGGGCATTGGTTACCAAAAATGAGATGCCGGTGAAACCATTGTCAATGCGTCGGACGCCGGCCACTACGACGGTCGTATAATCATACTAGACTGAGAATATGTTGGACCTCTCCGAATGTGGTTCAAATAAAGCAAGTAAGCAAATAGCAAGTTAGGCATAAACTGATATACACACAAGGATTAACAGTTGCGATTTTGAATGCTAGATAATAGATAAATATGATACGATACGCATGTCCCCAAAAAGGTTAAAAATAAATAAAAGGGGGAGTGATTACTCACCTGATCGGATGAACGAAATATAAATGATGATGATGATGATGATGATGATGATGATGATGCGCGAGAGAGGGTCTTTCGGGATATACCATCTACGATTCCTAGTTAAATATAATATTAATTAATTATAAGAGATATAATACGATTTAATAAATTAAGATTTCGATGTGATTCGAGTTAAGTATTGTGATTAGAATGTTTATTAATTGATTGATGGATTTCTTCAATAATTATTATTGTAAAGATTAATATTATTGTTTATCATACATTTAAAAGATGATTAATCATTATCATTTATAAAATACTATTGGTTATTCTTGATAAAATATAAAATTTATTTACTTAAATAACTTTAAAGAATTAAGATATACGATATGCTTACAATAATAAAAACTAAATAAATATATAATTAAATACACAAATTAAGTAAAATAATTTGATAAAATACAACTTGAAACATACTTATAATCATCCGAACGAATAAATAATTAATTAAATATAAATAAGTAAAGATAATAAGCATTAAGATTTATAATAAGTATTTTAACGAAAATCTATATAATACGTTTAGTGTGTAAATATATATATATATATATATATATATATATATATAATAACTATAAGTTTATAAAAGACATCCAACGACAAGAATCACCCAAGATGATGTCGGGTTTAAATAAGTTAATGTTTGTTATTATTAATATCACTACTAGAAAATAGGCCTAATGTAACTTTTTGATAGCAACTTTTTTCAAATTAGTTGCATTTGACTCTAATGCAACTTCATTGAACATAAAGGTTGCATTAGAAGACCTAATGCAACTTTTTTCATAAAAGGTTGCATAATTAAACCACATTTGCAATCTTTTTTCTGAAAAAGTTGCGTATTTCATTATAAATTGCAACTTTTTCATGAGAGGTTGCAAATTTTATTGAATTTTGGAACTTTTGTTAAAAAGGTTGCGTTGTTAAAAGTTAGATACAACTCATATTTTTGAAGGCTACATATATAATTCATTGAAAAGTGACAAAAAAAAATGACGTTTTATTTCAAATCATGTAAAAACTAAATAAGTAAATAGATAGAAAAAAATAGTGGAAGATATACGTGAGTTACATATAAAAATATAAAGATATAAAAGTAAAGACACTAAAGGCAGAAAAAGTCGGTCTGCTTACAAACAAACTTGTACCAACAATAAACAAACAATTACACCGCAGGACCAGACTTGTGTATTTTTGTAAATATCTATTATTTCAATAGCATATAGCAGTGACCATTTCACACCCTACGACTGCAATAGAAACCTGCCAAACTTTATGATCCTCAGTCAACGAAACCTAATTTGTACGCCAATTACACCAATCTTAAAATTAGTTTGATGCTCATTAGTCTATGTTTATATTCAGTTTGATGGGTTAATGTAAAAATTATGTTCGAACTCCCCAACAGTTGCAGTTAAAAGGTCACTTAAAATAATGTGCTTAAATAAATAGTCTACGAACAAAAAAAAAGTGATCATCTAACTGTTACAGAATAACGTAGACATTTATTGTTTTTTTTTGTAAAACCTAAAAAGTATCTTTTTTATTAGTAACAATAATATGTTAAGCCAAATAAAAAAGAAGTATAATGCAAATAAGATTAATTAGTGTCCCATGTTTTAGTCTTTGGTCACTGATCCATTTGATTGGAGAAGGTCCATTGGATGAAATTTGAAGAGATGTGATACAAGGGGCAAATTGGTCATTTTAGGAAATTTAAACAGGAGGTATTATAAAAAAAATTTAGAACTTTTAGTCAATGTTGACCTTTTTTAGCCTACTGTGAAGCCCGAAAATTTTGACATTTTAACTATATGTGGGTCGACGTTTACCATGAAAAAATCAATGGCTTTGCATCTTTCAGTAATACTAATATTGTGTTACAAGATGCAAGTTAAAAACTTAAAGAACAAAAAAAGAAAAGAAAGAAAGAAAAAGCATCTCAGTTACAAGAGGTCTAAAAAGAAATAAGGGTGTTGTTGACTAAAAGGGTGTTATTGCATATATGACTTATGTCAGTACATGGGTTATAACAATTTTGGCCTGTTAACTAATACTAACCTGCTTGTTTTTATGTTAATTTACCTTTTTAAGGGTTTAAATCTTTAACCATTTGTAGTTCTAAATGTTACCAGGGGCGTTTGAGTAATTTCTGCTTTATTAGAGATTTACCTGTTAACTAGTAACTACTTAAATGTTAGAATTTAACCAGTAAACTAAAAATGACAGTTTTGGCCCGTTAACTAATATTGACCCTTTGTTTTCATGTTAATGTATATATATTTATAGGTTTGAAGCTGTTAATTGTTTGTAGTTTTAAGTGTTAATAATACCCTCCTCTTGAAATTTTAACGGGTCGACAATAATACCCTCCTCTTGAAATTTTAGCAACTAGTATTATTTCTTTTTAATACTTAGTAAAAAAAGTAGTTTATCTTTACCCCTAGAAATCATATCAGTTGGTTAAAATAAAAGGAGAAATACTTCAAAAAGAAAAAAAATATATACAAGCTAACAAGATTTGAACTTAAGACTTAAGGTTTAATAGACAGAATGCAAAACCAATATGCCATATGAAACTTTGTTTCTCATTCCTGACCAACATATATAAATTGGGATAAACTAATGAACCCATCAAATTCAATACCAAGATTTTCTATCAGTTAGTTTTATTAATTACTAATCAAACACATCATTGCTCCGTTCATTTATCAATTCCAAATTTAACCGTATCTAAAAGATGGCGGGTGATTCTCCCACATCCCGCCATGTCTTCAACCACCTTCCATCTTCATATCTTTCACAATTCATCATGTATTTAGAGCATTGAAGAACATCTTTGTTAATAATTTCTTGCCCAAGTAATTGCTAAGGTAACACCGGTACTCAATTCTGTTTTAATTTGATGTTAATTTGTACAAAAATTAGTGTAATTTAATGTTAATTTTGCTGTTTGGTCACTGAGTTTGTTTGAATTCAATCAAATATCTTGTTGCAAATTTAAGGATTCACCATCATGTATCTATGTCGTCTAGTTAAGTTTTCTGATGGTAATAGCTGAATCTCGCCATTTGAATTTTAATTACCTTAAACATAGCATTTAGTAGTTTAGTTAATTGTTTTTGTATGTGAATCAGATTATTTTCTAGTTGCATTCTGAAATTAATAATCAATATAGTAGTGTTTGGTTCTCTACTTTTAAATTCTAATAATGTTTTTTTATACAGCACGTTAATGGTGGCATCTTTATTACACACTTTAGTTATTTTAGCTTATGATTGATCAATTCAATTTAAGCTTCCATAGCAGGTCAAACAGCCATTGTAATATGTTATCCGTCAGTTTAACATATATTATGATGATTCATCTTTATACTAATCATTTTGAATTTTAACCTCCTTGTTTTTATTAAACTCAGATACGAGAGACATGAAGAATGCTAGAGAATGGATGTATATGCCTAGACGATTACCTGAATTTGAAGCGGGAGTTATTGATTTCCTTAATGCTTCATTTTCTAAAGTAGCAAAAGGATCTCAGATTTGTTGTCCTTGCAAACGATGAAAAAACCGTTATTGGTATCGAAGAGATGAAGTATTTGATCATTTAAAAGGACACAGATTTGTAGAAGATTACTATATATGGGTTTTTCATGGAGAAAACCAATCACAAACAAGATTTAATGTTGGTATTGATGATAATGGGGATGGTGTGCATGACAATTTTAATGAATTATTGCATGATAGGTTTAGAGCTATTGAAACAGGTTTGGTACAAGAAAGTTTAAATAAAGATGCCAATAAGTTCTATAAACTGGTAAAAGATGGAAAGGAAGAGTTGTACCCCGGGTGTAAAAGTTTTTTGAAGTTATCTTCCATTGTTAGTCTTCTTTTGTTCAAGAACCTTCACGGGCTTAGTAATGTGGCATTTGATGAACTTCTACAACTTATACAAAAGATGATTCTAGAGGCAAAACTTCCAGCTAGTTTTACTAAAGCTAAAAAAGTCATAAAAGATTTAGGGCTGGATTATAAGAAGATTCCCGCATGCCCAAACGATTGTATGCTTTACTGGAAAGAGTATGAAGATGCTGAAGTGTGTCACATTTGCCATACCTCTAAGTGGAAACAACAAGAGAATGATAAAAAATAGAATGAGAATAATATCGAGCATTCTAAAACATGTTCAAAAGTTCCGGCTAAAGTGGTGTGGCATTTTCCTTTAAAACCAAGGCTCCAAAGTCTTTTCATGTGTTCAGAAACGACAAACATATGGCATGGCATGATGAAGGACGTCCTAAAGATGGAAATTTACGACATCCTGCAGATGGGCAAAGCTGGAAGGAATTTGATTCTTTATATCCTCATTTTGCAAAAGAAACTAGAAATGTGAGGTTAGGGTTGTCAAGTGATGGATTTAATCCATTTGGAACAATGAGCATCACTCATAGCACTTGGCCTGTGGTGTTAATTAACTACAATTTGCCTCCATGGATGTCACTAAAACCCGAATACTTTATGTTATCTTTGTTAATTCCAGGACCCGAATCTCCAGGTAATAACATAGATATTTACTTACAACCATTAGTTGAAGAGCTTAAAGATTTGTGGGTTAATTGTTTGGAGACATACAATAAATCTAAATATGAGACCTTTAAATTGTATGCAGCTTTAACATGGACAATTAGTAATTTTCCAGGTTACTCAATGTTATCGGGGTGGAAAACAAAGGGAAATTTTGCATGTCCATGTTGTAATCATGAGACTAGCTCACTTTATTTGAAGCATAGTAAGAAAACATGCTACATGGATCACCGCAGATTTTTAGATGTTCAACACCCATGGCGTCATAATAAGAATGCTTTCAATGGGAAGACCGAGACGAGTGTTTTTCCAAAACCTCTATCAGGTGTTGAAGCTTTGACTGATCTTTCTGGTTTTAACAATCTATTTGGCAAGACCCAAAAAAAGAAAAATGATAGCACTTGCCCATAAGAAAAGGTCAATATTTTTTGACTTACCGTACTGGCAATTCAATAAATGTCGGCATAATCTTGACGTGATGCACATTGAAAAAAATATATGTGACAACGTAATTGGGACTTTGTTAAATATTGGTGGGAAGTCAAAAGATCACCCGAAAGCGCGATTTGACCTTTTAGATCTTCGCATCAAAGAAAGTCTCCAACCAAAACTCTCTGAAGACGGTGAGCAAGTTATCATGCAGAAAGCATGTTTCTCAATGTCTTCAAAGGAGAAAGTTAAGTTTTGCCGTGTTCTGAAGGAAACAAAATTACCTTACGCGTGTGCGTCTAATATTGCACGCTGTGTACATTCTTCAGAAAAGAAATTTTCAAGTTACAAGAGTCATGATGCTCACATATTTTGCATTACTTGCTTCAAGTTGCTGTCTGAAAATCTTTACCGAAGAATGTTGCTATCCCTTTAATTAGGTTGGGTGTCTTTTTTCGAAGCTTGTGCAGCAAAGTAATTAAGCCTGAGGACCTTGACAGATTACAACTCGAGATTACAGAAACATTATGTGAATTTGAGAAAATATTCTTACCAGCATTTTTTGACATCATGGTGCATTTACCTATCCACTTAGTAAATGAAGTTAGGCTTGGAGGACCTGTTTAGTATAGATGGATGTTTTTTATGGAGAGATACTTGTGCAAGTTGAAGTCATATGTGTGAAACAAGAGTCGGCCAGAGGGATCCATAGCAAAAGGGTATTTGATTGAAGAATGTTTGACTTTTTGCTCACGTTATATGCACGAAGACAATGAAACAAATATTCGTGAATTGTGGCCATCCCCTAGGAGGTAAAAAACGAAGACTGGGAAAAAATGTATCTTTGGATGTTAAGTTAAGGGAACAAGCACATCGTTATGCCTTATTCAATTCTGATTGTGCAGAAGTCAATAACTATATCAAGTAACCAGTTTATAGCCTCTATTTTCTTCGAATTATATGTCATTATTATTTATCTAATATTCATGTCATATTTTTCTAAATGATGATGCAGCGAGCATGAAGCTTATATTGAAAGTCAACCAGGACAAAGTCGATGGGCACGAGCACACAACCATAGTCATGAGTTCGCCAGCTGGTTTGAAAAGAAAGTAATACATAATGATGTTCCGGATCATATTTTTTGGCTTGCAAAGGGTCCTAGTCCTACTTCCAAGAGATACTATGGGTATTATGCCAACGGATATAGGTTTCATGTCAAATCACGAGATGATAAATGTACAACTCAAAATAGCGGTGTTTCAATTACAGCTTTAACTCCTAGCTTTGCGAGTTCTCGGGACAAAAATCCAATGGTTGGGAATGTTGACTACTATGGTAGAATTTTAGACATAATTGAACTTGACTATTGGTCAAAGTTTAGAGTTGTATTGTTTCATTGTGAGTGGTACCAAGTTGAGAAAGATGATTATGGATTAACATGTGTTAATTTGAAGAAGTTATGCTATTCGGATGATCCTTTTGTCATGCCCTCCCAAGTGAAACAGGTGTTCTATGTGCCAGACCCTGTAGTAAATGGTTTGCATTATGTTCTTAATACGATTCCAAGGGATGTATATGACTTTGATGAAGAAAATAATGAAGCTGATAATGGCTCCTATTGGTGTGAGCCTAATGAAGATAGGTTGGGGTCTTTTGCACAAGTTAGTGATCAAGAGACTCCTTTGTCAAGAGAAGATATCCCTCCTTTTATGGTTGATGCAAGTACCGAATTAGCTGCCACTGATGTAGCTGATAGTGAGAATGGTGATGAGTCTGATCCCGATGATACATTATGGGATTGGATGCATGCGGATGAAGATGGCGATAATTGAGTAATAAGGTACAAAAAATGATTCTGGTTGAAACACTAATTTTGCTTGACCTACTCGGTTTGATCGTTGTTTATTTCCGTTTCAGGTTGCAATAAGAAGGATATCTGATGTTTGCTGGTTGCCTGATCCAAGTTTTGGTTTTTATTTGATTTCAGTTATGTTTGAAATTGACCTGATAACAAAAATAGACATGTTTGACGAGTTAACTAATATCGATCCATTTGTTTTCAAGTTAATTGACCTATTTATGGGTTTGAAACTGTTAAGTATTTGTAGCTTTATTGACAGGGGCATATCTTGAAATTTCAGTTTCGTTTGAACTTGACCAGTTAACTAAATTTGACATGTTTTGACCCGTTAACTATTTTTTAAATGATTATAGAAACAATATTATGAAAGTCAAACACAAAGAGCAATTTTGGTATTATCGGGAGTATCATACAACAAGGGTAATCTTGGAATTAACTAATGTCTATATAATGGAATTGCTTTGTCTAGGCAAATCTGACCTTTTTTTAAAGTGAATCTTTTAGCAAATCTTGACATTTTTGGTCAAAACTGACCAACAAATTTATGTATGGTTAAATTATTGGTTATATATAATCATAAGGGTTATAGGTTGTTGGTACATGATGTCAGTAGTTCAGTGCCTAGTGTCTGTAATCGAGTTAGTTGGATTTGTATTTGGATGTAAGCGAAGTTCTCACAAGTTCGCTGATATAGGCGAACTTGTGGAACAAGCGAAGTTAGGGACAACTTCGCCTAAACTTGCTAGGCGAAGTTGTCGTGTTATATAAACTGCTAGGTTACGGCAAGATCAGGAGACGAGTTAGAGTTTTAGTTTACGAGTTATTCAGTTTGTGTAATCGGTGATCAGTGAATCACGTATTTCCAGTTGCAATACAACGTGTCTTTGTTTATTGTAACGCGTGTTTGATCGTGTTAACGTGCATCGTCTTCTACGCTCGTAACGTCTTACGTAGGGATTCCGCACCTATGTAAAACGAGATATTCTGTGTAGATCCGGCTGGGAACCTACAATTGGTATCAAAGCTTTTGCTCGTGATTGTGTGGTTCGGGATTATCACGCGGGTGTAGAAATCGTTCCGTTCGACTATTCGCGGGACGAGTTTACCGAGTTTTTGTGTCCTACTCACCTCCCACCATCAAAAACAACCCATTACACCTTCGCATACCTCGCAAAATCCAGAAATCAAACCTGCAAAATCATCGTGTTCATCAGGCGAAGTTGCCGCTACTGTTTGTAGGGTTTAGGCGAAGATATAAGGTTAAGCGAAGTTATCCACAACTTCGCCAAATCAGGCGAATTTAAAAAGGAGAGCGAAGTTAAGAATTCAAGCGAAGTTAAGACTTAAGCGAAGTTATCCACAACTTCGCCTACAGTACTGTTCAGAATAAAATTTTTATTTTTTCGGGTTTCTTTGTGTTTTCGTTTCGTAAAAGATGACTTCGATAAATATTACGGAACTGGTGAAGATGGAAGTGGAAGCAGGTTCAGCTACTAAGGCACCGAAAATGCTTAAGGGTACCGATTTTGTGGCTTGGAAAGATCGGTTTGAGCAGTATGTTAAATACCAAGATGCTAAGATGTGGGTGTGCATTCAAGATGGATACATTCCACCAACTGCTCTGTATGAGGGTCGTGAACAGATTAAGAAATACAATAAGATGGAAGAGGAAGAAAAGAAAATGTATGAGGCTGAAAGCAAAGCTCATGCAGCGATAACAATGGCTCTTCCACAAGAGATTCTTCACACTTTCAGGAAGTATAAAACCGCCAGAGAGCTATGGGAAGCACTTGAAAACCGATTTGAAGGTAATGTGGGGATTCGTGCATCCAAGATTAAACTACTCAAAACCCAATTCTCGGTGTTCAAGTATTTGAAGAATGAATCACTTGATGATATCATCACGAGATATTATCACCTGATGACCGAACTCAGCAATTATTCCATTGCTTACAAAGAAGAGGAGATCGTGGAAAAACTCCTTGATGCTCTCCCACCGAAATGGGAGATGTACACTGTCTTGATGAGAGAAGACAAAGAGTTTGCCGACTATGACTTGGAAACAGCAGTCAACAAACTACGAACTTTTGAACTTAACATGGTTCGAAAAGAGACACCAACTGATCAGGTTCAGGATCCGGGAATGTATGGTGCAAAGGTTAACTCAAGTTCAAGTTCGAAGTCAGAATCATCTGCGTACTACTCTAAGGGAGACTCGGGCGCTAACTCAACACATGAAGGTCATGTAACTCTCAACATGGATGGTGATGTGTGTTTTGTAGCTGGTGGTACAAATGCTTCTAAACCTCAAGCAACCAAGGGTAGTTTCTCTTCAAGTGTTCCTAACATAAACTACTCTAAGATGCCCATGAGTGTTAAATCTGCTGAACAGCAGTTTGCTCTCTATGCATCTTTCATTGCTTCGTACGAAAATTACATTAAGGGTAAGATTGTTGACCCTGCAACTCTAGACGAAGACTATGATCAGATCGATGCTGATGATCTGGAGGAGATGGATCTGCAGTGGCAGATGGCGATGATAGTGAGAAGAGTTAAGAGGTTTATGAAGAAGACAGGTAGAAAGTTTGTTGGTGGAAGACCAGGTTTCGATAAGTCAAAGGTGCGGTGTTATAACTGTCAACAGAATGGACACTTTGCTAAAGAGTGCACAAATGAACGTGTAGAACGCAGTCAAAACAGGTCTACACAACAGAGTGGGGGTGGTAATGAGAATAGGGCCATGATATCCAGACAGAACGGGGAGTACAACTGGAATCTGCATGTGGAGGAAGTGTTCGAACAGGCCAATTTGGCAAACATCGAAACTGCAGGAAGTGAGAAAGTGACTGGAGAAAATCAAGCCTACATGGCAGAAGTGACAGATCAGCTCTCCGAGGTAAGTACTGGACTCCCTTGTACGAAATGTGAAAATCTGTCTGAACAATTGAAAACAATAACTGATCAGTTTGTTAGTTTAGATGCTCAATTTAAAACATTAAAAGAAGATCATCATTACACTAAAGCTAGAGAAAATAGTTACAATGTAAAAAATAAAAGCTAGTGAGAAAGATATCAGAAGTCTTAAAGCCAGTCTAGCTGAAAAAATACAAGTAATTGATCTTAGCTATGAAGTGTTAGAAGAGAAAACCAAACTAATAGCTGAAAGGGATAAACAGATAGCTGATCACCAGGTGAAAGTGGTGGAACTTAACAGAAAGCTTGAGCAATTTAGAAATTCCTCTGCTATACTTGATCACCTTGTAAGTGATCAACGTTCCACAGTTAAAAGGGGAGGAATTGGATATAATGAAGTTCCACCACCTTATAATCATAACTACACTTATGATCCTAGTAATCAGAAATCTGTTGATGTTGAAATTGGTCACACAGTTCCGGTTAAGGTTACAATTAAAGATCCAGAAGTTAGTAAAGGCGAAACAAGTATGACTGTTTCTAATGTTAAGATTTCTGTTCCTAGTTTTGTCTCATCAAATTCGGACAAGTCATCCGAGTCGAGTGAGACAAAACAAGAGGCAGTGTTACCAAAACGTGGAGAGGAAAATAAAACAACTGAAAAGAATTCTCCACTAAACCCGTATGTCCCACCATATGTTAGACAAATGGGCGGTAATGCAGCCTCAACATCTAAAACAACTATTGATACGAAAGTTGAACACAGGAGTTGTTTCAGATGCAATCAAATAGGACACCTGGTTGCTGATTGCCCTCTGAAGCAGAGATTCAGAGGTATGAGGCCTTCGAAAACTGAGAATAGAACTAACAGTAATCACTATAATGGTAAAAATGAAAACTCATCAAAGTTCAGACATTGGACTAATCCAGGTTTTCAAAGAAATCGATCTCAGTTTTTCCCTGTTAACAACCAAACCATTAGTAATAATTCATTTAATTCACGAAGGTTTGGATAGCCTCATAGTCAATCTACAGTAAGGTATCCTTTTAGGACTTACAGATATCATTCTAATACTAACTTTGGACAGCCAAAGTACGGTATGTATCGACCCAAGACCAATAGGTCTTGGGTCCCCAGTTTTAATCCTTTGCTTTGATCGTGCAGGAACAGTTGAACAGGGCTGCAAACAATCTATGGGTTGTGGATAGCGGCTGTTCCCGGCACTTGACGGGTAACAAGAATTTGTTACACGAATGGAAACCTGTTCAGGGAGGAAGAGTGAGTTTTGCTAGAGAGAGTGGTGGAAGGATTACTGGAATTGGGACGGTGACTAATGGTAAAATGATGTTAGAGAAATTGAATTTCGTTGAAGAACTGAAGCATAATCTGCTGAGTGTATCATAGATCTGTGACAAAGATTACACTGTGCACTTTACCAAGAATGAAGCGATCGTACTGTATCCTGGTTTCAAGATACCAGAGGAATGGATAGTAATGAAGGCTCCAAGGGAAAAGAATACGTATGTTATGGACATGAGGTCGACTGAGATGGCAACAGAAGAATCGTGTCTTCTGTCAAAAGCAACTGAATCGGAGTCCGAGTTATGGTATCGAAGAATGGGGCATATTCATCTTCAAAAAATGAACTACATTGTCAAGAATGGGCTGGTGCTAGGTGTTCCCTTGAAAAATTTCAACTTTGACGACCAATGTCTATCGTGCAAAAAGGGGAAGCAACACAAGAAATCCCATCACACCAAGAAGGTTAATTCAATAGTCAGTACCCTAGACCTACTTCACATGGATCTCTTCGGTCCCGTGAATGTAAAAAGCCTAGGTGGAACATCATACTGCTTGGTGATAACTGATGATTTCTCTCGATATTCTTGGGTATATTTCCTGAAGTCAAAGGATGAAACGGTTCAGATGGTAATAAATTTGATTACTAAGGTTGAGAATATTATGGGGAAAAGGGTTAAATACATCAAGAGTGACAATGGGACAGAGTTCAAAAACTATCAGATGGAGATCTTCTGCTTACAGAAAGGGATAGACCACCAGTACAGCGCTCCGTATACTCCGCAACAAAATGGAGTGGCTGAGAGGAAGAACAGAACGTTAATTGAAGGAGCCAGAACCATGCTGGCTGATTCGAAACTTCCTGTGGTGTTCTGGGCTGAAGCTGTTGCAACAGCCTGTTATATCCTTAATAGAGTTTTAACTGTTAAAAGATTGAATAAAACATGTTATGAACTTATGCATGGGAGAAAGCCTAACTTGAGTGGTCTTGAACCATTCGGGTCCCCGTGTTCAATATTAAAGACAAATTCTAAATTTGGTGAAATAGCCGACGAAGGTATTTTAGTCGGATATGTTGTTGGGACTCCCAACCGACGAGTCTTTAATACATCGACCAGCAAGGTTGAGGTGGTGTGTAACACTGATATCACAAGTTACAAATCACCAAAACCAAGCACGGGACCCGCTGGGGCTTTCGACTATGATAGGCTTTTTAAATCTTTTAACATGCCTTACTTGGATTGTGCAGAAGTTGATGGGAGAATAGCTACGAAGATGATTTACGATGAGGAAGACAATTTTGTGCAAAGACCGCTGTACGATGAATGTCAACCTTCCTCGTCAAATGCTGTAGATACCCCTGCTGCCTCTACTGAAGAGGAATTCTTCAATCTGTGTCACTCTCAACAACAATCACCCATTGATGAGCTACCTTCGAACCTGGAAGACAATCTGCAAGTCAGTTCGGTTCCGACTACAAGAGTTCACAAAAATCACCCTTTGGAGAACGTGATAGGTGATCTGTCCGACGGTGTACAAACAAGACAATGCTTGAATGAGCACACCTGTGTCTACACAAGCATTAAAGATACAGGCATCATTAACGAATGCTTGTACACCTGCTTCATCAGCCAGATTGAACCAAAGAACTATCAAATGGCTCTCAAGGACAGCTCGTGGGTTGAAGCCATGCAAGAAGAGTTAGCCCAGTTCAAGAAGATGGAGGTTTGGAATTTGGTTGCAAAACCAAAAAATATGCATGCGATTGGCACAAAATGGGTTTTCAAATGCAAGAGAGATGAAAAAGGGATAATTATCAGGAACAAGGCGAGGCTGGTTGTAAAAGGTTCTAATCAGCAATAGGGGATCGACTACAATGAAGTGTTTGCTCCTGTGGCGAGATTAGAAGCGATTCGATTGTTTTTGGCATTTGCTGCACACAAGGAGATGAAGGTGTTTTAGTTAGACGTGAAGAGTGCGTTTCTTAACGGTAAAGTCGATGAGGTTGTGTACGTTGAGCAACCTCCGGGTTTTCCTGACCCAGACTTTCCTGACCACGTGTACAAACTAAGTAAAGCGCTTTATGGGCTACATCAGGCCCCTCGTGCCTGGTACTCAACTTTATCCGATTACTTGCTTGAGAATGAATTTGAAAGGGGAAAGATCGATAGCACACTGTTCTTTAAGAGAAAAGGAAGCGACTTTCTTCTGGTGCAAGTCTATGTGGACGATATCATCTTTGCTGCATCAAAAGTCGCCATGTGTCAGGAATTTGAAGCCGTCATGAAAAAGAGGTTTGAAATGAGTGCTATGGGTGAACTAACTTTCTTTTTAGGACTGCAGGTTGATCAGAAGAAAGATGGGATGTTCATTCATCAAACTAAATATGTCCA
The DNA here is from genome assembly GCF_021521415.1 of Bidens hawaiensis. Taxonomy (NCBI): domain Eukaryota; kingdom Viridiplantae; phylum Streptophyta; class Magnoliopsida; order Asterales; family Asteraceae; genus Bidens; species Bidens hawaiensis. The sequence continues at coordinate 62,695 of NW_027493532.1, read as the reverse complement.
TGACGTTCTCAAACGCTTCAAGATGGAGGACAGCACTCCATTTGATACTCCAGTTTGCGTCAACCATAAATTGGGTGCTGATTCAGACAGTGATGCAGACGTGGACCCCACCCAATATCGGGCAATCATAGGTTCTTTAATGTACTTAACTGCTTCAAGACCTGATATTATGTTTGCAGTTTGTCTTTGTGCTCGCTTTCAGGCAAACCCAAAGGAATCTCACTTGAAGGGTGTGAAGAGGATATTGAGATATCTCAAAGGCAAGCCTAAGCTAGGGTTGTGGTACACGAAAGGAGGAGACTTGGAGTTAGTCGCCTACACGGATTCTGATTATGGAGGGTGCAATCAGAATCGGAAGTCAACAACAGGTGGATGTCAGTTTCTTGGAGGCAGATTAGTGTCATGGCAGTGTAAGAAGCAGACCTCAGTCGCCATTTCAACTTGTGAAGCAGAATACATGGCAGCATCGAACTGCTGCTCCCAGGTTCTTTGGATACAACAGCAATTGCGCGATTACGGTCTGAATTTCACTCATACTCCTATTTGCATAGATAACACTGCTGCTATCTCAGTAACTAACAATCCCGTAAAGCATAGCAAAACTAAACACATTGACATCCGTCATCATTTTATACGGGATTGTGCTGAGAAGAAATTGATTGTGCTCGAAAAGGTTGATACGTTAGATAATTTCGCTGACTTGTTTACTAAAGCGTTTGACAAAACTCGATTTCAAAACCTTGTTGAGCTGAATTGGATGATCAATCCCGAGTAACCGTGTTTTCTTGTCTTTGTTTAAAAAAAAAAAAAAAGTCACTATCGCTTAGAATTATATCGGTTGCCTCAGTTTGAAGGACATATCTTCGGATATGTTTGGTCCTCATTTCTACTTGTAGAATATGAGGATAGCCATTAACCAGATGACTGAAAGTGACCGGGGCGGTTTATGATGTGTTTTTATTCTTTCGCTGAAAATTAGTCGTTCATACTTAGTTAGAAGGACACATACTTGTATGTGGTCGGTCCAGCTGATCCATTGGATCTTCAGGATAGCCGTTTACCTGAAGACTTCGACTTGATCGGGGCGATAGAAGTTAAAATTTTTTATGGGAGATGAAATTATTTTTCAAGTCTACTACTTCGTAAGAAGTTCCTTTACTATGTTTAACAGAAAATCGATCCAACCTTGGAAAGTGATAGATATACTGATTCTGTGTGCTTAACTAGTGAAGTTATTAGGCCTAAAAGACTTTAGAACAGTCATTGTATGTCATGGTAGCTTTTTATGGTGCGTAAAAGTAGAAGTGATACTAACTAAATCTCCTTGATCTTAAGTGGAAACTCATTAAGAGTTGTGTATGTCTCCGCATATATCTTTCCGAATGATAGGCAGAAAAGCGATTACCCAGTCATACACAAGCCCGTGAGTGTTCTGATTTCCGTGAAGATAGCGTGTCAAGAAACTGCAGTGATCCAGATTCGGGACTTGCAGTTGTTTACTACTCTGAAACTGTGTAAATATGTAAAAAAAAAAAAAAAAAAAAAAAAAAAAAAAAAAAATTATTATGTGTTACTGACACATTCTAGAGCTTATAATGTTAATACTTCTCAATCAAGATGCAAGAAAGAGAACGGGAAGAAGAGTCTAACGAACGAAGAGTACTTACTATTTAATCAGACACTACGGGTCGAGGTCAACTCGGGGTGACTTGGGGAAAGCCAAATACGCTTTGAGAATAGATAGGAGACATCATAATCTCTGATGTGTTGCGCATTTATATTTTGAGCTTAATTGAACCTAACCCGTATCACAGAAGCGATGAAAACCATTTTAAGTTATTTACCTGCTTACAACCTGGTTCTTATATGTCATAATACAGCTGAACATGGATCTATGTGACAGTCACTTAATTAGTATGATTCCTGTTCGGATCTTTTCTAAAACATGGTAGTCCCTGTCGAGACTGAAATTTGATCCCGTGTACTTTATTTTAAAATTTTTTCTACTTATGTAGTTGTATGATTTAATACCTGGTTACTTGGTCTTGATCGTATCATTTAACGCTTTAAAGGATGTTTTAAAATTTAATTGCAAATTGTTCAAATTATAGGGGTTTGTTTTGTAAAGTTTAATACCGGCGAACTTATCCATAATTTCGCCTGCAATAGGCGAAGTTATCCATAACTTCGCCTGTATAACTCTGACCCTATATAAAGAAATTTTTGGTCAAAATCATTATTATTTTCTAAAACCAGCGAACTTATCTTCCAGTAACCTAGGCGAAGTTATATCTCGAATCACATCTTGTTATTTTTCCTCAGTTCTAATCCGATTTAAAGGTGTGTAGGGTTGTTGTATCGTATAATCACTGTCATTGATGTAAATCAAACGTCGTTTCGACCCGTTTCGAGCCCTCGGTCTTTCGAAACCTCAACACCCGATTTTCAAACTTGTTATTACGTGGTCGTAATCAACTTAATCGTCTAAATCGTCATAAAATCATGTTTTATGGAGTCCGCAATCTCCAAATTGACCCAATTCACCTCGTTTGAAAGTCTAACTGTTGCCGATTCATATTCAGGCGAACTTACAGTTTAGGCGAAGTTATTCTTAACTTCGCCTGAGGTTTAACTTCGCCTGATAATTAATTATGTAACAGTATATGAGGCGAAGTTGTGGTTAGGCGAAGTTATCATTAACTTCGCCTTGCCCTTTTTATTTAACATTTATTACGCGAAGTTCAAGTTGAGGCGAAGTTATTCCCAACTTCGCCCCACCTCTAACTTCGCCTATACAGAATAAATCATAACTTCGCTCATGGTAACAGGCGAACTTGTGATTTGCCTCGACAATTCTCTAACTTAGTCTGTTTTTGTTACAGAAATGGCAGCTGTAGCTGGAGCAGGTGGTGCAGGTGGTGACGAAGGAGGAGATAACCATCGACAGTTTTTCCCGGGGCATAACATGTACATCACATTGGACCCGGATGCGAGCGGTGTTGATGATTTCCGCGAGATCATCACATTTCTACTTCGCTCGCGTATATTCCACGCTATTACCACAACACTGCCTATATCTTTGCCAAACATTGAAGATTTCTGGCAGACAGTGGAATATGACTGTCGAGTCGAGCCCCCGGTTATGTGTGCAACGGTCAATAATCAGATAGTACAGTTCTCGTCTGAACAGATCAGGGTGGCGTTACAGTTTGGGGATGAAAAGAGAGACGATCCAACAGACTTTGTGGCTCCATTCCGAGATGGTGCGTTTCCGAGGATGGGATATTCTGGTCCTTTGGGGGATACTCAGAGACGCAAGGGGTTCTTGCTAGACCAGTGGCGCTTTCTCATGCATGTGATGATAGTCTGCATGTCAGGGAGAAAGGCTGGTACAGACGGGATGGGTGCGACCATGCAGTCGGCGATGACTGCACTGACTTACAATAAGCGTTACAGCTTTAGTCAGATGGTATTTTACGAGATAGATCGTCAAAGAAGAGCGGTGGCGCGTGAGAGATTTCTTATGTATCCAAGATTCCTACAAATGATCTTGAATCACGTCGCTCCCACGTTACCTCAGCGCCGCCCAATTAGATATGTGGAAAGTGTAAGTAAAAGGATCTTCGCTCACTGTAGATCATCGAGTGCAAGAAGCAAGCCTGAGCTCCGTCCTCGACATACTCCACTATTTGGGTACTTGATCAACCCAGAGTATGTTCCAGCTCGTGGGGACGAGTTTCGGGATCATGCACCACAACAGGCTGGAGCACCTCAAGCTATACCTGCTGATCCTGTTGTGTCAACGGAGGAAAATGTAGACCTTGATGCAGCGTTTGGTGGTCAAGGATTCTTTGATATGGAACGTGTTGATCCAGACGAAAATGTGCAAGTCTCGGTTGCACAGGTTTCTAGTGTGAATGTTACTAGGGCAGCTACGACGGTGGCTGATTCAGATTCGTCAGATGATGATGTGGCTGAAGCTAGACGGATTTTGGTTACACAAGAAAGGATTCATGGGAAGAGGAAGAGAGACGATGATGACAGTGAGTCAGATTTTGAGGAAGAAGTACATCAGTTGGTCCGTAGATCAAGAAGGGAGAGGACAGGTGTAGGTTCGGGAGCTGGTGAGAGCTCAAGAGTGGTTCGTTTCACTCCACCCGCACTGTCCGGTATGACAATAGTCCCTTCATCATTGCCAGTTACAAGGCCAAGCGCCACGGATGTTCCCGTGGTGACTACCTCATCTTCCTTCGGCATCCCACCCACTACATTCCAACTCTCGACTCCGGAGATTGTATCTTTGCCACCTCCAACTCTTACTCCAACGGAGGTCGTGGCAAGATTTATTGAGTCGACAGTTGTAGCTACTGCAGGGTTGTCAGTTACGATACCACCTGCGGTTACGTTTACGCCTACTTCTGAGGTCCCGGTTACATTGGAAATCCCTCCTCAGTACACTCAAGATATATCACATCTGAGGTTTGATTTCGATGCAACCTTATCAGACTCGGAACGAATAGCAGCGCTTGAAAGGGTCGTGGCAGAACAATCAAGGGTAAATCTTATCCAGACCCATGCTATTCAGCGCCTCGTTGCAGAGAATCAGATACAGTCGTCCCTGCTGATCGAACACGGCAAAATAATTGATGCCTTGAAGCAGTTCTTGGCATCTCAGGGGGAGACGAGCTGTAAGGGTGATGAGCTGAGGACGAAGAAGCGTAATGATTGAGACGATGATCCCAATGCATCGAAAGGTGCAGGTGGAGAGTTGCCAAGAACTGAACAAGCTCTTGGGACTTCCACATCTCAGGGGGAGTCAACGAGTGCAGCTGGCGGTTCAGGGGGTGATGATGTGGTGGTTGTGGATGCTGAGGAGGTGTTAGATGATGTTATAGGTGATGAGGATGTGTTACCGATGGAGGAAATAGAGAAGATAGGGGCAGAGATTGTTATTGATAATGAGATTGAAGAGGGAGAGATTGTAGAGGAGAACATTGAGCACGAGATTCCGGAAGTTGATAAGGCAGATATGAGTCAAGATATGGGAAGCGATGAGACGAAATGGGAGGAGCAGCCAAGATGGAAAGAAGGCTACGCTCAGTGGTTCGTAAAGACTAAGAAATCGGCGGTCCCTACTATGTTCAAGAAAAGTTACAACATCAGGGGTTATGCTGAATCGAAAAAGGGGATTATATGTTGGTTATATGATGAGCAGTTGAGGCTCTTTGTGATTAAAAGGTATGATGGGGTTCAGTACTTCAAGAGACTGTTGAGATCGTTGAATACGTTGCCTGAGTGTGAAGTGAAGGACTTAGCCAGGTTGGGGTTGATAAACAGGAGTGATGATAACATGTCTAGGGTCATTGGAAAGATTGTTTGGAAGGAAAGTATAAAGGAGAAAAAGTTCGAGCTGTTGAAACCACAGAAAGGAAAACTTATTGAAGATAAAGATAGAAGGATGAGAGCAGATGGCAAGCCTTGGATGATCATGAAATATAAGCCGATCCGGTGTCTAAAAGAAGTGCCGATGAAACAAATGCCCAAGGATGTGCTCAAAGATCTGAAGTGGTGGTACGTTGATTGTGAAACAGCTGAAGCAGTAATGGAGGATGAAGATGAACAAGAGCTGATGAGAGTATATGATCCTATGCATTTAGTGAATTTGTCTCAAGCTGATCTGCAGGTGCTGAACGAGAAGAAGATATTTTATATTCCTGCTTGGAAAGAAGAAGCGAAGAAATATCAAAGAATAGTATCGGTTTGTGTACGAGAAGGAGTTCATGCTTGAAGATGAAAGATACAAGATTGTTGAAGATTACAAGACACGTGTTTGAAAATAGAGATATGAAGCTACTGCCAAGGGGGAGTCTGTTGGTACATGATGTCAGTAGTTCAGTGTCTAGTGTCTGTAATCGAGTTAGTTGGATTTGTATTTGGATGTAAGAGAAGTTCTCACAAGTTCGCTGATATAGGCGAACTTGTGGAACAAGCGAAGTTAGGGACAACTTCGCCTAAACATGCTAGGCGAAGTTTTCGTGTTATATAAACTGCTAGGTTACGGCTAGATCAGGAGACGAGTTAGAGTTTTAGTTTACGAGTTATTCAGTTTTTGTAATCGGTGATCAGTGAATCACGTGTTTCCAGTTGCAATACAACGTGTCTTTGTTTATTGTAACGTGTGTTTGATCTTGTTAACGTGTATCGTCTTCAACGCTCGTAACGTCTTACGTAGGGATTCCGCACCTACGTAGAACGAGATATTCCGTGTAGATCCGGCTGGGAACCTACATAGGTGTTCTTTTAGTGTTCAATGATGGAAACAAGGGGCAATTTCGGTATTATTGAAATTATACCATAAATTAGGATCAGTTGAGAGGCTGTTTTTAGATGGGGTTGACTTTTTACCAGCTTTGACTTTTTGGTCAATATTAATAGTTTTGACCTTTTTTTAACCATCTTTGACTTTTAACCAGTTTTCAAGGACAATCTAAATCAATATACATGTATTAGAACTATTCTACTTTGGTCTTAAACTAAACGATTTTTGTTTAGATTGCAATTAAACATAGTGATGGCTAGGCTCACAAACGAATTGCACGTTCAGTGAACCGTTCGACAGGAAGTTTACTAATGTTCATTTATCTAATAGTTAAATAATATATATTATATATCAAATTTACACACACACACATATATTATATATATATATGTGTGTGTGTGTGTGAATAGTTATAACAATATATAAAGAAAAATAATTAAATAGTTTGTAGATAATAAGCAAGCCGCTCACGAGCCCATCTCAATTTTGACAAGCTACTTATGAGCCGAGCTCAAGCTTTAGAAGTATAATTTTTTTCGAGTCGAGCTCGAGCCCTCTTTAAATTAAAATGAGTTAAGCTCGAGCCCTCTTGTATGAGCTTGACTCATTTACACCCATAGGAATCAATCACTCTAATTTCCCTCATTTACCCTTCAGGAATAAATCACCCTAATTTCTCACATTGACCGTCAGTGACCCTAACTGGTTGTTAATAACCTAATGGACCGTCCTTAACCTTGATTAACCATCATTAACACTAAAGAACACCTATAACCCTTATGATTATATATATAAAAAATTACTCTAGTTTATCAATGATGCCCATATTAACCATAAACAAGCACATCAATCACCCTAAATGGCCATATTAATCTTAAATGACAATTAGTCACCTTCATCGGTTGTTAATGACCTAATGGACCGTCATTAACCTTAAGTGGTTATCATTAACCTTAAAACAACACTAAATAATTTTTATTGATTATAACTGAACAAAATTAACTATAGTTGTCCATTGATACGTACATTAACCAAAATGTCCATCAATCTACCTTATTACCTATATTAAAACTAAGCAGCCATTAATCAATTAATCATCGTATTAGGTTATTGACGAACTGTCATTAGTCTTGATTGATCATCATTAAGCCTAAACTAACACTTAATAACCCTTGTTAATTATACCATATTAACCCTAAACGGCCATTGGTCACCGTAATTCATTGTATTTTCCTGATGAGCCGTCATTAACCTTTATTAACCATCATTAGCACTAAACAACACCTACAACTCTTATAATTATATATATAAACAAAATTTACTCAAGTTATACATTGATGCCCATATTAACCATAAACAACCATCATTCACCCTAATTGCCCATATTAATCTTAAATGGCTATTAGTCACCTTAATTGGCTGTTAATGACCTAATGGACCATTATTAACACTAAAACCAAAATTATAACCTTTATTAATTATAATTAAACAAAATCGATTCTAGTTGACTATTGATGCATAGGACCATCAATAGCTTTAATTTCCAGATTAATTCGAATGATCACCATTCACCCTAATTGACTGTTAGTGACCTAATGGACCGTCATTAACCTTGATTAACCATCATTAACCCTAAACACAACATTAACCAAGACTGATTATAACTGAACAAAATTTACTCTAGTTGTCCATCCCCATATTAAATCTAAACGACCTTGAATCACCCCAATTGCCATATAGTAAACTTCAACGACCTTAAATCACCCCAAATGCCCATATTAATTCTAAATGACCATCAATTTATGCTATAAGCATTTTTTTCCTTTTTGTAGATCATGGTTCTAAATTTTTTTAAAAATATAACTAAACTTACTTTACTATATTATATAGTCTTTAACTATGATTTATGTATTATTTCTTTATCTATAATGTATTTTAATTAGTTTTTTTTTTCTTAATACATTTATATTGAACTTATAGAACTAGTCTTCAGGGAAATAACTTCCCAAAATTTCATTGAACTCCTGCTCCCCCAAATTAATTCCCGCGTCCCTAAATTGCCAATGTCAAATCTCAAAAGGAGGTTGAATTTGAAAAAAACGGTTTCATCTTTGGCAAGTTTAAACATCGTAATTCCATTCTGTCGTATCATTGCTCACATACAATAGCAAAATTGTAAGTAAAACTGATCCCCAAGTTGAAATTGATTCTTGTTAGAGCTGAATTGATTCTTATCATATACATGTATGCGTTTAGTTTGATTTGTATGAGTACCATTAACTTGAAATTGATTCTTGTATGAGCTAATAAAATGCCATTAGTTGAAACAGATTTTGTTGATGAATTTCTAGTATATTTTCGAAATTGATTCTTATATGTTTTTACCAGGGCCCCGAAATTTGTTACTCATTAGGTTTTCATCTGATCATTTGGTTTCTAATGAAATCAAGGGAGTTGTTTTCTGAGGAGGGACTTTTGTTTCCTGTTTTTAGAAATTTCAGTCACATAAACACAAGGGTCTTTGTATTAAGGTCAATCCGTGAGCCGACCGTTAGTTACGGTTTTTGATAATCAAAAACCAAAACTAAACCGTTGAAACCTAAAACCGAGCCGTTTCTAACAGTTTGGTTCCGGTTTGAGCTTATTAAGCCTTTATAAAAATTGCATGAGGTATAAAATGAAAAGGTTATTACATAATAAACTGAATTTGTTAACTAATAAATGTGTGTGCATATGTTACTGATATAGTTTGAACATAAAAATTAAAATGCAAACTTTACCTAACTGTATATGCATGTAGAATTGGTATTTTTTTAATAAACAAACTTTGTATATAGGGTTAGAACTTAGAATGTTGAAACCGAAAGCAACTAATTAAAAGTTCATGGTACTTGAGTGTTTGATGTGACTGCCCAGATTTAACTAAATGTAATACAATACATATAGTTAGAGGTGCATAAATAGGGTATTATTAAAACAAGGTTCTGGGTATGAGCCTGCAGTATTTAAAAAACCTGTTTTCTGTAGTTTTTTTGAAAACGGCCAGCAGTATTGAAAAAAAACCGTTTCTGCTTTTCTTTTTTGTTAACGGGCCCGCAGTATTGAAAGAGCTTGTTTTCTACAGCTTTTTGTTAACGGGCCTACAGTATTGAAAACCCGTTTTCTGCAATTTTTTTGTTAGCAGGCCTGCGTTAATGAAAAATCCCGTTTTTTGCAGTTTTTTTAGCGGGCCTGAATTAATGAAAAACCCCGTTTTCTACAGTTTTTTTTTGTTAACGTGCCCGCAGTATTTACAAAATTGATTCCAGGTATTTAAAAAACCCAGATTTTGGGTATAACTCAAACCAGCTTTCGGGTCTTTAAAAACCCGAACAAAACTGCTTCCAGGTTCTAACCCAGATTTCAGGTATAACTGGAACTAGATTTCGGGTCTTTGAAAACCCGAACCAGTTTTCAGGTATTATCTGTTCTAGATCGGATATGAGTTCGGGCTCTGATTTCAGTACTGAAAGTCATACCTTAAATTTTATAGTTTTGGGATAAAATTTATGGGATTTTTAATACAAGATTATATTATGCACATACTAGATGGCTAAATGGTGAGAAAACTTAATAATTTTAAGTTGTCTTTGCAGCCATGGTATCACTCATTTCTTGGCTTCTCACTTTCAACCAATTTGTTGGCTGTTCTAGATCGGATATGAGTTCGGGCTCTGATTTCAGTACTGAAAGTCATACCTTAAATTTTATAGTTTTGGGATAAAATTTATGGGATTTTTAATACAAGATTATATTATGCACATACTAGATGGCTAAATGGTGAGAAAACTTAATAATTTTAAGCTGTCTTTGCAGCCATGGTATCACTCATTTCTTGGCTTCTCACTTTTAACCAATTTGTTGGTTATTGAGATTTGCATCTGCTAGATCTACTTATTTTTTGGTTATAATATGCTTGATTGTGATTACATTGTGGTTTTTTTTATTAGTTTGTGCTTGATTGTCATTTCTTGGCTTCTCACTTTCAATATATTGTCCTGTTCAAAATAAAACGAAAGCACAATTCAAGTTAAAAAAATTGAAAAAGGGCCCCCGAAATTTACTTTGCTTTGACCCCCAAAATCGCTCGCTCGCCCCGCCATAAATAAAATGCTAAATATTAAATTAAACAGGTCTAATGGCAAGCAAAAGACAAATGAATGATTATGACAAACTTAAATTATTGAGGTTTCAAGAAAACAAAGAAATGCTACGAGCAATGGGAATTAAAAACATGTCAAACTCGAGGACAAGTTTAGTAGAAAGTAAAAAAACGAAGAAAAAGAAGGTGAACCCAACATCTTCTAGTGCGAGAGATGACGACTGGATTCCTGAAATGGGTGATGATGGCGGCGAAGATTATACAGAGGTTGCTACAAGCGTTAAAGCAGCCAAAAAGGTAATACTATTATCTATTACTTTTAGCTCTATATATTTATGTTTCAAACGAAAATGAAATTTGTTATAGAAACATCTTCCACGATATATTTCACCAATGTCCATGAAGAAAGTTGCTAATTTTGCAAAGCAAGGTCGAGTTATCGCTCCAAAGGTCTTGGATTCAAATACATTAAAAAAGAATCATTCTAAAGCAACACTTACCATGGGTGAGTTAATTTCAAGTAATAAAGGGACAACACAAAGGGGGGTGCTTAAACAAAATTTGGCAAAGCTTGCTTGTGTTAAACCCGGATCAAATAAAGGTTTTTTTCTTGCTGACGATGATAACGTCGTTGATGATGAAGTATATCAAGGTATCATTTTTGTGGTCTTAAGGTTCAATTAGTTATTGAGTAATAACAAAGTCAGCCATACAGCTGGTTTTCATATTTATTTACTCTTATATGCTTTCAGATGTTAATGAAGTAGATATTGAACGAACATATTTGGAGGGTGCTGGCGATGAAGGGAATATTGTGAGATCTCAAGGTACTTATACTATATAACTTTCATATTCTATCTATGGATGTTCAACTTAAATACTATTATGTTGTACAAGGAAACATGAGAATAATATGCATGTCTCCAAGTTTCAAATTTTATGTTTATATTGTTAGCTTGTTATCATTTTCTCACAGTACAAAGAAAGGCGGGTTCTTTCAGTATACTTGTTTAATAGAATTTATAAGAGTGGGTTACTCTATATCGTATGTGGTTCTTCGAATTTAGTTATTTGTTAATTAAATTAGCTGATTAATTGACTTAAATTTTGTGGGGTTAAATGTTTTATATCTAACATAAAATTCCTTGTGAGTTATTCATTAGAATGAAAAATAAATCATCTATATAATCAAAACAACAAGTATAATGTGCTTAACCAGGTTGGTTTCTTTTTTTGATTATATTTATATGAAGGACCAGTGGATTATTTGCTAGGTAGATTATGTTTTATTGTATAAATACACATGATATAAAAGTTTGAATAGAATATAGATGTCATGGTCATATACTGTGATTATATGTTGAACACGTTTAGAATCGGCTCAAGCAAACCCATTTTAGTAAACCCATTAAGAGCTAGACATTTCAGTAGGATAAAAAAACTAGTTCATTTTTCTATTGTATTTTTTTGTAATTTATAATTATTGATAAAGTTGTATTTAACAATGACAAGATTGTGTTGATCAAGATACCGAATATGACATGGACCTTATCGCATCTACATATAATGATGAAGAGATACAAGGGGATGATAGCCATGATGATTTGGAAGACGAGGACATTGCACTAGTTCAAGAGCAATTACACCACCCAGAATATGAAAAAGCAATAGGTTCGTTACCTACTTATACCTTGTTTTTTTGCTTGTTATTTAGTATATATATATATATGTATGTATATGTATATAATATGTACATGCGTTCAGAATCTAAAACCAAAAAAAGAGGACCAACGATGTTGCATTCTGTGCACACACGGAAAGTTGGCGAGCGAGAGGCCATTATATGTAATGAATTTGGACAGCCTGTGGGACCAGCACATGCAGTTTCACAATTCTCTTTATTTTTGGGCATAATTGCTCGTAATCATACTTATGCACCATTGACTCTTGCTTCATGGAGGAAGGTGCCACATAAAGATAAAATATGGGAGTATGTTTTGGTAAGTTTTTAATTAGGTTTATTTATTTATTTATTTGCTATACTTAATTTTTTTTAACTAAATTATAACTTTTTAAAGGGAAAATACGACGTGCCAAATGCTGCTAAAAGTTGGGTTTTAATGACTATTGGACACTCGTATAAGGTACACAAATCTAGGTTTAAGAATAAACACTTTTATTAGTATAAGGACAACAAAACAAGATGGAAGAATAGACCTAAAAATATTCCAGAAGATGATTTCTCACAATTGATGAGGTTATGAAATAATAAAGATGAGGCGTAATTTTTTAACCAATTTATTTATTACCGGTATTTTTTATTAGGGTTTTCTATTAGTTGAGGTATTTATATAAATGCATATCCAGAAACGTTGTTTACGGGCTAAAGAAATACGCATGACTCAAAAGAACATGCACACAGCTGGCCCAAAATTTTTGCTAGAATTCGTGATGAGATGGTAAGCATGTCTTTGTTTTTCTCGTGATTTGTGTTTTTAATTGTTGAAGATGCTATTTTTTTTTACTGATGTATGTTTTCATGAATGTAGAGAAATGAAGACCCAAACAAGGAATTACCTGGTTTAGCTAAACTATTTGAACGCACACGTAAAAGGACCGAAGGGCGTGCATATCGTGATTCATATGATGACACTGCAAGTAAAATTGTAAGTTCTTTCTATTGTAGTACGTGAAGAAAAAAAAAATAAGTAAAAACGTCTTTTGTAGTCATATCAAAACTTTTTCACAAATTCTGTAATTTTGACTCGAAACTAATGTTGACCCGTAGAAATCAATTTCCTTTAACCTCAAACAACAATAAATGCCTTGTTATCGGAACCAAATTTCTTTAATCTTTATAACATGTAGTTAATATCATCAGTTAACAATTTTGACCAAAATGCCCTTTGAGTTGATTAATTTGATCTGCAAGTGATGCATAGTTTGACTTTCAACCCCAAATTCTACAAAATTTTAATAAGCCTAAACTTGTGTCCACTGTAAAAGCATTTTATTTATTAATCTGTATACATAAGAAACTAATACTTCAAATTGGTACTCTAGTTGTCAATTGCATATGCAATTTAATGACATGTAGCTTCAATTTGATTATTCCATATAACTTGTTGCTAGTTTTTTTTGCATTTTATAGCACAAATTGTTTCATCTATTTCCATGTGTGGTTCACTTTTATTTGGTTTTTTACTGTACTTTATTATATATTATATGTGTATATATATGATATTTTCTTATTATCTTTCCAAGGAAAAAATGAAGAACCACACACCTGCAAAAGATGGAAGTGCTTTGGTCGATCCTTTTACGGTTGTAATGAACAAGGAGCATGATGGCTACCTTCGCCTTTATGGCAAAGGCGTTACTAAAAAATGGTGGAAAGAATAAATGCTGGTGAGGAACCATATACTATTACGGGGGGGCTTATGGAATCATTAAATGCAAGCATTGAAGTTGATAAAGCACAATTGCTTGATATCCGAAAAGAAATGGAAGAGGACCATCAAAGGAAAAAAAATGAGCTAGAAGCTATGCAGAAAGACCTTGACCGCCAACGAGCAAACTTGGAAGCTATGATGCAAAATATTATGGAAAAGCTACCTGGTGGAGCTCAAGATCGTAGAGATGAGTAGGAGGTTTTAGTTACTTTTTATAATTTTAGTTGACACCTTTATTTTGATTACGTTGTTATTTGAGATTAAACATATGGTAAATTATGACATATTATTGTCTATTATATTTATGTTATTATTTTGGTGTAAATGAGATACCATTGCATATTAATAGAATTTAGCATTTCAAATAGAGTTGCATTTGTGTTTAAAAAAAGGTTGCATTTTTTGTTGCTAAAAATCATAAAAAAGTGTTGCGTTTGAATTAAAAAAAAAAGTTGCATTAAAGTGTAGCAAAGGTTGCTTTTGACATTACAAATGTTGTATTTGTATGTTAGAAAAGTTGCATTAAAAGTAATAAAAAGTTGCATTAGAATGTCAAAAAGGTTGCATATTAAAAAGGTTGCATTGGAGTAGTAAATGCAACACTTTAAGAAAAAGTTGTGTTATCTAATAAAAAGGTTGCATTAGATCTAATGCAACTTCACCTAATGCAGCCCTTGATTAAAGGTTGCATTAGGCCTTATGCAACTTTTTTCAGGCCTAGTGCAACTTTTTACCGGGGTTGCAATAGCTTCATTTTCTTGTAGTGTATATACGTATAATTCATACATACATGCATATATATATATATATACACACACGAAAGGCTTGAAACGAGATAACCGACAAGGCTCGAAAACTTAATGGCGCCGGTTAGATTGAATAATGTTTTATATTATATGAGATGTTAACTATAATGATTTATGAAAGGTTTAACTTAATAAAACAATGAAAAGGAAACAAAAATATCAAAAAGGCGCGTTCAGGGTCTCGAACCCGAGACCTGGCCGGCACGCAGAAACAGAACACACACACAAACGACCAACTAAGCTAGCTTGTCTGGTGTTAATCAAATGCAAACGAACATTTATATACATAATACGATTTTCCCCAAATTGTTAAAGAACCCTAAGAATTACAATTGATTAAACCATTAAATGATTGATCAATTTAGATTAGGGCTTTTGATCTACATTGGAACGTAACCATAACCACATATGAAATTACCTGTAACGGCGTTTGATTAGTGATGAATGACGAACATAATGTAGCAGCCAAACGCGATCAAGAACAACAGGATTGAGACGATATTAATCCAATTCGTTTAGGGGTTGAGATAGACAGGTTAAGTGAATGGTATTGACCAGTTTAATTGAGTTATGGACGACTCTAAATGGTGTATTAGCATATGAGTAAAGACGGTTTCGTTAATTAAGCATTAGGATCGTAAATTGATTGTGGTTCCTTAATTAATTGAGTCGGTGGAGTCGTTATGGTAAGGTGTACAAAGATTATAAATAAATTCCAAACGAAACGCGAAGATTATGGTCCAAGGCAATTAATCGGGTCAAATATAAACAAATACGGGTCACGGTTTGGTTCTTGGGATTGGATTATAGTTTGATATTATAATCTTTGATAAAGGTTGCAGTTTGTTCCCTAGGGTTCTAAGATGGAAACATAGAGGGTTAAAACTGGAGTTTGGGATGTGAATTGTATTTAATCCAAAGTGTATATATTTTATTGATTAATTTATAAAAAAACAGAAAACGGGTCGGGTATTTAGATTGGAAAAACCGAGTTGTTACAGTCTCCCCTACTTTAAGGAATTTCGTTCCGAAATTAAACACTACTATAACAACACTATTAAATTCTAAGAAAGAGAAAATTTTGCATATATAACTTTTAAAATTTATCGCAACACAGAATTTTGAATAGTCAAAACAACACTCCAAATGAAATCCGATAAGGACACTTATATATAGGATGTACCAGCGGCGTATCCACAATGTCCTTATCATCTCTACATTTGTACCATTATCTCAACTACTTTCGATTCTAGATTACGACACACAATTGCACGCATTATGATTTCCATGCGAGGACTTTGGTAATTATGTAGGCTTCCAAATTTACTTAGATCATCGGATGGTCCACATAACTCGTCCCATCATGTGGGCTACAAAACATTTGTAAGACATGATATTTAGTGAAAACAAGAATTTTAATATATTTTGGTTATAAATAGGCTATAGTCATTGTGTAAAATATTGCTAAAAACGAATTGAATCCTTGAGTTGATTTAGTAAAATATTAAAGTTTCTAAAACGTCTTTTGATTAATTTTTCGAAGTTTGAAAAGGAAATGATTCCTTAGGGTTGAGAGTGAAACGAGCTAGAATAAATGAGGACAAGAGATAAATTAGGAGTACGGTGTTATTGGCGGTTGTCATTTGAAAAGATAGATTTTTTTTATTGTATGCACATATTTGCTTAAAATTAATAAATTATTAGAATGGAAATGAAATTAATCCAAAAATTGAATAAAGATTTGTTATAATATGCGATTGAGAAAGGTAAAGTATGTTTAGATAAAAGTGACAAAAACACATTCTTTAATAAACTAGTTATGAATAACTTGATTAAAGAGTGCAATAAAAATTTGAATAATTAAAGTTGATTGAACTGAAATATTTTGATTAGCTGACGAATGTTAATGAACCAAATCCTATAATTTTGATTAAGTAAAACCAAATGTATATATAAGTACGACAACCAACGATATTGACCTTTGGAAAGATAAGAAAATTTTATTGTATGCGAAAAACATACTTAAAATGATGGATTTTCCAAGTTGGGTTTGTTCCAAAATAAATAATTTAGAAAAATAATTGTTTAAGGTATAATTGAATACAAAATACGTTTAGACGAAAATGATGAAGACGATAAAAATCTTATTTGTGAAAACATAACTATGATTGGTTTAATTCAAAACACATTTGTTAATTGAGCTTATGAAAACTTAAATAATTGAGATCGAATGATTTGAGGCACCTCGAATAGGTTTGTGAAAATGAGGTTTGACTAAGGTAAGCTTGATGAAATTAAGTCTTGCGGGTCTAGAATCGAATAAGCAAAAATGACCTTGTTACATGAAGAAAGCCTGAAAGGCATAGAGTTGATAGGTTTAAGCTAAATGAGCATGGGTAGTATGGTATGGTGCCGGTATGATTTAATCTCGGCGTGATTGTGTAAAGAGCAATGCGTTGCGTAGGTGATTAGGGTCTCCATAATTGTAGAAGGCACCTACACCAGGTGTATAAATCTAAGTCGAGGGCATTGAACGTTGTGGGATGTCTTGTGTCGTAGGCAGTGTACGGCAAGTGTTAAGGGGATAACCATAACGGTTATAGTGAGTGTAAGAATGACACAAGGATTGAGTCGGATGACAAAAATCACAAATAAGACGTAAAGAGCGTATTCCAGTGTAAGGTTTCTTGTTTGGGACACTATGATTTCGTTGAGATTGATAATTTGATTTACTTAATGACCTAAACTCGATTATTAAGCTTACACTTGCTATTATCGTTGTTATGAGGGTAAGTAAGGGTAAATGAATCAAAATTTCTCTTAAAGAAGTTAGTGAACGAGATTAAATTGATTGTATTAGTGTTTTGAGTTAGGATTTATACCCTAGAGATTGTAGGAGCTATCTCCTTGACTGTACTTGCGGTCATAAAGCGGGTGTAGAGAATATATGATCTATATTGTTTATGTAAATTGAGATTAAATGAGTATAAATAATAAGTTGTGTAAATTTCTTATTAGTTATTAAGGGAGAAAAACAAATGAAATTCGGCATGAGTTGTGCTAGCGTTAATCATGACTTAAGGATAAGTCATAATTTAAATGAAATAATCTATACGATGATCTGTTAAGTAGATGATATAATCAATGAGGTGATTTGATATGAGATTTTATCGATGCATAACAATTAAAATGTTAACACTTAAAATTTGAAGGTGATAACTGAGATGTAATTGATAGTTATTGAGGGTATTGAGTTATTTGTGATAAGTTCGTTAATTGATAACGTGATAATCGTGAACATGAGGGATATTGTTTAATTAGCAAGGTATTTAATAATGATTTTTATTATATTTGATAGTTTGATAATATTATAATATGCATATGGGAAAATAATCATTAATTGCTCTTGATAATTTGTGAATGTGATAATATGAGTGCAAGATAACCGATTAAATAATTAAATAGTAAATTTTTTAGATGGACTTGTGATAACAGAGTCCTAGTGAGTGAATGATTTGTGCCCCATCATGGGAATGAAAATATTTGTGAGTATGTGAATGAATTGAATTAATAAGTCTTGGTTCAATGTAATTGAATAATTAAGTAATGAGTCAAATCATAACTTGTTTCAAATAAAATAGAATACATAAACAAAAAATAAATAACATAAGTTTCTTGATATATTGAGTTTCCCATGAGCTTGTCCATGGTATTTTGTTGAACCATGAGTGTTACGAGCCGTTTTGACCGACCAAACTAAATAACGAATGACAAATGTAAGTATGAGTAGTTGAAGTATCTCGTGTATCACCATGCGTGATAATAC
This sequence comes from Bidens hawaiensis, assembly GCF_021521415.1. Lineage (NCBI taxonomy): Eukaryota > Viridiplantae > Streptophyta > Magnoliopsida > Asterales > Asteraceae > Bidens > Bidens hawaiensis. The sequence continues at coordinate 44,151 of NW_027493532.1, read as the reverse complement.
TCCAACCAAATATCGTAAATATAACAATTGTGAAAATGAATAGTTGGCGTGTCCATGGCGTCCCATGGATTTTTCACCCGACTAAACATTTAAAAAAATAAGAATAATAATAAAACACAATAAATGGTGTAACCGTCTAGCCGGTTACGTTAAACGTTTAAAGTGTCGTTCGCATTACAATTCCCACAATTACGGGGAATCTTGTCACGCTCCCTAGTTCTAAGCGAAAAAGAGCAAATACAAAGCTAGGAAATTCTCATGAAAATTTTTGACAATAAAAGATAATTTAATAAAAATTAAATAGAAATATTTTGAGGTTTAGGCGAAGTCTCAGAGTTATAAAAATATTTTGAGAATGAGACGTAGTCTCGGAGGCATAAAATATTTTGAAAGTGAAGCATAGCTTCAGAGTTATGTGTGCACGACAATAAAATAAACAATTAGCTAAGCAGTTAATAAGTATTTAATCTAACAAGTAATTATGTAAGTTGTAAACAATCAAATAGAACACATCAGGTAAACAAATAAGCACGTATGGGGTTCCTAGGCATGTTGCTAAGGCACCACTAACGACCTATCTTAAACCTTCGGCTTTGATACCAATCTGTCACACCCCAACCTACAGCGAAAATGCCGGGGCGAACTGATTGCTCACAGCCTTTCAAAGGTTACTATCATGCAAAATTATTTAAGTGACAATATCTATTTAATCTATTTAAATGAAACAATTAAAATTAAGTACATCAAATATTAAGAAAACTACAACAATGATTAATTAAGTTTGTATCCTAAAAGGCATCTCTACGTGATCCCCATCTTGCTAAACAACCAAGCTGATAACCTGCAAATGCGTATAAAATATATTTTTGTCAACAACACATGTTGAGTGAGTAAAACACCAGTTTGAGACACAACAGTAATAATATATAGTAAATAAAGAATGATGCAAACTGTTCCTATGAGATAAGTAGTTAAACCATAGCACATACACAAACAATCAACCATAAAGAAAGGGCTAAACCGTTGCCATGCGAATGGGCATTGGTTACCAAAAATGAGATGTCGGTGAAACCATTGTCAATGCGTCGGACGCCGGCCACTACGACGGTCGTATGACCATACTAGACTCAGAATCTGTTGGACCTCTCCGAATGCGGTTCAAATAAAGCAAGTAAGCAAATAGCAAGTTAGGCATAAACTGATATACACAAAAGGATTAACAGTTGCGATTTTGAATACCAGATAATAGATAAATATGATACGATACGCATATGTCCCCAAAAAGGTTAAAATAAGTAAAAGGGGGAGTGATTACTCACCTGATCGGATGAACGAAATATAAATGATGATGATGATGATGATGATGTTGATGATGGTGATGATGATGATGCGAAAGAGAGGGTCTTTCGGGATATACCATCTAGGATTCCTAGTTAAATATAATATAAATTAATTATAAGAGATATAATACGATTTAATGAATTAAGATTTCGATGTGATTCGAGTTAAGTATTGTGATTAGAATGTTTATTAATTGATCGATGGATTTCTTCAATAATTATTATTGTAAAGATTAATATTATTGTTTATCATACATTTAAAAGATGATTAATCATTATCATTTATAAAATACTATTGGTTATTCTTGATAAAATATAAAATTTATTTACCTAAATAACTTTAAAGAATTAAGATATACGATATGCTTACAATAATAATAACTAAATAAACATATAATTAAATACACAAATTAAGTAAAATAATTTGATAAAATACAACTTGAAACATACTTATAATCATCCGAACAAATAAATAATTAATTAAAGATAAATAAGTAAAGATAATATGCATTAAGATTTAAAATAAGTATTTTAACGAAAATCTATATAATACGTTTAGTATTTATATGATATTTATATATATATATGTATATATATATGTATATATATATATAAAATAACTATAAGTTTATAAAAGACATCCAACGACAAGAATCACCCAAGATGATGCCGGGTTTAAATAAGTTAATGTTTGTTATTATTAATATATACGTATAATTCATACATACACACACACACACACACATATATATACGAAAAGCTTGAAACGAGATAACCGACAAGGCTCGAAAACTTAATGGCGCCGGTTAGATTGAATAATGTTTTATATTATATGAGATGTTAACTATAATGATTTATGAAAGGTTTAACTTAATAAAAAAATGAAAAGGAAACAAAAATATCAAAAAGGCGCGTCCAGGGTCTCGAACCCGAGACCTGGCCGGCACGCAGAAACAGAACACACACGCAAACGACCAACTGAGCTAGCTTGTCTGGTGTTAGTTAAATGCAAATGAACATTTATATACATAATACAATTTTCCCCAAATTGTTAAAGAACCCTAAGAATTACAATTGATTAAACCGTTAAATGATTGATCAATTTAGATTAGGGCTTTTGATCTACATTGGAACGCGACCATAACCACATATGAAATTACCTATAACGGCGTTTGATTAGTGATGAACGACGAACATAATGTAGCGGCTAAACACGATCAAGAACAGCAGGATTGAGACAATATTAATCCAATTCGTTTAGGGGTTGAGATAGACAGGTTAAGTGAATGGTATTGACCAGTATAATTGAGTTATGGACAACTATAAATGGTGTATTAGCATATGAGTAAAGACGGTTTCGTTAATTAAGCATTAGGATCGTAAATTGATTGTGGTTCCTTAATTAAATGAGTCGGTGGAGTCGTTATGGGAAGGTGTACAAAGATTATAAATCAATTCCACACGAAACGCGAAGATTATGGTCCAAGGAAATTAATCGGGTCAAATATAAACAAATACGGGTCACGGTTCGGTTCTTGGGATTGGATTATAGTATGATATTATAATCTTTGATAAGGTTGCAGTTTGGTCCCTGGTGTGACATTCGTCAATTTCGGGTCACTTTTGTTATGTAAACCCGACCCGTTTGTAACCCGAACATTTCAAATATATAAAATATTGGAACTTGTAATTTAAAATATATAAAATATATAAAATATATTTTTTTTTATATTATGCATTGTTTGACCATTTAAACATACCCGTTTTTATGCAAACCATAAAAGAATCTTTATACCCAACCCTTCACTCCTTCCCTATATATACACACTCATCTTCTTCATTTTACTCTTGCTACATCTCCAAAAACTCTCTCAAACTCCATAGATTCAAGGTTGTTATTTCTTATGTATTCTTGAAGTTTTGACTTCTCAAGTCAAACTAACTATAGTCTTTCATTCTAACTTTTTCATCTAACATTACAAACTCTTGAATATGGTGGTACAACATATATATATAATACACACCCCTTGTTTCCTTTATTTGTTACTTCACCGACTTTGGTTGGTTAAGTTTCGAATGTCATAAGGCAAGGCTTCATGGAAGACTTCGTGTTCTTGATATATATTTACACACACATAACTTATTATACATATCACTTATGACTAACTTCTAACCCTTTAGTTTGTTCATCTTATTTACAAGTCCCATGGTGTGGGTTTGTATAAGACTAACCTCGGTTTAACCGAAGCTAGTCCAAACCGGAAACCGAACTTTTGTTTACTAGTTTTGTTAAAATAGTTGTTTAAACATGTTTATTGCTAGATTTGAGTTTCAAAAATCATTTTTACAAGTTCTTTGATATTAAGCATATGGAATCCATCTATGAACTCGTTGGGAGATGGAAACCGAACTAAACCAAAACTTTTCCTTAAAAGACTTGTAGTTGACTTTTTTTGTTGTAAAATTTAAGTTTTCTTCATTTATAAACCAATATACAAGTTCTATGATATTTGGGCATGTAGAAACCATCTATGAACTATTTGTGAGATGGAGACCGAACTATACCGACTTTTACTCGCTTAAGACACACAAGTGTGTTTTTAGTTATCAAGACTTGTATATTTCTTTAAAAAAATAGTTTACAAACTGATTTTAATTATTTTCTTAAGTACTTGGAATAGTTGGATCCAACTTGATCTCATAACATAGCTTGGACCGACAAAACCGAACACTCGCTTAACGTGCGTTGTTAGTTCTAAACAATAGATCTACATACTTGGTTAGGTGTTAGTATGTTTTAATGAGTTATCTCATAACAATTAATATTTTGGAAAGTTGACTTTGGGTTTGACCATTTGTCAAGACCCGAACCGACAACCCGAACACTCGTTAAAAACCCGTTTTAGTATCTTTAGCCTAATGGAACTTGCATTTTAGCATTTTCCCCACCTTATTACTTAACATTGGTTAAGTAAATATTAAGGTTAGATACTTTAACCCGGTTTTGAGCAAACTTACATTTTTTAAAAGGGTTATTATTATAAATTCTTAAATAGTTACATTTTAAACCTTGAACTTTAATTGATTAGTTTTTGCAACAATTATTTTATTTAAAGATCTTCAAGACAACCTTTCTAAATCCAAGACTTTCTTTTATTTAGGCTTCATACGTTAAACTCGTCGTTCCGGCAAATCTCCAAATAATCAATCTTTCAAGTTTATTACTTGAATGTGAGTAACTTCATACCCCGTTTTCTATCTTTTATTTTGGGGGTGACATTTCAACTTATCTAAACTAAATGTTTTATACTTGGGTCTTAAACCACAAACGTTGTTGTATACCTTACTTGAATAATTGCTCGATTTGGTGTTCTATGCTTATTTGACTATGTGTTTATTGCTTTTGGATGGTGGAACTATAAATCCTAGACCATTTGGCAACCCCTCATGGCAAGGTGTCGTTAACGTAATGCAATTAACGATAACTATAAAATCCTAAACTATTTGGCAACCCCTTATAGTTGGGTGTCGCTAACTTGTTAGCGATAACTATTTATCCAAGTTTATAGCTATTATTTATTGTTTTGTATACTAGTTTTGTGGCTTTTCATACTATATATCTATTGTTCAAACTTATGAATTGCTCACCAACCTTTGTGTTGATAAACTTTATTTTATGAAATGTTACAGGTTTGCATCTAGGTTGATTATGGAGTTCGGTGAAGAAAACGTCACAAATACCGTTAGGATATTAGCAAAACTGAACAATATTTGATTTGCTATATTTTGTTATATTTTGTTGTATTTGAGTTATGAATATTTGGTTATGTGACATTTTCGATGATGTGAAATGAAATGAGTTTGTTAAATATTGTCGCTTTAAATAGTGTCATGCGCTTATGAGCAATCGTTGCACCCCGGCATGTTCCGCCGCCTTTGGTCGGGGTGACAGATTGGTATCAGAGCCATGACAATTAAGATAGGTGGTTAGACGTAACGACCTAGAATTGTTATGCTTAGGGTCCTATACGTGTGCTCATACGTGTTTACTCTATCTAATTGTTCATATCGCATGTTTATTTAGTAACTTGTTTAAAATTCACCAATATCCTAAATGATCACATACACACACTTTCATAGTATTTCCAACGTATCCTTACCTTAAAACGCAAAAAGTAGATTTTCATTGTGTTTTATGGATTACAAGATTAACTTGGATCCCGTTGTTTCAAATCCCTTAAAGGTTGCGTTTATTTCGGGTTTGTAGCCATCATAGGAAACAAGAAATTATAAAATGACCATTTAACAAAAAGATTCCAAGAATCGAAGGTGATTTACTTACCTGGGATGGTTGAGTTATAATGCTCGTTTTCTAGGCCATAAATCGTGTTATAAATGTCAATACTTTAAGTATTCGAATGCGAGCGTTCCAGTCGCCATCCTAATTTTCGGTGCTAAAACAATAAAACTACGGTGATTTCGTGGACTAGTGTTTTGACATGACGTTGTATCTCGATTTATTGTGTTATTATCGTTATTTGAGTCGAAAACATGAAAAAGTTTCGGTGGTTCGTACACATGTTTAGACTCCAATATGTTGTTTTATAAAACTTTTTAGTGTTGGAATATCAAGTCATGGTGGTTCATGCACGATTTTTCCAACTCTATAAATCTCAAAATCTCAAATTTTTAAGCTTTAAATTCTCAAAAAAAAAAAAAAAAACATTTACTATTGTTTTCGGTTTTGTTATTTATAAACAAAGTTTTATATTTTATCTAACACTAACATCTTCTCCATACTAACTCTAGGATTCACAAATCAAAAATCGAAATCTTATTTTATTTTATACACCTTTATATTCATTTCCTTTTTACCCAAAACCTTATCCCATTTTCTTTATAATTTTTTTAGCATGCCTCCGCTAAGATGCCAACCGCGCAAGAACTCCACTCGACGTATGGCCGCCATCATCGCCAAGCAAATAGCCGCTGTGATTCCCGAACTAATAACCCAAATACAAGCAAACCAACCCGCACCCGTTGTTGCACCTATTGAGCCCAAACCCGCATCCTACCTGCTTAAAAAATTTACTAGTGCCAACCCGTCCGAATTCTATGGAACCAACTGTGCGACTACGTTGTTGCAGTGGTTCGAATCTGTGGAGAATGTGTTTTTACACAGCGAATGCACCGAAGCGAAAAAGACAAACTTCGCTTCAAGCATGTTTAGGGGAACCGCCCTAACATTGTGGGGTAGTGTCATGCACTTCCAAGGTACGGATGTGGCCATGGCTCTTCCATGGACCGAGCTCAAGGCGCTGATGAAGAAGACATTTTGTCCTAAACACGAGCTCCAAAAGCTTGAGGTAAAATTTTGGGACCTAAAACAAGAAGGTGGTGATAACGCCGCTTACTCCCTCCGTTTCCATGAGCTAAGCGTTCTTGTACCTCACTTGGTTACCCCAACCGAACGTGAAATTGACAAATATATTAGGGGTTTACCGATGAAAATCCGGGATTCAGTCATGAGTAGCAAACCCGCGAACCTTGAGGAAGCCATCACGTTAGCCGGTTGGCTATCGGAAAATCACGTGAAGGAGGGTACCCTAACCCTCAAGAAAACAATCGAGAAAGCCAAAACCGAGCCCGCTCCCCAAGCCAAGATTGAAGCCGCACCACAAGCTATAAACTACTCCAACTCCTCCCGACACAACAACAACAACAAGAAGAAACCCAAGACTAATTACCGAAACTTTGCCGTCACCCAACCTTAACCACCACAACAAGCCCAAACTTTTCCCCAAAACCGAAAACCTTATATTGGTAAATCCCCACTATGTAACACTTGCCAACTTCACCACCCAACGAACTCGCCGTGTCGCCATTGTACAATTTGTAACCGATTTGGTCACTTCTCCAACACATGCCGATCCACCCAACGAAACCAACCCAACCAACCTAACCCACCAACCCAACCAAGAAACTTTCCCCAAAATGCCCAAAACCGCTATGCACCATACCCATCAAACCAACCACAACAACCCCGAGCTTGCTTTAATTGTGGTGATCCCAACCATTTCCGCCAAAATTTCCCACGTTTAGCTTTTACCAACCAAGCTCAAACCGTAACCATACCATACTACCAAACACAAGCTTACCAAGTTCAAACTTACCAACCCCAAATTCCCCAACTCAATGCACCACTCATCCAACCCATCCAAACAATCCAAGCACCACCTCCACCTCCACCTCCACAACAAGCACATCAAGTCAACCATGGTAATCAAGGGCGGGCGTTTATGATGAATGCAAATCAAGCTCAAGTGGCAAACGATGTTGTGAACGGTATGTTTTTGGTGAACTATCATTTGTCTTCTATTTTATTTGATACCGGTGCCGATAGAAGTTTTATTTCTTTGAAATTTGAGTCGAAACTTGCGATGCCTCGAACTAAGCTTTCCCGACCGTTCTCTGTTGAAGTCGCCAATGGAAATTCTATTACCATCAATTCCGTCGTCCGCGATTGCTCTCTTATTATTTCTAAGCATAAATTCTCCATCGATCTCATCCCGATGCAAATGGGTAGCTTCGATGTCATAGTAGGCATGGATTGGTTGTCTTTGCACCGTGTCGAAGTCGTTTGTTTTGATAAATTCATTCGCATTCCACTTTTCAATGGCAAGGTTCTTAAGGTCTTTGGAAACACAACGTCTCGAAGGCTAAATCTCATGTCGTGTGCTCAATCGCAAAAGTACTTACGCCAAAAGTACGTTCCGTTTTTAGCTCTCTCGGTGACAAAAGACAAAAAGGAAAGGAAGATCCAAGATATTCCTATTGTTCGTGATTTGCTTGATGTCTTTCCCGATGATGTTACCATTCTTCCTCCCGTTCGTCCGATTGAATTCCAAATCAATCTTGTGCCCGGCGCGATGCCCGTGGCCAAGGATCCTTATCGTCTAGCCCCGTCGGAAATGCAAGAACTATCAAACCAACTCGAAGAACTTTCCGATAAAGGCTTCATTCGTCCAAGCTCTTCTCCTTGGGGCGCTCCTGTTCTCTTCGTGAAAAAGAAGGATGGTTCGTTTCGTATGTGCATCGATTATCGAGAACTCAACAAACTTACTATTAAAAATCGTTATCCATTGCCACGTATCGACGACTTATTCGACCAACTTCAAGGCGCAACTTGTTTCTCCAAAATTGATCTTCGATCGGGTTATCATCAATTGCGTGTTCGCGAAGAAGACATTCCAAAAACCGCTTTCCGTACTCGATATGGACATTTCGAATTTTTGGTTATGCCCTTTGGGTTAACAAATGCACCCGCGGTGTTTATGGACCTCATGAACCCCGTTTGTAAACCATTCCTTGATAAATTCGTTATTGTCTTTATTGATGACATCCTTATCTTCTCTAAATCCAAAGCCGAACATGAACATCATTTGCGTTCCATTCTCGAGCTCCTTAGAAACGAACAACTCTATGCCAAAGTCTCCAAATGTGAATTTTGGCTCGAGAAAGTTCAATTTTTGGGACATATCGTAAACGACAAAGGTATTCATGTTGATCCCGTTAAAATTGAGGCTGTTAAGGATTGGAAAAATCCAACGACTCCCACGGAAATTCGATCCTTCCTCGGTTTGGCCGGATATTATCGGCGTTTCATTCGGAATTTTTCCAAGATCTCTTTGCCTCTTACCTCTCTCACCCATAAGGGACAACCCTTCGATTGGGGTTCGAAGCAAGAGGAAGCCTTTTGTACTCTCAAGGACATGCTTTGCAATGCTCCTATTCTAACTCTTCCCGATGGAAACGACGATTTTGTTGTATTTTGTGATGCATCCCATCAAGGACTTGGTTGTGTTCTCATGCAACGAGGTCAAGTTATCGCATACGCATCAAGGCAACTTAAGGTCAACGAGAAGAACTATACGACTCACGATCTCGAACTTGGTGCCGTCGTTTTCGCTCTCAAAATATGGAGACATTACCTTTATGGAACAAAATGTGTGGTTTTTACCGATCATAAAAGCCTTCAACACATTTTTGACCAAAAAGATCTCAACATGAGACAACGACGATGGGCCGAATTACTCAGTGATTACGACTGCGAGATTCGCTACCACCCCGGTAAAGCGAATGTTGTCGCCGACGCCCTAAGTCGAAAGGTTAATATTAAATCCGTTCTGCTTCTAAGCGTCATTGTTCAAACCGATCTTCAAATTCGTATCTTTCAAGCTCAACGCACCTCCGTTGAAGAAGGTAACATGTATGACGAAATGTCATGTGGAGCCGAACTTCAACTCGAAACCATACCCGATGGTCTTTTGTATTTTCTCAATCGTTTGTGGGTTCCCGATCGCGATGACCTTCGTACTTGTATTCTCGACGAAGCTCATAATTCGCACTATTCCATTCATCCCGGTGCGGATAAGATGTACTTCGATCTTCTTGCTACCTTTTGGTGGCCGGGTATGAAAAGGGACGTAGCGTTGTTTGTATCTAAATGTCTTACTTGCTCGAAAGTCAAAGCCGAACATCAAAGACCTTTTGGTCTACTCGAGCAACCACCGATTCCCGTTTGGAAATGGGAAGACATTGCTATGGACTTTATCACCAAATTACCCAAAACCCAAAAAGGCAACGATAGCATTTGGGTGATCATCGATCGATTAACCAAATCTGCTCATTTCATTCCGATCCGCGAGAAGTATTCTGTCGAACAGCTTGCTCAAATCTATGTTCGGGAAATCGTGTGCCGACACGGTTTGCCATTGTCTATCATCTCCGACCGCGATGCCTGTTTTACCTCTCATTTTTGGTGTTCACTTCAAGAAGCTTTGGGAACACGTCTCGATCTTAGCACCGCTTATCATCCTCAAACGGACGGTCAATCCGAACGTACAATCCAAACACTCGAGGATATGCTACGAGCATGTGTTCTTGATTTCGGTGGGAATTGGGATTCTCATCTTCCGTTCATCGAGTTCTCCTACAACAATAGCTACCACTCTAGCATTGATGTGGCTCCTTTTCAAGCTCTTTACTGTCGTAAATGTCGTTCCCCGATTTGTTGGAACAAAATCGGTGAAGCTCAAATCACGGGACCCGAAATGGTCCAAGAAGCCACCGACGTCATTGATCAAATCCGTAAAAATCTCCTAACCGCTAGAAATCGTCAAAAGAGTTACGCCGACAAACGGCGAAAACCGATCGAATTTAATGTTGACGATCTTGTCCTTCTAAAAGTATCTCCTTGGAAGGGGGTAGTCCGTTTCGGAAAGAAAGGTAAACTAGCTCCTCGTTTCGTTGGTCCTTTTAAAATTCTTGAGCGTGTTGGGAAAGTAGCGTATCGACTTGAACTACCGCAAGAACTTGCCGGTGTTCATCCGACATTTCATGTTTCGAATCTCAAAAAGTGCCTAGCCGAGGGTAATCTTCATATACCCCTCGATAAAGTTCATGTTGATGAGTCTATGATTATGGTTGAACGACCCGTTGAGATTATGGATCTCAACGAGAAGAAAACAAACGTAGTCGTACTCGGTTAGTAAAAGTTCGTTGGGAATCACGACGTGGCGCGGAGTTTACTTGGGAACGAGAAGACACAATGAAAGAGAAGTATCCACATTTGTTTGCATCGTCGTCTTCATCTTAATTTCGGGACGAAATTTCCTAAAGTAGGGAATACTGTGACATTCGTCAATTTCGGGTCACTTTTGTTATGTAAACCCGACCCGTTTGTAACCCGAACATTTCAAATATATAAAATATTGGATCTTGTCATTTAAAATACATAAAATATATTTTTTTTATATTATGCATTGTTTGACCATTTAAACATACCCATTTTTATGCAAACCATAAAAGAATCTTTATACCCAACCCTTCACTCCTTCCCTATATATACACACCCATATTCTTCATTTTACTCTTGCTACATCTCCAAAAACTCTCTCAAACTCCATAGATTCAAGGTTATTATTTCTTATGTATTCTTGAAGTTTTGACTTCTTAAGTCAAACTAACTATAGTCTTTCATTCTAACTTGTTCATCTAACATTACTAACTCTTGAATATGGTGGTACAACATATATATAATACACACCCCTTGTTTCCTTTATTTGTTACTTCACCGACTTTGGTTGGTTAAGTTTCGAATGTCATAAGGCAAGGCTTCATGGAAGACTTCGTGCTCTTGATATATATTTACACACACATAACTTATTATACATATCACTTATGACTAACTTCTAACCCTTTAGTTTGTTCATCTTATTTACAAGTTCCATGGTGTGGGTTTGTATAAGACTAACCTCGGTTTAACCGAAACTAGTCCAAACCAGAAACCGAACTTTTGTTTACAAGTTTTGTTAAAATAGTTGTTTAAACATGTTTATTGCTAGATTTGAGTTTCAAAAATCATTTTTACAAGTTCTTTGATATTAAGCATATGGAATCCATCTATGAACTCGTTGGGAGATGGAAACCGAACTAAACCAAAACTTTTGCTTAAAAGACTTGTAGTTGACTTTTTTTGTTGTAAAATTTAAGTTTTCTTCATTTATAAACCAATATACAAGTTTTATGATATTTGGGCATGTAGAAACCATCTATGAACTATTTGTGAGATGGAGACCGAACTATACCGACTTTTACTCGCTTAAGACACACAAGTGTGTTTTTAGTTATCAAGACTTGTATATTTCTTTAAAAAAATAGTTTACAAACTGATTTTAATTATTTTCTTAAGTATTTGGAATAGTTGGATCCAACTTGATCTCATAACATAGCTTGGACCGACAAAACCGAACACTCGCTTAACGTGCGTTGTTAGTTCTAAACAATAGATCTACATACTTGGTTAGGTGTTAGTATGTTTTAATGAGTTATCTCATAACAATTAATATTTTGGAAAGTTGACTTAGGGTTTGACCATTTGTCAATACCCGAACCGACAACCCGAACACTCGTTAAAAACCCGTTTTAGTATCTTTAGCCTAATGGAACTTGTATTTTAGCATTTTCCCCACCTTATTACTTAACATTGGTTAAGTAAATATTAAGGTTAGATACTTTAACCCGGTTTTGAGCAAACTTACATTTTTTAAAAGGGTTATTATTATAAATTCTTAAATAGTTACATTTTAAACCTTGAACTTTAATTGATTAGTTTTTGCAACAATTATTTTATTTAAAGATCTTCAAGACAACCTTTCTAAATCCAAGACTTTCTTTTATTTAGGCTTCATACGTTAAACTCGTCGTTCCGGCAAATCTCCAAATAATCAATCTTTCAAGTTTATTACTTGAATGTGAGTAACTTCATACCCCGTTTTCTATCTTTTATTTTGGGGGTGACATTTCAACTTATCTAAACTAAATGTTTTATACTTGGGTCTTAAACCACAAACGTTGTTGTATACCTTACTTGAATAATTGCTCGATTTGGTGTTCTATGCTTATTTGACTATGTGTTTATCGCTTTTGGATGGTGGAACTATAAATCCTAGACCATTTGGCAACCCGTCATGGCAAGGTGTCGTTAAGGTAATGCAATTAACGATAACTATAAAATCCTAAACTATTTGGCAACCCCTTATAGTTGGGTGTCGCTAACTTGTTAGCGATAACTATTTATCCAAGTTTATAGCTATTATTTATGGTTTTGTATACTAGTTTTGTGGCGTTTCATACTATATATCTATTGTTCAAACTTATGAATTGCTCACCAACCTTTGTGTTGATAAACTTTATTTTATGAAATGTTACAGGTTTGCATCTAGGTTGATTATGGAGTTCGGTGAAGAAAACGTCACAAATACCGTTAGGACATTAGCAAAACTGAACAATATTTGATTTGCTATATTTTGTTATATTTTGTTGTATTTGAGTTATGAATATTTGGTTATGTGACATTTTCGATGATGTGAAATAAAATGAGTTTGTTAAATATTGTCGCTTTAAATAGTGTCATGCGCATATGAGCAATCGTTGCACCCCGGCATGTTCCGCCGCCTTTGGTCGGGGTGTGACACCTGGGGTTCTAAGATGGAAACATAGAGGGTTAAAACTTGTGTTCGGGGTGTGAATTGTATTTAATCCAAAGTGTATATATTTTATTGATTAATTTATAAAGAAACAAAAAACGGTTCGGGTATTTATATTGGAAAACCCGAGTTGTTACAATCCACATACATTAACAACCCTCATTCGTTATAAATTAACACCTTCATTCATTATAACAGTTGAACGAATGAGGTCACATACGTTAAGGATCACATTCGTCAGATTCAATAACGAATGAACCCATATTCGTTATAAATAACCATTCTCATTCGTTATAACCATCCACATTCGTTAGAACAGTTACACGAATGACCTCATTCGTTAAGAAATACACATTTGCATGATACAATAACGAATGAGCCCACATTTTGTAAGGCCCCGAACCCGGTAGCCCTACTTTAGCGTCGGATTTACTCATAAACACAGTTCTTCAAATCAGAGTTTATTAAAACTTTTCGCGGAATATAAAACATCAATCATTTGTTACAAAACATTAAATCTTTTCTTTGATACCATAACACAAAACTTTATATTTAAAACATCTTTACTTCTTTCTTCAGATGCCAGCCGTTCAATCCATGCCGTGTGTCATCCTCATGCTAACTCTATAATCAGCTCACCTGCGTGCATACTAAAAGTCAGCTACGCTGAGTGAGTTCTAGTTAATCAAGCAACTTATCATACAACCACTTCATACAATATATATACGTATCTGAAGACACATAGTCCACTGTCTAACATGCCACTGTTTAACCACTTAATTACCCCTACAGCTTAGCCACTTAATTACAAAGGCACGTATAGGCTTTCCCTATCACGCACTCACGCTATGCCACTTAATAACGAAGGCACGTATAGGCTTTCCCTATCACGCACTCACGCTATGCCACTTAATAACGAAGGCACGTATAGGCTTTCCCTATCACGCACTCACGCTATGCCACTAAATAACGAAGGCACGTATAGGCTTTCCCTATCACGCACTCACGCTATGCCACTTAATAACGAAGGCACGTATAGGCTTTCCCTATCACGCACTCACGCTATGCCACTTAATAACGAAGGCACGTATAGGCTTTCCCTATCACGCACTCACGCTATGCCACTTAATAACGAAGGCACGTATAGGCTTTCCCTATCACGCACTCACGCTATGCCACTTAATAACGAAGGCACGTATAGGCTTTCCCTACCACGCACTCACGCTATGCCACTTAATAACGAAGGCACGTATAGGCTTTCCCTACCACGCACTCACGCTATGCCACTTAATAACGAAGGCACGTATAGGCTTTCCCTATCACGCACTCACGCTATGCCACTAACACCCTTACTAGACTCCTGCTACTTCTAACACACTCTACCTCAACCTGCCTTGGTCACACTCATATTAGTTTAGTTTTTACGTAGTGAACAAGTCACATCACAACATTCATACACACTATCAACCACTTGGCAATCACTATCCTTGGCGATACGTGCAATATCCGAAAATCGTTCACGTACCGACAAGCATTATAAATGTATACCTCATATAACATCAATAGCATACACTTACCACTTAAAGTAAGTGTATTCACACTTCACATCGAGTATGCACACAGCCCCGAAAACGTAACACATAAATGGGGCTAGAAACTCACCTGAATTCTGCTTCTTCCTCTGGTAGCTGTAAATCCCTTCTTTAACTGAGCTCGGCTGACTGTACAAGTTACACGTATCAATACTCGTCTGATCTAATCTGGTGGCCTAGTATAGCTTACTTTAACTTATCGCTTTATACTTTATTTTCTAATCAAACTTGGCTTCAGGCGAAGTTAACTCTCGGGCGAACTTAGCTCTAGGCGAAGTTAAACCTTAGGCGAACTTGGCTTCAGGCGAAGTTATCCTTAGGCGAACTTGGCTTCAGGCGAAGTTATCCTTAGGCGAAGTTACGCTTGAAGGCGAAGTTAAGCTTGAAGGCGAAGTTCATCAGGCGAACTTAATCTTGCAGGCGAAGTTATCGCGCTGCAGATCTGTTTGCCCATAAATCCTTCGTTTCTTAGCCAAATAACTCGATTTTGGTACCCACGGAATCGTATGATCGGCGCCTACAAATCCCAACCATCAAATCGGCCTAAAATCGACGTTTTAGGGGTCCGATTTGGGCAGTTTGGGTTTCAGGTCCGGTTAACCCATCCAATCCTAACCATTTTCAGTAATATTAGCTTTGTTGGATTTGTTCTTACCTTACCAACTCAGATCTATCAACAAAATCTCGGGTCTCGGCTTCGAATCTTGGTCGGTTAGAATGTGTGTGTTTTGAGTGTGTTAGGAGTTTTAGGGTGTAGGGTGAGAATGAAGATATTTTGGGTTTAGGGGATATTTATATCCCTTAAATCCCATTCTCATTTAACCCATCTCAAATAATCCAAGTCCGCAACCCGCATCCATTACCCAACACTAGCCCGACCCATACCAACTCCTATTCTTTTATTTATTTCCTGATAACCCGAGTAAACTTTCCCTCTATTATTAATTAATATAATTAATATTATCTTGAAATTTCGGGATGTTACAAGTCTTCCCTCCTTAAAGAGGTTTCGTCCCCGAAACCTAACTTATTCCCTATAAAAGGAAAACTTCTTATATTTACACGCTTTATTGAATCGCCTTCGCTTTTTGAGTTATCCTTCTTACTCCTGACTTGTAGTCATCGAGCGGTGATCATGTGTCTTAACTATTACGGTAGCTTGTCCAGGAAGCCCTCGATGTACCAAGTCTCGTATCGCCTTCCCGAGGAACCTTGCTTTATATAATAACGCTAACTCCTAAGGCGACACTTTACCATCACACAACTATTTATTATAACCAACATGCATTCAAGTTAAATTCATAGATCGTTCATACAAAAGCGCAAGAAGTCACAAGTACCTCATAACATAAAAGGAAATCATTCAAGCTTGCTAAACAAACATAGGTTCAAATGTAACATAAAACACTCTTTAACTACTAAACATAAAACAACTGTGACATGCCACATATTCTTCTTAAAGGGACAACACAAACATCATCACTCAAGGAACTATTTAGTACAAGGATAGCAAGGCTAACAGGTAATAACAGTGGCCAGCTGTGACTAGCTGATCACGTTGCTTTACGTGTCCTATTCGCTTCCCTTTATGAATCTATTTGTGCTGGTTCTACTTAAGCAGTTAGTCAAATCAAACAATCAATTATTCCTAACCCTATCGTTCACGTATCTTTTCTTTCTCATTAACAAATATCATTTAATCATACACTTTACCTTTACTGATCTTGCTTGAGCGACACATGGCATTCTTGGACTGGCATCTTCTTTCCTTTCTTACTTAAATCCCATTTTCTGTTCGAGTCTAAGCATGTAGGATGCTTAAATCTCTCGAACTTATGCTCTGATACCAACTTGTAAGGCCCCGAACCCGGTAGCCCTACTTTAGCGTCGGATTTACTCATAAACACAGTTCTTCAAATCAGAGTTTATTAAAACTTTTCGCGGAATATAAAACATCAATCATTTGTTACAAAACATTAAATCTTTTCTTTGATACCATAACACAAAACTTTATATTTAAAACATCTTTACTTCT
The DNA here is from genome assembly GCF_021521415.1 of Bidens hawaiensis. Taxonomy (NCBI): domain Eukaryota; kingdom Viridiplantae; phylum Streptophyta; class Magnoliopsida; order Asterales; family Asteraceae; genus Bidens; species Bidens hawaiensis. Next base: position 27,134 of record NW_027493532.1, on the reverse strand, counting down.
TTCTTCAGATGCCAGCCGTTCAATCCATGCCGTGTGTCATCCTCATGCTAACTCTATAATCAGCTCACCTGCGTGCATACTAAAAGTCAGCTACGCTGAGTGAGTTCTAGTTAATCAAGCAACTTATCATACAACCACTTCATACAATATATATACGTATCCGAAGACACATAGTCCACTGTCTAACATGCCACTGTTTAACCACTTAATTACCCCTACAGCTTAGCCACTTAATTACAAAGGCACGTATAGGCTTTCCCTATCACGCACTCACGCTATGCCACTTAATAACGAAGGCACGTATAGGCTTTCCCTATCACGCACTCACGCTATGCCACTTAATAACGAAGGCACGTATAGGCTTTCCCTATCATGCACTCACGCTATGCCACTTAATAACGAAGGCACGTATAGGCTTTCCCTATCACGCACTCACGCTATGCCACTTGATAACGAAGGCACGTATAGGCTTTCCCTATCACGCACTCACGCTATGCCACTTAATAACGAAGGCACGTATAGGCTTTCCCTATCACGCACTCACGCTATGCCACTTAATAACGAAGGCACGTATAGGCTTTCCCTATCACGCACTCACGCTATGCCACTTAATAACGAAGGCACGTATAGGCTTTCCCTACCACGCACTCACGCTATGCCACTTAATAACGAAGGCACGTATAGGCTTTCCCTATCGCGCACTCACGCTATGCCACTAACACCCTTACTAGACTCCTGCTACTTCTAACACACTCTACCTCAACCTGCCTTGGTCACACTCATATTAGTTTAGTATTTACGTAGTGAACAAGTCACATCACAACATTCATACACACTATCAACCACTTGGCAATCACTATCCTTGGCGATACGTGCAATATCCGAAGATCGTTCACGTACCGACAAGCATTATAAATATATACCTCATATAACATCTATAGCATACACTTACCACTTAAAGTAAGTGTATTCATACTTCACATCGAGTATGCACACAGCCCCGAAAACGTAACACATAAATGGGGCTAGAAACTCACCTGAATTCTGCTTCTTCCTCTGGTAGCTGTAAATCCCTTCTTTAACTGAGCTCGGCTGACTGTACAAGTTACACGTATCAATACTCGTCTGATCTAATCTGGTGGCCTAGTATAGCTTACTTTAACTTATCGCTTTATACTTTATTTTCTAATCAAACTTGGCTTCAGGCGAAGTTAACCCTCGGGCGAACTTAGCTCTAGGCGAAGTTAAACCTTAGGTGAACTTGGCTTCAGGCGAAGTTATCCTTAGGCGAACTTGGCTTCAGGCGAAGTTATCCTTAGGCGAAGTTACGCTTGAAGGCGAAGTTACGCTTGAAGGCGAAGTTCATCAGGCGAACTTAATCTTGCAGGCGAAGTTATCGCGCTGCAGATCTGTTTGCCCATAAATCCTTCGTTTCTTAGCCAAATAACTCGATTTTGGTACCCACGGAATCGTATGATCGGCGCCTACAAATCCCAACCATCAAATCGGCCTAAAATCGACGTTTTAGGGGTCCGATTTGGGCAGTTTGGGTTTCGGGTCCGGTTAACCCATCCAATCCTAACCATTTTCAGTAATATTAGCTTTGTTGGATTTGTTCTTACCTTACCAACTCAGATCTATCAACAAAATCTCGGGTCTCGGCTTCGAATCTTGATCGGTTAGAATGTGTGTGTTTTGAGTGTGTTAGGAGTTTTAGGGTGTAGGGTGAGAATGAAGATATTTTGGGTTTAGGGGATATTTATATCCCTTAAATCCCATTCTCATTTAACCCATCTCAAATAATCCAAGTCCATAACCCGCATCCATTACCCAACACTAGCCCGACCCATACCAACTCCTATTCTTTTATTTATTTCCTGATAACCCGAGTAAACTTTCCCTCTATTATTAATTAATATAATTAATATTATCTTGAAATTTCGGGATGTTACACATTTGTTTGAACAGATCACGAATGAGTCTTCATTCGTTATACCCATAATTTAAACACATTCGTTAAACACAATAACGAATGGCCTTGATATACTAACGAATGGCCCCCATTCTTGAAATTCCCTTAACGAATGGCTACATTAACATAACGAATGGGTTATTGGATCTGTTACTATTCACCAGAAAAGCGTATTTTGCCGGAAAAAACAGTTACAAGGCCGAAAAATACTGTTACATCGCCGGAATCTGCACCTTCAAGCTTCATCCATGGCAGATTCACCATATCTTCATAATAATTTACCAAATTGATCCACGAAGGCTCGGACTTTCATCACGAACCTGAATCAATCATCAATTTAACTTTAAATCTACTGATTTGATACAAATCTGATCAAACGGTTACTTCCTCTTCCATGGTGGATTCTTCAGTACACCATAAATAACTTCCAAAATCAACAGGAAGCTTCGGAATTCATTAATAAACACAAATCTACCATAAATTTCAGCCTTCATACCTTAATTTGATCCAAATCTGATCAAATCAAACCAAAACCCGAAGAACACCATTCAGATCTGAATCATACCTTAAATTGATGCATCGAGAGCAGGCGTCTGCTCTGATACCAATTGATAAAACGTTTATGAGACAATATTTAGCGCTAACATCGATACATCAATACGTTAAACACGAGATCGATACGTTAAATAAATACTTTATTAATAACTTAGAGATGAATACATTATGGTGGATACAATAAAGATAAATTATGGAGAGAATCCGGCATGGTAACGACATGGAATATCTTAAGCTCGGATCTCTCCTTAATTATGAACATGAGCTGCTTATTTATAGGCCATAAGCTCCCATTCATTAAGTTAGCCTCATTCTCTATACTGTAGTAACAAATGAGACACCATTCGTTATGCCTTCATAACGAATGATAATAACTTAATGAACAAGCCATCATTTGTTATATCTTCATAACGAATGGAGATTAACTTAACGATTAAGCCTCCATTCACTATACAATCCATAGCGAATGCGCTTATACCTTAACGAATAGCTATTCTATAACGAATGGGCCTCATTCGCTATACAATCCATAGCGAGTGGGCCATTTTACAATAAATAAACAGACTAGACTATCTATAACTTATTCGATCGCTACGGACACCAAAATCGTGCACTAACAGGAAAGTTTGGTGATGTTAAGATTAAAGACATGCAAAATCAAGTTAAACAAGTTGTGAATGGACATCGCCTCAAACCATACCTATAAGGGTAAGATGTTAATATGCTTGAAGATGACAAGGTGTCATTCTAAGCTCACTGGATGGTCCCACCTCGTAAAAGCCCAGGTTTGTTGTATATTTTATTTAGTTTTTGTTCAATTTGGTTTAAAAAAAATTACCTGTCTCGTTTTGGAGTATGTCCGACTCGAGTGTGTGGAAATTCTTATGAATTTTTTTACCCTTGGGGACAATCTAGATTTTCATGGGGGGTAGGGTAATTTTTGTTTTTTGTAGGTAATTTTTTTGTTTTATAGAATGTTTTATTGTGTTTTCTATAAAAAAATGGACCGCGGATTACGGTCCTTGACCGTGGCCTACGGTGAACATGAACGTGGGTCACGGTGGCCGAACACACCACGTTACGGTGTATTCTTCCCAACTTGGATCAAAGTGACCGTAGACCACGGTCCACACTATGGCCCACGGTGCGTCGAGAGCTGCTGCAAGACTGTTGGTTTTATATAAAAATAAATAAATTTTAAAAATAATCGCAGCCACACACAACACCTACTTCTCTTCTTTCTTCTTTCGCCTTCACAAATCTTCTTCTTCTTCATTATTTCTCAAAAACCCATATCTTCCATTTCCATAACTTTCTCAAACAACCATCAATTTCTAAGGTTCTTGACTCTATTTTTAGTGGATTTTTATGAGTATTAAGAATATCAACTCTATTTCCACTAATTTCTAAGTGTTAATCCTGTGTTGAGCATTTGGGTTCTGAAATTCTTAAGAAAGTTGGAGATTTTTGCCTTTTGTGAAAGAATTAGAATTGTTCATCTTACTCAACAACCATGGTATGTTCTTTTTCAATTCTTTGTATACATTGCAAATTTGTTAAGGTAAAATTGATTAGACTTGTACCCACTTGCTTGTTTGGTTAATTAGTGTAATGGTGATACATTGTGGTTGTGGATAGTAGATAAATCCTCTAAACATATGGTTTTTAAGTTAAAAAGTTGAAAATCAAGTGTTTATTTGATTTTTGAGATTTTGGTGAATTGAATAATTGGTTGAATATCCACAACCATAGTAACAAGCTAGTGTGGGGATATACTTATTGAATTAACTTGGTTTGTTTTGGGTGATTTATGTGTGTAGATGGGTAGAACCTTAGAAAAAGGAAAAGGGAAAGCCAAATCTTCCAGTGGTCGAGCGGCTCAAGCCAAAAGGCAAAGAATGCAAGAGGAGCAAGAGCAAGTGCGAGTGCAGATTCCAAAACCAATGTGGAGAGGTGGGGTGTTGTCAAGCTATCCCTTAGAATGGCAACCTGAATTATTTAGAGATAAATTAAGCACATTGCAAAAGAGAAATGATGCATTCATGTGCGAAAAAGAGGTGACTGATCTCGGCATTGAAGCGTTTGGTGTGTTTGATAAGTTTGAAGCACTAGTTTGGGAGGCTACTCTAAAGTGCTATGATGAATAACACAACACATTGTACGATAGATAAATTGAAGAGTGGGTATCAACTTTGAGATGTCCAACGGTTAAAAGGTCCCCCGACATGAAATTGATTGGCACGGTGGGTGGAAATTAAGTGGTGATGTCTTTTGAAACCTTTAACCAAATTGCCTTATTCGATAGCAAGCCTCCTCAATCATACGTGTACCCAATGGTGAAGGATTTGTAAGATAAACCCGATAAACATCCTCAATAGCATACTATGTTGGCGAAAGTCCTTAACGGTGGTAGGGGTATGAGTTCTTCAATAAGGAGGACTGATTTGAAAATTGAAGCGAAGATGTTGTTGACAATTTGTATAACCAATGTGGTGACCCGTCGGGGAGATATTTCAGTTGTAAGGAATAGTGATATTCCCATTTTGTATGCGTTGATGTGTGGGAAACCACTAATTTCCTTTCTTTACTTGGTCATGCATAATATATGGATTAGCCGAGAGAGTAACAAGAGGAAATTAATAACGCACTGTCGATTGATCAAGCGATATTGAAGTTGCATGGGGTTATTCAAGAAAATGTTGTTGGGATGACGAAAACGTTCAAGGAGCATAGGTTGAAAGATTTGGGGTCAGGTTGGATATATATATATAAAAGATGATAGATATCATTAGCTTTAAAGTAATCATGTAAGATGGAGAGTGTTGAGAGAAGATGTGGAAGCTGAGTCGAGAGAATAAGAGGAACAAGAAGTAAAGGAAATGAGTGAACTAAAGGATATGGAAACCGGGTGTGCCGGTAGTTCCCAACACTGGGGTTGGGATTGTTCATCGGGTTATGCTTTGTATGATAGTAATTGGTCCCACATGGGGTCGATCAATGAGGTGGTGTAAAGGCATAGGCCCTCGACCTACAATAATTGGTCAGAGGAGTCTCGGGCCCTGTTTGACCACCAAACTTTTGTGGGGGCAAATGCCGAGCTCGCGGAGAAATAAAGACATGATCGTTTGGAAATGTGGAGCCGCGCTCAAGCTTATGGGCGAGAGAAAGATATCAACATGCGGTATCTAGATGATCGAAATCAAATAATGCAAGAGCAATGGCACGCGGGTGAGCCAGTTGTACCGGATCCACCAAGCGTTGATTGCACGACGTTACCACCGTTTGACAGTTCTGCACGTTACCCCGAACCATCTCTCCATCAGTCGATGTGGGTAGACCCGATGCAAAGAATGGCACAACCACCACCACCAGCGGGGGAAGGAAGTAGCAGCGGAAGTGGGGCGTTTAATTTTGGTGAATTTTGGGACTTCTTGACATCCATCTTTGGGTCGCCCCAACCGCCATACTATTGATCAAGTTTCCATTGTGTCAGGTGAACTCAAGTCTGTATATTATGTGCATAGTTTATTTATCTTTTGTTGGTTTTTATATTTGGGTGGATGGTAGGAGGATGAAACACTTGTTGATTAAGTGTTTTGGGTCATGAAAGGAAGTGGAGTGTTAATTAGCAATGTCTTTGTTTTTATTTTCCATAAACCTTACATTAGGGACAATGTATCCCAAGTGTGGGGATGTGGAATTTTTCTTTTTCAAATTTTTTCTAAAGAAATTAAAAAAATTTGAAAAAAAAATTAAAAATAAAAATCTAAAAAAAAAAACCTGATAGTGGTAAGATGGTGGGGTAAGGTTTTGGTCCCACTTCATGGTTACAATTCCCTAATGGACAAGTTTTCTTAGTTGTTTTAGAATCGAGGTTGTTTAGTATTCTAGTCAAGGTTAGCATGCTTTCAGTAAAATAACCTATATAACATGTCCGTATACACTGGTGTATTGAGAAAGTGAAGATTTGTGAGAGATTTGATATTCTCTGTTAGAACTTGTGCGATCAATGCATTTCAAGACCTTTGACGTGCTAAAAGTAGTCTAACATTTAATACCTAAAAATAAGTTAATCTAGACACTAAGTAATATATCTAGACTCTTAAATTAACTAAAACTACTAACCGGCAAGTGAACCGGTCGACTCTAGTACAGCTAAGTAAGTCCGGATATCGAACCCACGAGACACTTTTAATTACGTAAATTAGCTAAATTAGACTCAACTACAGACACGACTATTTATTATTCTTAAAAAGGGGGGTTTTACTAAATACTAATATTAAACTACTATTAAAACTAATGAATAAAACTTAAGACGACTTAAACCTAGACTTAATTCAGATGATGACGAACAACCACCTAGGCTAGAATCCCTAATGCGTCAATTATCAAATGGTTGGAAAATGCTAGTTATGGAACCGAGATCTTAAACTATTCACTTAATGGGAAACCAAACAGGACCCTTGACCCTTCTCAAGAAGACACCTATGGAATCCTAATAAGCTATTAAAATTACAGGTTTTAATTATACACACTTACGATCGCTAATTTATTTTATGGAAAGTACCTCTATAAGAAATCCTACCTTACAGCGTAGAAATCAAAGGTAGTTTAAAGAATTCACTCAACTAGATAGACAAGGCAAATAATCAAACCTAGACGGACTCCTTACAGAGAACTAAATCTAGCAATTCATTAACCAAGACCTATCACATAATCTATCACCTCAAAGCTATTTATGTTGGCAGCACACTTAAGTCTACTTGATTTATTAATATTGTTCCTATGGTATTTGCAAATCAACCATAAACTAGTCAAAAACACAAAGTAGATGACCTAACATAATCCTATTATATGACAGACAATCGCCAAGGAAACTGTGAAACAATAAAATTCGTCAAACAATCCTAAGCACGCACATGCATCGAATGAATAACAATAAACTTCTTACTTAATCATAAACCATAAACGAAAACAAAATCCAAACCAAAATCCAAAATCTACAAAAGTTCATCATAAGCCTAGGCGGTCTAAGGGTTTAGCCAACATCCATACTCAAGAACAAAAGAAAATAAATTGGTTCAAATAATGAATTCATAAAGATAATAATAAATTCAAACCAATAATAATGATATAGTTTGGATGAGTATGTGTAAAACCCAGACACTTTCTGCTTAAACCAAAGATTTCTTCTTTCTTTTTTGCGTCCCCAACTATTGACGGCAGTAGGGTTCCTTCTTCATGATGGCTCTCCTTAAATAATGTTCTCTGACTTGCGCGTCTTACTCCAATACTTTTTTAGGCCCACGTATATGCTCTAAAAATCAAGAATTCAAGCCATCTTTATTATTTGTGGTCGCCAGTAAAACTACTCGCATTATATACCCCATGCATATGATTATTTTAACTTTTAGTTCACCACAATTATTTTCTTTTCAACTGGTGGGTTCCATTTTTCTTTAGTTTTATTTGTTGAAAGAAACTCCAAAAAAACTAACAAACAAATGTTATTTAAGTAACAAAATTTATATAAAATTAATTCTCACATGATCACGTGAGACTTTAACGAAGTGCTCACATGTGATATTTTTTTTTCATAGCACATACTGAGTTTATTATTATTATTATTATTATTATTATTATTATTATTATTATTATTATTCTTTGGTCTCAATTTAGTTCAAATGCTTTATATTAGCTCGTTGTCTCATGAAATCTTTGAAATTTAAATATGAGCCAAATAAGAGTATTGTTCAATAAAAATCAAGCTCAAAGTATTTGAAACTGTAGGAAATATTTATATAATAATATATATATTATAGACCACATCAAATATCCCCACAATTACTCTTTTTCCGTCCCTGAAAAAACTATTTGCAATGGAATCATAATCGGAAAATTGATCTTAAAGACATATAGGTTATTTTAAAGATCAAATAAACGTAAAAATCGCGATTGCCAAAATTGTTGTCCACTTAAACCCAGCCACCAGCCTATCAATCCCCCACGCACATTAAGCATTTAAGTTTAAGTGATATCAAAAACCTATGGGTCCCACACCTTTAGAGTTAAGATCCACCTATCCCATCTCAAGCATAATGAAGACAATTAAAAATTGTGTTGAAGCAAACTGGTTCAGCCTATCACCGTAAGATGAAAACCCCTTAATGGTAAGAAGAAAATACACTTAGATGAAAAAAAATGAATGATAGGTCAAATGAGGTCGTACGAGCATGCCCTAAATATTATTGGACTTTGTCCTATATATATTTCCTAAAAAATATTTATTGACTAAAAACTTTTGAGCCTCAATAGTGTATCCTCAAAGTCACCATCCCCTTGGTAACACGTAAACTCTCATTCTCGTCTAGTATGTGCACTTTGGCCTCTTTTTCTATTTTTGAGAATGCTTCTTTGGCATATTACAATACATAACTTTCTCACTTTTTCTTTTGATTTTCGGACCAACATTTTGGAATACTTAACTTTCAAAACATACTTTTTTTTTCTTTTTTTTTTCTTTTTTTGTACACTTAGGCATCTTTAACCTATAAATATATAACTAAAGACTAAAGCTCGTATAAAATTGGACATTGCGGGGCGCCACAACTATTTATTTATTTTCATAAAATGGAGTGGTGTGCTAATTTTAAAGTACATTCAATTCTCATCACCTTATAGTAATCAGCTTGTGGTAATACTCCTTATGCCTTATCGAATTTCAGTTTCAATGTCCCCCCTTAGGATGAGAACCCGAAATATCTCAGATTAATTAGGTTTATTAAAAATATGCAATGGAAAACCTTTCAAGACTGGTTGGGCCTATCGACACATCCCAATCTTAGTACACTTTCTTTTATATTATCTCTTATATATTAGTAGTTTGAAAAACCAATTCCCGATTTTTTCTATCATTCTCCATTATTTGCAAAAAATTTTCGTTAAATTCTTGGGACATTTTTTTTTCAATTATTTTTATGCTTTTTTTTCTTTTTAAACTTTTTTTCCAACCTTTATTATTATTTTTCTTCTACCAAAAACATCAATTTCTCATCCCCACACTTAAATTTCACATTGTCCTCAATGTGAGAAAAAGGAAATTACAAATAAAATAAAGCAAAAATAAACTAATGAATTGGAATAGACTCCTCTGGTAAATTGACGATATGCCTCGTGAGTCGTGTTCCGCTCCCTCCATTTACAACGCGATCAGCAAACTATCTTCAAATAACATCAATTTTCACGAACAAAAACAACAATCCTGAAGCAAGTGGCATCCCCACACTTATTTAAAATAATTTCTTATAAATCATCTCATAAGCAACCCTGGAACAAACTGCAAGTAAGAGAAGAAACACCAGAGCAAAGAAGTAAAAACAAAATAAAAAAAAAATAGAATGAAAAGATAGTACCGGGTTGCCTCCCGGGAAGCACTAAGTTTACTAAAATTCTCCAACCAGACTTACTCCTGAAACCTCCATCAGGAGGCTTCTCCTTGATCCTTTTCCTATCGGTGCTCCTTAGCACTCTCCTCTTAAAATCAGTTGGAAAAAAACTAATTTCCAAACACATGTAGGCCCAAAAGTACGTATTTGGCTCGATCCACCCATTATTGAAATTCTGAGAATATGACCAACTCACACACTTTGATTCCTGAGCCCAAATATCTTCCTTCTTGGGGCTCCTGATTTACGTGGCGATCCACGAACACCTATTTCTAAAAACATATCCGTTTTACCGTGCAGACGTGGATGTTCTTTTACAATGAGATGTAATTCTTCACTCTTCAATTCTTCAGATATCTCTTGTGATTCCTCTTTGACATTTAGTTTCTTAATCGGCTCCTCGAATAACAAAACTTCAAGCTCCTCAATATCTCTTTCGGGGTTAAAATCTCTCTCATCCATAGTAGCTACACCAACCAAATCATCACCAAATTCACCCTTAAACTCATCCTCCTAAGAGGGAATACGCTCATCTGTCTTATCCTGCAACCCAACATCCTCAAACTCGATCGTCGGCTCATTAAATTATATTTTTACTTTAAGCCTAGCCGGAAATCATCCATGATATCTGAAAGTGGTGCTTTTAGATTAATGTTATGGATGACACGTAAAACATCGTATAATATCTCTTATGGATGTTGTATGTGATCCATCATTGCGCCAGATGAGTCTTTACAACCGATAATATTCCCCATCTTATCATACACCAATGCAGAATCTGGGTTGGTAGTTGTTTTTATCTAGGTGTTCCATAATTGCCTGTATTTTTGACTCCCATATAGTTAAACCTCTTTGATCTTTATGAGAATAGAATGAAAAGATAGTACCGGGTTGCCTCCCGGGAAGCGCTAAGTTTACTAAAATTCTCCAACCAGACTTACTCCTGAAACCTCCATTAGGAGGCTTCTCCTTGATCCTTTTCCTATCGGTGCTCCTTAGCACTCTCCTCTTAAAATCAGTTGGAAAAAAACTAATTTCCAAACACATGTAGGCCCAAAAGTACGTATTTGGCTCGATCCACCCATTATTGAAATTCTGAGAATATGACCAACTCACACACTTTGATTCCTGAGCCCAAATATCTTCCTTCTTGGGGCTCCTGATTTACGTGGCGATCCACGAACACCTATTTCTAAAAACATATCCGTTTTACCGTGCAGACGTGGATGTTCTTTCACAATGAGATGCAATTATTTACTCTTCAATTCTTCAGATATCTCTTGTGATTCCTCTTTGACATTTAGTTTCTTAATCGGCTCCTCGAATAACAAAACTTCAAGCTCCTCAATATCTCTTTCGGGGTTAAAATCTCTCTAATCCATAGTAGCTAAACCAACCAAATCATCACCAAATTCACCCTTAAACTCATCCTCCTAAGAGGGAATACGCTCCTCTGTCTTATCCTGCAACCCAACATCCTCAAACTCGATCGTCGGCTCATTAAATTATATTTTTACTTTAAGCCTAGCCGGAAATCATCCATGATATCTGAAAGTGGTGCTTTTGGATTAATGTTATGGATGACACGTAAAACATCGTATAATATCTCTTCTGGATGTGGTATGTGATCCATCATTGCGCCAGATGAGTCTTTACAACCGATAATATTCGCCATCTTATCATACACCATGCAGAATCTGGGTTGGTAGCTGTTTTTATCTAGGTGTTCCATAATGGCCTGTATTTCTGACTCCCATATAGTTAAACCTCTTTGATCTCTATGAGAATTTTCTTCAAATCTGGTCCCGCAGTAATAGTCCATGAAGATCACTAAAAGATAAACTTGCACAGAAAAGGATCACGAGCACAAACACTAATAATAAACAATATATTAAAGAAAACAATACTAATTTAAAGAAATTAAACTAAAATATATTAAGATAACTCCTACGACTCTAAACAAACTATAAAAAAACAAAAATAAAAATAAAACTACTTAGACTCTTACGACTAAAAAACAAAAACAAATAGCACGTATATATCAAGCAAGTCTAATCAAAGCTAATAATGCAATCACCAAGAGTCCCCGGCAACGGCGCCAAAAACTTGATGTGCTAAAAGTAATCTAATAGTTAATACCTAAAAATAAGTTAATCTAGACACTAAGTAATAATTCTAGACTCTTAACTTAACTAAAACTACTAACCGGCAAGTGAACCGGTCGACTCTAGTACAACTAAGTAAGTCCGGATATCGAACCCACGAGACACTTTTAATTACGTAAACTAGCTATATTAGACTCAACTACAGACACGACTATTTATTATTCTTAAAAAGGGGGGTTTTACTAAATACTAATATTAAACTACTATTAAAACTAATGAATAAAACTTAAGACGACTTAAACCTAGACTTAATTCAGATGATGAAGAACAACCACCTAGGCTAGAATCCCTAATGCATCAATTATCAAATGGTTGGAAAATGCTAGTTATGGAACCGAGATCTTAAACTATTCACTTAATGGGAAACCAAACAGGACCCTTGACCCTTCTCAAGAAGACACCTATGGAATCCTAATAAACTATTAAAATTACCGGTTTTAATTATACTCACTTACGATCGCTAATTTATTTTATGGCAAGTACCTCTATAAGAAATCTTATCTTACAACGTGGAAATCAAAGGTAGTTTAAAGAATTCACTCAACTAGATAGACAAGGCAAATAATCCAAACCTAGACGGACTCCTTACAGAGAACTAAATCTAACAATTCATTAACCAAGACCTATCACATAATCTATCCCCTCATAGCTATTTATGTTAGTAGCACACTTAAGTCTACTTGATTTATTAATATTGTTCCTATGGTATTATTGCAAATCAACCATAAACTAGTCAAAAACACACAGTAGATGACCTAACATAATCCTATTATATGACAGACAATCGCCAAGGAAACTGTGAAACAATAAAATTCGTCAAACAATCCTAAGCACGCACATGCATCGAATGAATAACAATAAACTTCTTACTTAATCATAAACCATAAACGAAAACAAAATCCAAAACAAAATCCAAAATCAACAAAAGTTAATCATAAGCCTAGGCGGTCTAAGGGTTTAGCCAACAACATTCTCAAGAACAAAAGAAAATAAATTGGTTCAAATAATGAATTCATAAAGATAATAATAAATTCAAACCAATAATACTGATATAGTTTGGATGAGTATGTGTTGAACCCAGACGCTCTGCTTAAACCAAAGGCTTTCTTCTTTCTTCTTTGTAATGTTAGTTTATCTTTTCAATTTGTGCTAATTAATTGTTCGATGCTGCTGATTCAGTTAGGTTTTACTTAATTTGATCTCAGCGTAATTGGAGTCTAGGTTTTATCTAAATTTGATCTCAGCTTAATTTGTTGAGATTAGTGTGTAAAGGTCATTGCATCTGCTAATTCATCAATTTGTGCAGGTTTTCAATTAAAACAAATGAAAGAGGATTTATGCGTGTTTAAATCGTTAATCGTCTGTTATCTCAAGGTTAGAATTTAATGGTTTTTGTTTTGTTTTATTGAATTATGATGATAATCATTATAATATGTATTTGTGAAGATATGATCAATTATGTGTTATGTGTTATAGGTTTGGTTTGTGCAGGTTTGAGCGCCAGGGGTAAAATCGTCATGGTTTTAAGTTCAACTATGGATTCTAGGCTAACACATCCTCTGTTCTATTTCTTCAACAGCTAAAGGTTTAATTTATGATTCCTGATTTTATCAATTTGTTATAAATTTATATCATTATGTCAATGCTAATATTCTAATTTTTACATATAAACTTGTATTTTATTGCAGCAATTGATGAACTTTTGGATAATGTTGTTGAGGTAAGTAATTAACTCATCTAAGTGTTTTATAAGTAGCTTTTGTGTGATAAACAATTTAAATCTTATACTCAATTCTAGAATATTAGTGGCTGCATTTCCATTATCTTGTGTTTTGATATATGGGTGAAACATTGCATTGCGTTGCCTTTTCTTTCTTTCTTTCTTTTTTTTTTTGAAACGGCCATTTGGATTGTTGAACACCCGATCATCTCCATACCCTTAGGAGGAAACCATTGCATTGATAATTATCACTTTTGTGAAGGTTGATAGAGTTTACAGCAAAAGAGAAAACTCTCTTGCGTATAATGATAGTTATAACCAATGTTTTGAAAACCGGACCTGACTGGTCGATCAAGGTGGTTGAACCGGTAACTGGCTTGGACAACGGTCCGGTTCAGTACATTTGAACCGTTTCTGATTGAACCAGACTATTTTTTATTGAACCGGGTTGAATCTTGGATTAGTAGACCATTTTGAACTCTTGTCTGAATGTAATAACACAAGAAAGTAAACTATCTGATCTGGGGAGCCATATGTTTTTCTTTTCGTTGGGTTTAAACTTAAATGCCTTTGTTTTTTTTAACTATATATATTGTATCTGTGTGATTTTTTTAATTCCATTCTTCTTTTTTTAAAACAATTTATATTTCTAGTTTCCTGAATAATAATTTTTTTTGTAATTATATATGTGTGTCTCTATATATATTATTTATGACATCATTATGTTCTAACATCCGGTCTAACCTTTGACTTGGTTCGACCTGTGACCCGGTAAGACGTTCTGGTCGATGTCCAGTCCGGTATTAAAAACATTGGTCATAACCATTGATCTCAATCTGTTAAAGTGCCTAATAAAATGGCCGCAACTATGGTACAATTTCTGTTTCATTCGATCTGTATCGATTTTAGGTTTGTTGTAGATATGCTGCACTGAAACTCTAGATTATTCATGATGTGAGGTTAATCGAGTATTTTTTGTGTTCAATGTTTGGAAATTTTAACTATTCGAAATTTTGGTTTAATTGTTTGGAAATTTTAATTGTTTTATGTTATAGTTTTGACATTTCTAGTCACTATTAGTTTTTTGCAGGCTCCTAAACTATCATCTGGCTCATACAAATTAGTCTTGATGCAACGTCATGTTCTTGTTGATCACAAGGCCAGGGCGACTTAGAATACTCACTCTACTGGATTCATGGGTTAGTTCAGTTACGATTTTTGCGTTTATTGTTATTGTTTCTTCGTGTAAGTGTAACTTTTTTTTATTGGTGGCGATTTCACATAAACAAAAACTGAGCTTCTAGCTAAAGAGAGAGAGTTTTTATATTGTGCTTTAGCTCTCTGCTAGAAGTTTAGTTTTCGGTTATAAGGATTTTGGTCATTTAGACAAAAATATATATACATGAGAGTTTGTTTAATGCGTTTACCTGTACTTTGAGTTGATGTGGGCTAAATTTGACAATTTTTAACAATAAACTAGCACATGTTTATTTAGTCTCTTGCATTTTATTTATGTGCTTTTCCTTTTGCTAAAGGTCAAGGTAGAAACACAAAGTGGCTTCATTCCCGTTGATGATTGCATGTGAGTTTTTTGATACAAAGGAAAAATGACGATTGCACATTAGTGCATAGGGGATTTTAGGTGATCATTTTATATACTTTTAATAAGTCATGTAAACATTCAATGCCAGTTTATTATTACCTTTTTGTTTAACATTCTTCTCATATTAGCTGCTATTGTTTGTCAATTAGTGTACCATTTGGAGTTAGCTGTTTTCGTTTGAGCACCAGCACACTGTATCACTGATCCAACCATCAGCAATTCAACATGAGTTAATAATTTATTATGCAGATAAATAAATATTTGGTGATGCAACTTTTTTGTGGTCATAGTTTTTTATGTTTTAGTATGATGATAGATTTAAGTTTTATTATACATGGTAAAATATAACTTAAGAAAAAGAAATGATGCTTTCAAAATTATAATATGAACTTTCTTAGACATAATACTTATCTCAATTATAAATGATGACACTAATTTAAATTATCTCAGTTTTCATGTCTTAATACATAATTTTAATGAGATGTTTTCATAAATCATAACATACAATCCAATTTTTTAAGTTTAACATTCTTTACTGAAAATTGGAACACAATTTTGAGGAAATTTGCCTTTTACATATAAGTCAAAGGGCAGTGCAGAAGTCGGTTCCAAGCAAGATTTACTAGTTGTACAAATCAGGTTCAATACTTGCAAACGGTTCCAGGATCCGAGAGATCGCCTATCTGAACCGTTTATAAGCATTATGGTTGGTCAGCGGATCCATTTTTTTCCATTAACTGGGTCTGGGTTGGTTTTAGCGGGTAAGACTCGTTTGATCAACCCTAATGATTTGAATGAGTACTTTGAATATAATACAAAGCCCGAGTTGACTCTTGATTTCTTTGACTTCTATACATTGATTGTTTAGTAGATTGAAAATAAATTGGTTGTTTTGTAGTTTGAAAAGTAAACATGGTTAGCAAGGAACTCGTCAAGGAAAAAAGAATAGAAACAACGGTAATATGGAATTTTTGAGGAGTTGCGACTGAAAAGTACAAAAGATAAGGCGGAGAAAGATGTTATGCACAATAGGGTGACAAAGATTGGATAGTAACTATAGCTAAAAGATAGAATATAAACACTTAAATTTGAATGTTTGGATGTTTGGTATATTATTTGACATTTTAATTTGTAATTTTAAGTTGAATGTTTTTATATAATTTTGAAACTTGAATAAATGTTTAAAAGTAAAAATATGAGCATTATTAGCAGTTGAAACGAAAAAATATATATATTAAAAAAACATTTTGGCCACAAATTTGCGACTGCTGTTACGGTAGCAAGATTTGCGACTGCATTTAAGGTTGCAATGTTTGCGACCTCTTTTGTGGTAGCAATATTTGCGACCACATTTTCGGTAGCAGCTTTTGCGACTGCTCTCATGGTAGAAAAATATGTCTAATTTGCGACCGCTCTCATGGTGGCAAAATATGTTTAATTTGCGACCGTTTTTAAGGTAGCAAAATCCGGTCGCAAACGTGTAAAATCGGTCGCAATAGGCTATTTGCGACGTGTGTTTTTCCGACTACAGTGTTGGTCGCAAAATGGTCGCAAAAGGGCAATTGCTACTGTTTTATGACCGAAGATGTCGTCGCAAAAGCTCATTTTTCTAGTAGTGTTTTATTCACATCATACTGAGTTTACTATTATTATTATTATTATTATTATTCTTTGGTCTCAATTTAGTTCAAACGCTTTATATTAGCTCGTTGTCTCATGAAATCTTTAAAGTTTAAATATGAGCCAAATAAGAGTAATGTTCAATAAAAATCAAGCTCAAAATATTTGAAACTGTAGGAAATATTTATATAATAATATGTATATTATAGACCACATCAACCTTAGCTTGGCATGAATGCAAAAGTGATAGAGGCAATTAGGTTAAAGCGTCGTCTAGATGAGTGCGAGTGTGGGTTTTGGGGGTTGCGTCTCATACATTACATATATGAGTGTGGTTAATGAGAGGGGCAGGGTGTTGGTTCCCTTAGAAAACATTATTGGACTTATATTTTTTATTCAATCAACCCCGATGTTACATTTGCGAGATGATCCGGTTTAATAGGTTATTTCTTGTAATTGTATTATTGCTTAGTAATTGTGATGAAGTATTTAGTATTATGCTTATTTGTTTAAAAAATACTGAGATTCATTGTTCAAAGTATTGAAATGTTTGCACAAAAAAAAGAAGTTAGTGGTATATATAGTTGTTTATCTCATTATTTACTTAGTTTGTATGTAATAAGCCGGATCGGATCGTCTGAGTTACCTTCAATATTCCCCTTCCATATCCTTACTTATAGGCCCGTTATAACCCGTTTTAATTCCTGTTGATTTGCATTTTGTGTCAAAGAATTTATATAGGTGGAGATTTGACGGTAGTACAAGAGTATGCGACGAAAATTGGTTATGATTGAATACATGTGAATGATCACCAAGAAGAGCATGAAGGTGTGCTATGTGTGGGTAAAAACAGAAATCATGTTAGGTTGATAGAATTCTATGGTTTAAATATAATATCAAGTATACTATTGCAAGCCTAACGCAAAAGGGGAATATGGTATGATTTGGGACCTCGACTAAACCGGAACTGTTTAGTATGTATGGTGGTTGTAAGTTAAAAAAAATCAAAAAAATTGTTGTTTGAGGTGTTGCTTCGGGGCAAGCAACGGTTAAGTGTGGGGATGTGACGGGTGCATCGGAGGATGACTCGTAATTGAGTTTAAACATGTTATAAATCTATGTTTAGAATGTTAAGTTGTTAGAAATGGATAACTACGGCCACATGACTAATTTGCAAGTTAAAAGGAGCTTTCGGGAGCTAATACAGAAGTATGGAAGCTACTGGACGGGTCAAGAAAGCTTAAGTGACCAAAGTTGCCCAAATAAAAGATGCTGACAATAAAGACCACCATGGCCTACGGTGTAACCATAGGCCACGGTCAACCTGACACCAAGAAGACAGAACGCACCGTACCGTGGCATGAACAGAGCACCGTGGCTAGACCATGGCCCACAGTCTGGACCGTAGGCCACGGTCCGAGCGTAACTGCCGATTTTAATCAGTTTTAGACATCTTTTTGGGTGTCTTTTCATCTATCTTTCAATTGGAACGACTCTAGGGCGATTAGGGTTGTATCAAACAATATTTTGGTGATTGCAATTATTAGTTTGTGACTTTGATTCCTATGAACAATATAATTGATGCGATGATGATTCACCACACCATAAGTGGCTAATTCCATTGGTGATCATCTTGGATCTAAGGTTTATTTAATACACTATGTTATGCTTGAAATTCTATAATAATAACTTTGCAATGTTTGTTTAGTTGTTATGGTCTTTGAATAGTTGTTTGTAAATTGTTTCTTGGGTTTGATCATAATGCAAACTATACGTTTTTGGTGCCATTGGCAATCGAGATATCATGGGAGGAATTACGGTTGAATATTAGTTAATTGGTCATCGGGTAACAACCTTGCATTATAATAATCCAAGTGCTTAGTTCCCTTTTATCACAAACAAGTAATCAAACATGAACTATGTCCATGTGGTTCTTTCTAGTAAGCATGAACATAGTGTTGATTTGAACTTGAAATCTAAGAAGATCGCGTTCTTTTAATCGGTTTATAAATCTTAATCGTTGTTCTTCAAGTTATTTTATTTCTTTTTAGTTAATCAAATCCAAATCAATCAAAATCTGAATTTACTTTTTATGCAATTTAGTTTAATTTAATTGTCCATTAAAACTACTAGTAAAAACGCATTCTACAAACTCTCTGTGTTCGACACCCACTTACTGTTATCTATTTAGTTGTATCTGGTTTATTTTAGAGTGAGTCTTCGACCTCACGTCAAGTGTTTGCAGATGTCGTTGTATCTTCTAAAATTGGTCGTTTGTCTACTGGCAAATTCCACTTCGTTATCACTATGAAATTTTAATTTAATTGGGTTTTGATTAAATTGAAAAAACTTTCAATATTATAAAGCACCTCAAAATTTAGAAGGAAAATCCGCACACACTTCGAGATATCTACCACGGTCATAAAATACTTGATTCTTAATAGATTTGTTTTCTATAGGGACGCTAAACATCTAGGTGAACCAATTCTCTTACGTTGGAGAATTTGTGATTACATAGAGATGGTTCCCTTTGTTGTTTGGCCTTGTGGCAAACACTACAAGGAAAAGGATCACTTACATTATTTAAATTTAGATAGTACGGTTCTCATGGTTAACAAAAATACACACATTCACCAACTCTTGAAGCTTGTAATGAAAAAACACATGTGACTTGTTATTTTTGTCACTAACTATTTTTATCTTTTCCATTTAAGCACATTTAGTTCCTCAGAGAATGCAACTTATATATTATAATAACACATTAAGAATTAACATCTTAGCACCTTAAATTATTATAAGTATTTTATTTAATTCCCCACTTCAACAATCAGCAAAAAGAATTAAATCTCACTAAAAAGAATTAAATCTCAATCACCAAAATAGGATTCAATATAAGTTTTTTGAACTTTTATTAATCATAATTCTTGACATTACCAAATCCAAAAACAAACTTAATCATCAGGACAATAATGGTGGTATGTAGTACATAATACCCTTTATTAATAACAATACTAAATAAATATGCATTTATTACTAAGTTTTGATACAAACATCAGCAGAACATGCATTTATTATTAAGTTTTGATACAAACATTAGCAGAACGATTCGATGATCTTCAACCATTCTTCATCAAACAATTGCATTTATTTCCTTGAGGAACTCAAGCATGATCTTCAATCCTTCTTCATCTGTCAAGAAACACACAAAAGTTTTAGTAATAGTAATTTATGTTACATGATTATTATGATATATTCATTTTTGTTCTTTTAACTACAAATTATTTTCATCTGATTAGGAAAACAAGTTAGTGTGTTAGTGAATGGTTTTCTCATCTTGGTCTTTGTTTATCTTATGTAATTTGTTATTACTAATGTAAAGGATATTTGGCAATTTTGTTTACCATTCGTTATCTTTATTGGCCATTTGTTAAGGATGTTTAACGAATGAGCCCATCCGTTATGTATTAAGGCTATTCATTATGGAATATATAACGAATGAGCCCTGTTGTTGAGTTATTAGTACCATTCGTAACATCAACAGAACGATTCGATGATCTTCGTTATACTATAAGTTAGTTGTAACGATTCCGGCAAATCCAGGTATACCCTAGCCGGAATATACTATTTACGTGTCATTTAAATATTGATTATATGAGTTATAGTACATATATACGAGTATATATGATTCATAGTACGAATCATACTCGATTATATAGCGAATCGTATTGGAATTACAATTAACCAATGAACGATTATTGAAAACCCGAATGAATCGGGAATTACATTATAGACGAAGTATATAATGTTTAGTGGTATTTACGAGGTATTAATGCTTCGGGATAAGTAAATTATAGCACAGAAAAAGGATTTCGATTTAATGGTACGTCGGTACGCTAAACGAAACCTTTATCACCAAACCAAGCAAGAGACGATCAATCAAGCCGAAAAAGATGCGTAATTATTAATAATATGATGTCTTAATGTCATGGGTTAAGTTTTTAAAGTTTTTAAATCAGTTTTATATAAATTTTATTTTAACCCGAAAAACGACCATTTTATGCTCGTTTTAAGCCGAATTACGAGTATTAAACGAGAAACGAACTGAACCAGATTATCCACAACGTTATCCGGATTACACAATCCAATTTTGTGGCTATTATTGAAGATGTGGGACCCACCCCCACACCACAAAGGGGCCGGCCACCCCTCCTTTGATATTATCTTTCATTTTCTTTTTTTTTTCTTCATACAAACACACACAAACTCTCTCAAAACTCTCTCCATCTCTCAAGCTTTTCATCACCCATCACAAACCCTTGATCCTCCATCCATTTCCATCATTTCTAATCAAGAACAAAGGTATAAACATGTTATAATACATGATCTTTGGTGTTAATTACTTAGTTTGAGTTGTTTTTGCAAGAACAAAAAGGTTCCAAATGAAATATGGGTGAAAACCCGAGATGGAACCGGTTCTTGTGTGATCAAAGGATGTATACAAGTTATACAAAGGATCTTGATCCAAGTAATTAGTTAAAAGTGTTTAGAACGAATTTTTACGGTTGAAATCGTTGTTTTGATGTTTTAACCGACTCTAGGAAAGAAATGGCTTGATTGTTGGTATAGTTTGCTTGGTGTGGTGTTGTTGTGCTTGAAAGTGTTGTATCTAGCGGCTAGCAAAGGCTAGAAACCGAGATCCTTGCGATCTAAAGCTAGAAAACACAAGATAGTTCGGTTTTCGGGTGTTTATGAAAAATGGACAGATTTCCGTGTGCTTAGAGTTGGGTCACGAAATTTCACAGAGATGATCTACACATGAAAATATGAGATCTGTGAATTTTTGGTAATTTTTGGATAAAAGATGAATATTTGGTGAATTTAATGCTCGGTTTTGGCCAAAAATAGTGAAAAATAGCAAAACATGATGAAAAATTCTGGAAAATTTAAGATAAGCTTTTTATCACATATAAAAGTCACCCACAAAATTTGAGCTCAGTTGGAAAAGTCTAAGTAGGCTTTTCGGTGAAACGAGTTCTAGGGCTTTTAGCTCGGTTTTGGGTAAAAAGGGCTTGAAATATGAGTTTTAAAATCTGGAAAAACTCCAGAAAGTTATGAGGATGACAAGGATCATCCCAGAAAAAATTTGGTATTTTTCTAAAGTATTTTGATATTTTTGACATATTTAGTATTCTATAAAGATTTAAAAATAGGTAAAAATATGTAAATTTACAAAAATAAATCTGGAAAAATTCCAGAAAGTTATGAGGATGACAAGGATCATCCCAGAAAAATTTGGTATTTTTCTAAAGTGTTTTGGTATTTTTGATATATTTAGTATTTTAATAAGATTTGAAAATAGATAAATATATGTAAATTTACGAAAATAAATCTGGAAAAATTCCAGAAAGTTATGAGGATGACAAGGATCATCCCAGAAAAATTTGGTATTTTTCTAAAGTGTTTTGGTATTTTTGATATATTTAGTATTTTAATAAGATTTGAAAATAGATAAATATATGTAAATTTACGAAAATAAATCTGGAAAAATTCCAGAGAGTTATGAGAATAACAAGGAACATTCCAGAAAAATTTGGGATTTTTCTAAAGTGTTTTGGTATCTTTGATATATTTAGTATTTTAATAAGATTTAAAAATAGATAAATATATGTAAATTTACAAAAATAAATCTGGAAAAATTCCAGAGAGTTATGAGAATGACAAGGATCATTCCAGAAAAACTTGGGATTTTTCTAAAGTATTTTGGTATTTTTTATATTTTTAGTGTTTTAATGAGATTTAAAAATAGGTAAATAAATGCAAATATAGGAAAATAAATCTGGAAAATTTTATAAAATGTTCTTACTGTCAAATTGAGTTTTGTGCAAAATTTCAAGACCCGAGACTAAACGGGTAATTATTTGTGCTAAAATGAACATAAAAACAAGTTTTTTTAAAGCTTAAAACGTGTAAACCGGCAAAACTCGCATAAGCGAGCTGACTGGTACACGAAAACTTTAAAAATAGACTATTTTCATAAACCTAAGTAAATTAAGTAAAAATAAATCATCCGAAAATAATTCGGATGATTTGGGTAATTTTACCCGATTTTTACCGTTTCCGGCACCGAAATACCGGAAACGGGCCCCGCGGCCAAACGGGGGTGTCAAACCGAGCTATAATTTCATCACCTTAACTAGGTTATCAGTGTTCCCCGATGTACAGTTTACATAGATTTAATTTGTGGGAATTATATAGTAACGACTTAGATATCCTATTACAGATCCCAGCACGTAGCTGTTCCTCATATTACCCCGACTCCCAAAAAGGTGAGTTTTCACGAGCCCCTTTTAATGAATTGTTTTAATTATATTTTCCCGGGGCGGAAAACATGTCTTATTTAAAGTATTTAAGTACATACCGATCGTATGGAAATACTTGTACATTTATATATATATGGGCTGATGCATAGAATATATAAAATGTTTATAATGTGTTATTGTTCTGGGGTAACATAGTTCCCAGGGGTTATATTGTTCTGGGGTAACATAGTTCCCAGGGGTTATTATTGTTCTGGGGTAACATAGTTCCCAGGGGTTGTTATTGTTCTGGGGTAACATAGTTCCCAGGGGTTGTTATTATTCTGGGGTAACATAGTTCCCAGGGGTTATTATTATTGTTCTGGGGTAACATAGTTCCCAGGGGTTATTATTGTTCTGGGGTAACATAGTTCCCAGGGGTTGTTATTGTTCTGGGGTAACATAGTTCCCAGAAAGTTATTGGAAATGTTCTGGGGTAACATAGTTCCCAGCATGATTATATTGTTAATAAATGATTATTAAAATGATTTGTCAGTGTTTATTCAAATTAGTGAAACTCACCAACTATTCGTAGTTGACCCGTTTTCTTTACATGTTTTCTAGGTATGCCCAAGTTGGATTGATTGATGTTTGCTTAACTATCTGTGCTACCTGTTGGAAGCTTGCTGCTCTTTGTTTTGTAATGAATTTATTAATGTCTTATCGGTAAAATATGTGTGTAACAACTAGACAGTAATGAAACTCGCAACAATGTAATATATATAAATTAATGTAGTGGTATTTTCTTTATAAGCAATGCTGTTGATATCAGATGTGTCTGTTGCATCCCGTGTACGTTTCCGCTGCGGTTACGGGGTGTTACAGAACTTGGTATCAGAGCCATTGGTATAAAGAATTAGGATGTCTGAAAAAGATACCTAAAATATAACCAGTAGCTCAAGTATTATAGGATCTGAATATCAACTAATAATATATTGTGACGAGATCGGGATGAACTTGGATGGACAAGTGGGTTATTATGGTCCGGAACATAATAACAGACTTGTCTGCACGAGGAAATTCAGGGGAAGTCACGGGGGACTTAAATAGGTAAAATTGGCAACATATGTGTAAATATATGATAATATTATTATGTGGTAAAGTTGTATAAATAAGTATGTGTTAATTTAATTATGAATTACACTACGAAAAGGACTATATGTTTGTTAACTTGTGTGCAGGTATAATGGCAAGAACACCTAGTGTGTCGACGGAAGAGGACCCGGAAGAGGCTAGTTCCGGGGCCTCTGGAAGCCCAAGTGTAGCACCCAGCTCCGAGCCTTCGGAGGCTAGTCATAGTACTTCTAGACAGACCACTCCCAGCTAGGAGTGCTAGTGTACCCTCCCCTGCTAGGGTTACCAGGTCTCCTACCCCGCCCGCACCACAGACTGCCCCGATTCCCCTCAGGCGCGGTCCTCGCCTCACGGCGCGATCAGTGCCCCGTATTGTTCCGCCCACTGCTACCCCACCCAGATCCACATACCACCAGGGCGAGTCTTCCCGCCCCCAACCCGAGCCTGCAACCCTACCTGTGTGGGGTCTGCCAGGCAGGAGCGGGACTTGGCGCGTGGCTACGTGTTCTCACCGAGCAGGTGAACGAGCACTCTGCCGCCCTGGTCGTGGGGTACAGAGGCGGGCGTACCTCGGGGACAGCATACTGGACCACCAGTATGCTATCAACCAGTTAAAAAGGGAGTGCTCATACTCCCACTGGTTGATCGACCAGATGGAAACCCGATTGCGGGTTATGATGGCGGTGCTGGTGGTGCTGGTGGCGGTGATGGTGGGGTTGGTTTACCACATGTGTAGACGTGTTTGGATGGTAGAATTTTTGAACCGCTTTTTGATACTCCGTGTAAGTAGTAAGTGGTGATACTAACACGGAGTGAATCTTGTTTAGTTATAGTACAACCACTGGCCCATGGGGGGTCTCTTGTAGGGCATATCATTATCGATTACTTTTGGGTATCATTCAAGCACTGACCCATTGCGGGTTATGTCGAGGATGATACCAACATAGGCCCTTTGTATTAAATCTTAGTTGTGTAATGTTGACTGAAAGTATGTAAATTGATGTTTGTGTAATATGAATCAATGTTTATTAATGAATGAAGTATGTATTGTGTTTTATTTTGAGATGGTATTGATTATATATATTTCTTGATGATTGTGTAGAATGCACCGAAACGATCAACGAAAGTATCGGAAGTAGATGTGAGCCGTTTGATTGCTCAACAGTTGAGGCGGCGATACCGGATATAGTATCGCGCATCGCCGCCAGTATTAATAACTCGACCAATCCAACCCCTCCGAGCAATCAAACGCCCATAAATAATGATGGGGAACAAAACGCTAATCCTCCAAGGAATGACAACACTATGCCGAGTACTGACGCACCGCCTACGGTGGTCGCTACCGACAGTAATGGCCCAATCCCTACTGTAGAGACCAACCGCACTGGACCATCCAGGGGTTGTTCAATCAAGGATTTTATGTTATGCAAGCCTTTAGAATTTAACGGGTCGGAAGGACCGAATGGGTTAGTGAAATGGTTAGAGAAAATAGAATCAGTGGTAAATATCAGGCAACTGTCCTGAGGATTGTGTCATTAAGTACGCCACCTGTACGTTCACAGACCATGCCTTGACATGGTGGAACACCATAGTACAGACTCGAGGTCAGGCGGCGACAAACCGCATGACCTGGCAGAGCTTAAGGATCTTGTTTTGAAACATTTCTGCCCAAAGAATGAATTGCAGAAACTGGAACATGAGTTGTGGAACCTAGAGATGCATGGGGCGGACCACTTGGGATATACCAACCGGTTTAATGAACTGTCACGATTAGTGCCGTGGTTGGTCACCCCAGAGTCAAAGAGGGTGGAACGTTATATTTGGGGACTTACTCCAGTAGTGAGGAGTATAGTTAACGCGGGGAGGGGCACCAGACGTATGAGGGTGCAGTGACACAGGCCTGGTATTGTCACATATGATTTCTTAAGGAGCGGATCGATAAAGGCGACGGGAGAGTCGGCTGGGGGAAAGCGAGGTACGTATGACAATAGGATCCGAGAGAAGCAGCAAAAACAAACGAGCTAGGCCCGCTGCCCAGAGCTATGCCATGACTAGTTCGGGCGGAAGGCAAGAACCGCAGAGGGGAACGTTTCTAAATGCGGGAAATGTGGTTACCACCATAGTGGGCGTGTGCAAGGAGGTGGTGTGCCACCGGTGTGGCAGGGGTTGGACACTACGCACCAAATTGTAAGACAAATCTGAACAACCTGAACCGCCAACCACAACCTATTCGGGCGCAACCATTAGAACTCAACCAGCCCGACAGCAGAACCCGCAAGGAAACCAGATGGTGACCACTAGCCGTGCTTGCTACGAATGCGGCAGCACGGATCACTTCAAAAGGAACTGCCCGAAAACTGAATCAGGGAGGAAACGGGAGACAACTCGCGGGTCAGCCATCGGCGTCCAATCCGGCGCGAGGCCGGGCATTTGTGATGGGATGCGAACGAGGCGCGCCAGGACCCCAGCGTAGTGACAGGTACCTTCCTCGTCTCTGATCATTACGCTTCTGTATTATTTGATACAGGCGCCGATAGAAGTTTTGTCTCCGTTAGATTCCTTTCGATAGCAAACCTTCCTATTGGTGAAACCATAGAACCCACACCGTAGAGGTTGCTAACGTA